>NW_027142354.1:51862429-52277583 GCF_026170545.1 Melanerpes formicivorus | reverse complement strand
TAGCCATTAAACAGACCATATACCTCTCATTACAGTTTTTAAATGCTAGTTTACACCCACTGTTCAACGAAATAGAGCCACACATCACCTTCTAAACAGAACGAAGCATCTCAATCTTTCAAATCACAGCTCCATAAACTTTAAAACCTCACTGCCTTATGAGCTGAACACCTTCCAAAACCACTATGAAACACCATGAAGATACAAGTTGCTTTTTATCTATTGTTTAATAACAAGAAAGCTATGGTGCAAAGCTCATGTTTACATGGGGGAAAAAATATAGAGAGAAGAAAGGTAAGTCTTCAGCAACAGGAGTCTTTGTGAGCATGAGCTTTGTGGGCAGCTGCCTAGTGTCAGAGGCCAAGCTCATGGCTTCTGCCAGCTCATGTGCTTTGTAAACTGATCCCTTGTTCCTGTAGAGTGCACCCATCACGTTGAATCAACATCTCAGAGTGAAAGGAGGTCTTGCAGTTAAATAAGGTCCCAAGGAGCTGAACATGTTAAAAATGCAGGATCTGGAGCTTCAGTCTCAACTAATGTTTCAAATGAGAAGCAAATGTCACAACTTAGAATTTAGGGTTAAATAAATGGATATTTTTTGCCAAGCAGGCCAAGAGTTTTATCCTTTCTCAGGAACTTTCAGTTCATCCTCTATGTACAATGTTTTGTAGCTACTAGATTAAGTGGCTAAAAATATGTGAGCTATTATGGTAAGGTCTTCAGGCCACACAGAAGCAAAGTTCCCTTTTCATGGTCAGAGGTGTGAATTGTTTTCTAAGAGCTGTTTTAATGTAGAGTCCTCAAGAAAATCTCTGCAATATAACTCACAAATATAGAGACAGATTCCTTCAGTCATGGTGGAAATGTTCTGTAGGAAGGCAATAATTTCCTATTTCTCCCCATTATTATGACCCTACATTTAACTTCAGAGAGTTTTCTTCTTTCAGACACTGATCTCTCTGAGCCTACAAACTCTCAGGTGAGACACTATTTATCATAACTACAAAAGGTTTTAGCTGCTAGATATCATCCATATAGAAGTGCCATATAAACTTCATACTGTGCCAACAGCTGCAATACAGGCTGTAAATGTTTAGTCAGGGAGAGGGTACTAAAAAGACCAAATAGCAGTATTCTGGAGGGATGCACCTTAAATCCATCAGCAGAAAGTTATTCACTGTCCTGGATTTAATCCTATCACCATCATTTCCTCCAAATTGAGATATATGAAAAACACCCAACCACAATAACAGAAAATGGAAATTTGGACACAGTAAGATTCCTGATCCTTACCCAGAAATGGGATAATCATCAAGCAGGGAATGGAATAAAACACTGAGTGGCATGTCACATTGTGACCATACTCTCCTTATTCCAGTAGAGGGAAAGCAAACAGAATTATAGCTTGTGGTATGGCAGGTATATTTCAGTGTGAATCAGATATTTACATCCTATTCAGAATAGACTAGACTAGACTAGACTAGACTAGACTAGACTAGACTAGACTAGACTAGACTAGAATAGAATAGAATAGAATAGAATAGAATAGAATAGTTCTGGAGCCCCTATTACAAGAGGGATGTGGAGGGTGCTGGAGCGTGTCCAGAGAAGGGCCACAAGGATGATCAGAGGGCTGGAGCACCTCTCCTATGAGGACCAGACTGAGGGAGTTGGGACTGTTCAGTCTGCAGAAGAGAAGGCTCCGAGGTGACCTAATTGTGGCCTTCCAGTATCTGAAGGGGGCCTACAGGAAAGCTGGGGAAGGACTTCTCAAGATCTCAGGTAGTGATAGGACTAGGGGGAATGGAATGAAGCTGGAGGTGGGGAGATTCAGGCTAGATGTGAGGAGGAGGTTCTTCACCATGAGAGTGGTGAAGCCCTGGAATGGGTTGTCCAGGGAGGTGGTTGAGGCCCCGTCCCTGGAGGTGTTTAAGAGCAGGCTGGATGAGGCTCTGTCCAGCCTGATCTAGTGTAGGGTGTCCCTGCCCGTGGCAGGGGGTTTGGAACTAGATGATCCTTGTGGTCCCTTCCAACCCTGAATGAAACTATGAAACTAAGAATAGAATAGAATAGAATAGAATAGAATAGAATAGAATAGAATAGAATAGAATAGAATAGAATAGAATAGAATAGAATAGAATAGAATAGAATAGAATAGAATTAACCAAGTTGAAAGAGACTTTTGAGATCATTGAGTCCAACCTATCATCCAACACCATCTAATCAACTAAACCATGGCACCAAGCACCCCATCAAGTCTCTTCGTAAACACCTCCAGTGATGGTGACTCCACCACCTCCCTGGGCAGCCCATTCCAATGGCCAAGAATCATCCAGTAGTGTCCATCCTCCAAACAGGGAGTTGACAAGATGGATCAAGACTATTCCTCAGTGTAGCATTTCTCCTGCCCATTTTACTAAACAGCATGATTGTCACTGTTAACAACATTCACACATCTTCATCTCAGAGAGACAAGCATTTTTAGACTGCTGAAGGTGCCATTTCACAAAGGATTTGATAAGAGATAAAAGATTCCTTCCTGTCTTTAAAATGTCCTGAGCAAACCCCTAACTGCACTTGCCAAGCTGGATCACCAGACTCTCTGTCAACTTCTCACTACAGTGTAAAGGGATGTTACAAATTTAGAGGAGGTAAAAGCCACCCAAGGACTCCAAATATGTGTCAAAAGCCTGATTTACACAATGGTAGAACAGCATCTGGATATTGCTATCCTTCTTAACATCAGCATGAAGCTTATGGATGGACACAGGACAAAGCTGAGGCTCAACACACACCATTACCCCTGGGCAGCAAAGCCTCCCCATGGGAAAAAACACCAACCCTGCAGTGAAGATAACAAGTGACTGTGTTAGGCAGCTGAGCAAATCCAGCTCTGCTCTGTAACACTGCCAGAGTCACAGAGGATAACTAAAATAATGCAATGTATCTTCAGCAGCACCTTCACCTAATTTGGCTGGAGGCTCCTGTACATGGTGGCACTTTGGGGCAGTTCAGGTTATTTCTATCTTCCCCAGTCACTCCCTGCCTTAAAATATTTCAGCTTAAGTCTAGCTTCATTTCTGACTTTGCTAGGTGTGTGATGCTTGGTTTGCTGTTTTAACTTAAATATACTGTCTCCAAATACTGTCATGATACTTGATCTTGGTTTTGCCTCACAGAAATATATCCAGCCCCCAACAATATTTTTCAGGTTTATAGCCAGTCAGAAGAAGTGCAATGTAAGCATGCTGAAACTGACTTTAACCAGCTATCCTGGGAATCAGTAGTAAAATTTAGTGGTATCTGTGCTGGGCTTAATGAGAGCTGATTTAATTGCATTGCATAATTGTTCTGCTCCAAAGAAGTTCATGACACAAAACTAATGTAACAGTGAAGGGAAAAAAGGAGCATAAAATGTGTCAGATTGAAGGAGGAAAAGTACAGCTGTATCTCTCCCAGTTACAGTTAAACCTTTAACTTCTCATAAGCATCATCTAACAAAGCAATCAGGAGGAAGAAATTAGAAGAGGAGGGAAAAGGAGTTAGAGAAGGAGCCCATGTAAAAAGCTGCAGGATCTGAAGTTCACAGATGAATGGTGACTTAGAATAAATAACTCCTTCCAAAAGGATCGTAAGCAAAGAAAAACAAGCAGGTGGAGAAATGTAGGAATTATGTATGTTCATTTCTAATCTAAGGGAAGCATTAGGTGAACATCTAACAGTTTGAAAGGTGTTTAGAGAGAGACAGGAAGTTGATATGTCCCAGCCTCTATGATAAATAGATACCCTCAAACTTGCAGCAGAAGTATTACAACACCCCATTGCTGTCACTTCTCAATTCAAGAGAGCCCAGGGCCACATGAATGATAGCAGTGACTTAGCCTTGACATTTTTCTTTTCATTTTACAGTAATGACACGAAAGAATGTTTCCACTGTAACATTTAAGTCAAGTGAAAAGCACATTTGAAATGTCTGATATATTTTAATTTTTTTAAAGAAAGCTTTGATCATTACTATTTTTTTTTCCTTTTTCTTTTTTTTTCTCCTAAAGAGCAACTTTGCCTGAGCAAACACTGGCAGTCATGAAGTCGAATTCAAGAGAGAATGTCAGAACTTCAGATTCAAAAGGTGGGATCTCAGCTTCCTTTGTCATCTGCCCATTTGCAATTCAAACACTCAGTCCTTGTTAGAAGGCTGACATAAACCTTACTCCTCTTCCTTCTAGCTCAGTGTTGCACTATTATTGCTCCATTGACACCACTCTTGATCTATGCCCATGTAAATAGAGCACATTTACCATAGCATTAACAATACATGAATAAACCTGTGGTCATGCAGGAAAACTTTCACTGAAATGACCCTATCTGAGAGGAAAGGTCATTGAGTACTGTGTCCAGTTCTGGGCCCTTCAGTTTAAGAAGGACATTGAGACACTTGAACATGTCCAGAGAAGAGCAACGAGGCTGGGGAGAGGCCTCAAGCACAAGCCCTGCAAGGAGAGGCTGAGGGAGCTGGAATTGTTTAGCCTGGAGAAGAGGAGGCTCAAGGGAGACCTTATTGCTGTCTACAACTGTCTGAAAGGTGGTTATAGCCAGGAAGGGACTGGTCTCTTCCCTCAAACAACCAGTACCAGAACAAGAGGACACAGTCTCAAGCTGCACCAGGGGAAATTTAGGCTCCAGGTGAGGAGAAAGTTCTTCACAGAGAGAGTCGTTCACCACTGGAATGTGCTGCCCAGGGAGGTGGTGGAGTCATCGTCCCTGGAGGTGTTCAAGAGGGGATTGGATGTGGCACTTGGTGCCATGGTTTAGTCATGAGGTCTGTGGTGACAGGTTGGACTTGATGATCTTTGAGGTCTTTTCCAACCTTATTGATTCTGTGTGTGTGTGAATTATCCCTTTGCATCAGAGTGTAAGAACAGAGAGGTAATGCCACAAACCTTGATTTCCAGAATCCAGAAGATCCCTAAATCCATGCACTTTCAGCAGCACTTGAGTTTGAAAGTATTTGGGATTGTGAAAGACACTACAGAACAAAGTGCCTGGGGCTTAAGAGACGTTATGCAGATGGAAAACCAGCCAAAGGCTTGTATACCCGTACATTGCCATGAATGTCAACCCACTTGGCACAGAGCTGCTCTCTCTTCTGTTTTTGAGCTTTGCAGATCTGGTGTTAGGCTACCAGGTCTTTGCACAGCTCAAAACAGCTTCGAGGATGATCAGCATGGGTCTGGTTTTATCCTCACTTGTCCTGTTTTGCTGGTGTGGGTTATCCCAGCCTGACACTCAGTGCCCTGGCAGGCTCACATGCCTCTCATGCTTTACGCTGTCTTGAGTATTCTGGCCTAGGTGAATTCCACTTGCCTCTAGGATTCACTTTCAAGCTCTATGTGTACTTCCAGAGCAGTTCAAAGAAGACTAAACACTTACTGTATGCTCTCTTCAGAGTTTACAGTTGAAATCTCTATTGCCAGCATTTTAATTTGAGTATCTCTGTAATCTAAGGATTTAACTTAGTGGCCCCAGAGATAAGTTATACGCTGAAGCTGTGACGTGACTGCAGAGAAGCCTCTCTGCATTGTGACTTTCTGTATCTCTGAGAATGACTCAGTGGATAGAGGCCAGAAAATGACAGGTAAGACTCAAGGATAAATGTATGTAATAAGGCATAATTGCCCTAAATCATTTGCCTCAAGTTACTAAAGAGGTAGAGAGAGCAAACAGCAGTAAAATCAGTGATTTAAAGTCCACAGATTGTCACCTGAGGGAAAAAGCTAGCTAGAACAAGCAGCACTATTAAAATAGCTGTACTGTACATAATCCCTGACTCAGTTTTTATAAAGGCAGAACTCGCTGTCAGCTCTGCTGGCCTCATTACAGCTTTACTAGAGAAGGTGTTGAGGGGATGGAGGATGTCAAGTAGCTGGAAAGAGCTGAAGACAGTTTTCTGTAACCATTCAGGTGTCCATTTCCTTCAGTTAGGTACTGGGTAGAGAAACAAGTTGTGTGCACCTCCAGTCACTCCTTTAACCATCACCTGGCTGGGGGAAGAGATTCAGGGGGGTTTCATGACTCAGCCTTCTGGTTTGAGAAGCCCTCTCCAGAGGACTCTCAGGTAATAAGGTTTTGGGTTGTTTTGGGGTTCTTTGTTTGTGTTTTGGGGGGTGGGTGTTTTTGTTTGGGGTTTTTTTGTTTGTTTTGCTTGTTTATGTTTTCTTCAGAAGGTAAAACCTGCATCTTATCTGGGATTTGGCATTGCTAAGGTAATCTATCTTTCTACAATTTCCAATTAAATAGTTATGCATCCATTCATTATTATAATTCCCTGGGATTGCTGACAACTAATTCCTTAGGTACCAAATTCTCCACCTTATGCTAAGGATGTGCATAACTCTGAGCATTTTAAGTAGTCACAACATGAAATATAAATAAAGGGTAGGATCTGTGTGAGCCTTTTGCACAGAGGTAAAATTTCAACAAGATGATTCCTGCATTGAATTTCTTAGCTGTTCCTCAGAATCCCTCATTCCCCATCAATCACACGGGATTTCTGTTTCATTAAGGCTCACAGAGACCTTTCAAGACAGTTACACAAAACCACCTTCACTTTGCCATAAGAAACTGAGCAAATAATGTTGTATTTATGAAATGTTTCTGCAAGCAAGATCTAATTCAATTCCTTCCTCCTCTCCAAACAGAGGATATTATTAAAGGAACCCTGCAAGTCTTGAAGTGGGAGAAAATAAGCTTTTTTCTGATTCAGTGGTGCCTTAGGACAGTAATTATGTACCAAGACCTCTTTTATCTATAAACTCCTCAATTTTTAAAAGTTCTGCCAAAACACTGGTCATGGAGCTGAGTAAAATAACTACTTTCCACATCTATGGACCAGGGGTTCAGAATGATGTTATTGATGGGCCTGTCTAAGAGGCTGTCTTGTGTGTCCTGACTGCTTCCCACTATTGGCTGCGTGGTCACAGCCTCCCTGGCATACATCCTGAGGCTTGGCTGACTTGATGGTGAGCTACTTCACAAAGTTAAAGCAATGGAAAATTATCCTCCTCCTTCAAGAAAATTATTAGTGCTCTGGCAGTTTGTGTCCCTAATTAATGTCCCAAATTTATATCCCAGTACCAGTGCAACAGAAATTATGGAAGTGTGCATATGAGATGGAAAGTATAAGAGGAAACTACCTCTTTCAGGAGCACTTGGAAACTCCAGTAGCTTAACATCAATTTTAAATATCCTTTACGAGTGAATATTTTAAATATTAATATTCTATCATAGTATCACAGTATCAGTCAGGGTTGGAAAGGACCACAAAGATCATCTAGTTCCAACCCCCCTGCCATGGGCAGGGACACCCCACACTAGATCAGGCTGGACAGAGCCTCATCCAGCCTGGGCTTAAACACCTCCAGGGACGGGGCTTCAACCACCTCCCTGGACAACCCATTCCAGGGTTTCACCACTCTCATGGGGAAGAACTTCCTCCTCACATCCAGCCTGAATCTCCCCACCTCCAGCTTCATTCCATTCCCCCTAGTCTTATCACTGCCTGAGATCCTGAAAAGTCCTTCCCCAGCCCTCCTGTGGGCCCCCTTCAGATACTGGAAGGCCACAATTAGGTCACTTGGGAGCCTTCTCTTCTCCAGACTGAACAGCCCCAACTCCTTCAGTCTGTCCTCCTAGGAGAGGTGCTCCAGCCCACTGATCATCCTCATGGCCCTTCTCTAGACACATTCCAGCATGTCCATATCCCTCTTGTAATAGGGGCTCCAGAACTGGACACAGTACTCCAGGTGGGGTCTCACCAGGGCTGAGTAGAGGGGGGAGAATCAGCTCCCTTGACCTGCTAGCCACACTTCTCCTGATGCAGCCCAGGATCTGATTGGCTTTGCGGGCTGCAAGTGCACATTGAGAGCTCATGTTGAGCTTCTTGCCCACCAGCATCCCCAAGTCTCTCTCCTCAGGGCTGGTTTCCAGCCAGTCACTGCCCAGCCTGGATTTGTGGGCTGGGGGTTGCCTCGACCCAGATGCAGGACCCTGCACTTGCTCTAATTGAACCTCATGAGGTTGGCTTGTGCCCACCTCTCCAGCCTGTCAAGGTCCCTCTGGATGGCCTCCCTTCCCTCCAGCGTGTCTGCTGCACCACACAGCTTGGTGTCATCAGCAAACTTGCTGAGGGTGCACTCAATGCCACTGTCCATGTCACCCACAAAGATGTTGAACAAGACAGGTCCCAGGACTGAGCCCTGAGGGACTCCGCTTGTCACTGGCAGGGATATTAAAGATTTTACATTTTTAGCTTATCCATGAAATCTGGATCTGTGGTAACTGAAAATCCCAAATGATTCTTTGTCCAAATATTTGGTCATGTCTAAATCTTTTGGGTGTCAGACAACAGACAAGCTCAGGTAAATTATTCCCCCCCTATATGTATTAACCATCACACCAAGTGCAGTTCTCCCAGCTTGCACAAACATAGATCAAACAGAAAAAATAAGGGCTGTCCTTCCTGAAATGAGTACAGGAGACATAAACACCACGTCCTATCAGCTGCAGATTATAAATACAGAAGAGGGAAATTAAACACAGAGGGGACAGCATGGAAGGCAGATGAATTGTGGTGTTGGCATCTGATGGAAGAGCTGCCTGGGAAAAAATAGGCCAAAAAAAAAATGAGGGATGTATGGAAATCAGTGATAGGTTTTCAAGCCATTTTCATAGTCAGTATTGTCTTTGACCCAGAGAGCCCTGCTAGCTTCACCAGGATAGCTGTTGCTGGAAGACATTATGTGGTAGAATACTGCTGTGTGCTCCTAAGTAAATAGAAATATGAGCACATACATTTCTTTGTAGAAGCACAAGAGCTTCCAGGGAAGACCAATTAAATGGATCTTAATTTAGGGGACTACCTTCACCAGTGTGGAATCCAGCTCTAATTGTGGCTAGTAACAGAGTTCAATTGAAATTTAATCAGCAGAATGAGCGTTGCTAGCATTTGAGAGTTAATTGGGGTAATAATTACTGAAGAAACAGATTTGCTGCACTGAGCAGCAGTTGCTATGGTATTCCCATATATATAAGAAAGACATTTTTTAAATCCCCTGACTTAGACAGAATAGCCACAGATAAGTGGAAAGTTAAATGGGTAATGCATCAGAATGGCAGGGCAATCCAGTGCCACTCCATTTCAACTGTTTCTTCCTTCCTAATGTGTTTTTGTCCTCAAATCAGCTCGATGCTGATAAGGTTTCAGCCTGCCTGAATGTACCACACACAGAGACCCAAGTGTGAAGGATGCAGTTATAGCCTCTTCACAGGTTGGCTGAAGGGAATGATTTTCACTGCTGGGGAGATGTCAGGACTGGGGATGAATAGTATTTGGTAGGGAGAAAGAAAAAAGTCTTTGGAAGGATATGGCAGAAACAAGATCTGGTCTGTCTTGTGTAGGAGAAAGTTCAAAAGAGACTGTGGAGGACCTGACTGGGGGGTTAGATAACTTTTGTCACTTGTGAAAAATCTAGAATTAATTCTTGATCAGAATAGATTTTAAACAGACATTAACAGCAGGCAATTACTTTGAGATCTCTGAGACAAAGGCTGACATCTAGGATAGGGTGCAGGGAGATAGGTCTCAAATTAGAGAGAGAGAAAAAATAACTGAATTCAAAGCCATTAGCTGAACAGAACAGAATGGGTCTGCACAGACTTGTGAGTTAGGACAGTGGAAAGCAGGAAAGGCACAGAAGGACAAAATTCCAACAAGAAGTATGCCCCCAGTGAATTTAAGAGGAGGGTGTTTAGCCAGGGAGATGCTCCAATGACTGTGTAAGAATGGCTCTTTAAGAGTCAGATTTCAGCCACCTCAGGGTAGCCTTGGAGCACAGGGACAGGAAGCCAAGTTTGTAGGCAGTTTGCTTGATGTACACAGAAGATGGACAGAACCTGGCAGAAAAATATTTATGTTTGGTTGCACCAAGATGTAGGAGGTGAAGCAGGGTGACTAATGAATTGCCATGCCCAGGGACAATAGTAGTGACATTCCCTAAGTGGACAGAGCCCACAGCAATAATTTTACCAGACCTGGATACACTTCAACATAATCCCATTGGTAGAAAGAGGGAGACTATGAAGGACCATTACTGCTCAAAACAATACTTCAGATCACATTTGTTTCTTCAGGTATGTCAATTCTGTGCCTAAAATTGCTGTGGGAGCAGTAAGAAGTTGTAACAAAACTTGTAATTACTCTTCCCTCTATTCCCACACATCCTGGCTTCTATACTCAAAGCAAGAGAGAAATAACAGGGAATTTGGAAGATGAGTATGAGACACATCTTTGTTTCCTAGGATATTTTTTTCTGTTCTACCTGATTTTGTTGTTGTGACATTAGGGATGAAAGGATCTCCTTACAGAGGGACTGTGACCCAGACCAAACCAGCACCAGAACAAGAGGACACAGTCTCAAGCTGCACCAGGGGAGGTTTAGGCTGGATGTCAGGAAGAAATTCTTCATAGAGAGAGAGATTGGCCATTGGAATGGGCTGCCCAGGGAAGTGGTGGAGTCACCATCACTGGAGGTGTTTAGAAGGAGACTTGATGGGGTACTTGGTGCCGTGGTTTAGTTGATTAGATGGTGTTGGATCATAGGTTGGACATGATGATCTTGAAGGTCTCTTCCAACCTGGTCTCGTCTCTTCTCTTCTCTTCTCTTCTCTTCTCTTCTCTTCTCTTCTCTTCTCTTCTCTTCTCTTCTCTTCTCTTCTCTTCTCTTCTCTTCTCTTCTCTTCTCTTCTCTTCTCTTCTCTTCTCTTCTCTTCTCTTCTCTTCTCTTCTCTTCTCTTCTCTCTCTCTTCTCTTCTCTTCTCTTCTCTTCTCTTCAAATCTTCTGTGCAGTTTTTCTAATACATTTCAAGAGAAAAATATGAGAGTCTGAGATTGGTGCATCTAAAAATTTTAAGAAAGAAATATTGGTTGTAAGCAAGACAAAAGTACCATTTCTTAGCACAGTGTTTGTCCTGGTTTGAGGGAAGGCAGATTCTCTCTTGCCCCTGAGAGGGTCAAAAGAATGACACACACAAATGGATTGCAAAGTGATGGAAGTTTAAATGGAAAAGCAGCAAGTGTTTTACAAAAGCTACAAAGCATACTGACAGAAGAAACCCAAAGCATAGAGTCCCCTACAGCACACCCCAAAACGTCCCAACACTTCCCTTCTCCCTACCTGAGGGTATACCCAAAACCCCAAGGGCTCTTTCTTCCCTCCCCACTGCTAGGCTAGTCTCAGGCTGGCCAGGTCTGAGACTGCCTGCAGCCCCCCAACCCCGTTCTCCTCCTGGCATTAGGCCTAGCCAAGGCCTTGAGATACTCCCCCACCATTACCCAATAGGGAGCATCTCCCATGGGAGCAGAGAGGGAAGAAAGAGGAAGTGAATGACTTTGCAGATGGATTTATAGGGCGCAGGATATTATGGGTATGAAATATGCTGCTTCCTGTGTCCACCTACTGGGCTGGACACTTGGGCCGCTGGAGATATAGCTTGTGTGGCAGTAACAGGAGGCACTCAGCCTAAACTGCCACAGTGTTTCAGAACCTAACTTTCAAGATCCTTCTCTTTTTACAGCGAGCCACTGTAGTTGGTGGTTAGTGATAATCATGAGGAAAAGTGATAAACCAACTTTGAGGAGATCAGCAATCATCTAATTGCAACAGGCACTCTGTGAAGCTGCTAAAACTCCTGCTTCATTGATGAAATACTGTCCTGAATAACCTCAAAACGTTCATATTTGCAAATACTTACAGTGGATGAGAGATAACCAATCATTTCTGGAACATTTCAATAAAGTTACTCATTACTGCAAACATCAAATCACTCAACAGAAATTCTTTGCTGTGTTTTAAGGCTGAAAAGATGGTACCTGGCATCCTGCTTCCTGCTGCATGCAGGCAGCAGCAGCTGCAGTGCGAGTCAGCTGAAGGAAAATTTGTGCAGTGAAGCAAGAATCAGGCAGGACCGCAAAGGGAAAATCAGATCCTGCACCACACTCAGCCCCTGGATGGATCACTAGCTGCAGAGATCTCTGTGAGCAGCTTTTACATGCAGTAAAAAGAAAAAAAAGAAAAAGAGTAATGGATTGAGCTTTAATCTGTATTTTTCATCTGTTTGTTCTAATTAGCAGAGATTGTCAGAGGGGCCTTCAGTTCATTTGAAAGCTGTTTCCAAAGCGTTGTAAGTGACCAGCAGTAAACTCAGCTGTAGGATGGGCTCTTCTGTTCTTATTTAGCAGCAATTATTTTCCTTTTCTGTGTCCTTTAAACAGCAACTAGAATAATAGATACCACACACGGTGGCAATGAAGAAATGCATAATGCAGTGCTCTTTCAGTGGCATAAAATTGAGTGGGGAAAAGAAAAAGGGTTGTGCTATTCAATCTCTTGGTAATGTGTGGAAGAATAAACTGTATTTCAACAAAATGAAGAACTTATGTAAAACGAATATGTGTTGTGTTTGCACCCTAAATGTGAAACAAAAGTGTGAGACCTTCATGAAACTTTCACAAAGTTTCCTTTTATCTTTTTTAGTCAGGACTGTGTTCACAAACTGGAATGACAGTCCAACCTTAAACTTTCTAAATCATGCTTTCATTTGTGTGAGTCAAAAAACCTCAGTGGAAACCTAATGTCAGGCAGATTTCTTTTAACGGCCCAGGTACTAATGGATGATTTTCTTTGCTTATTTTTTTCACCTAAAGAATAATGAAATAATTGCTCCCATCTATTTCTCCCAGCATTTAAGTGCTGACACTGTACAAATTATTCTAAAGAAAAACAAAATCTCCAAAAGCCTCAAATCAAAGCAGATGGTAAAAACTCTCTGAAAAACAATCATTTTTAAGATAATGAAGGCATTTGACAAATCCTAGTGGGATAAATTACTCTTCTCCTGAGAAACTAGGTCTTCAATGAAATAATACACAGAATAAGTTTCCCCGTTTATCTTCTGATTCGCTGTTTTCTCCATTTGGAACACAAGAAAAATTCCTTGTTTCGGTGGTGCCCGACGAATGTGCCTGGCCAGTCCCGCTGCTCCCCTCCGCAGAGGCCGGAGGAAGACCAGCGACTCCCAAAGGAGCAACACCCCCATTCCAGCCCCACCTCTGCGGTGTCCCAGGGCCTCTCCCTGCTCCGGGAACTCGCTCATTCCATTTAAGCTTTACAATTTCCCCACCTAGTGGAAATCCAGGTCTTTTCCTTTCTCAGCATCTCAACAATAGGGGAATTTTATGCTCATGACAGTAGGTGAGTGGCAGTTTCACTTATTTAACTTTTGTTCGTTTTTGCTTGCCAAGATATGGTGGTTTGAGATATGTGGTGAGAATGGGATGAGAAATGGAAGAGCCAAAGGAAAAACGCAGTGTTAGGGAGATCATACAGAAAGGTAGTATGAAGAGAAACAGTGCATGCCTCATTGTACTCAAATTAAACTCTCAGGTGGCTTTCCTAAATGAGAAGGACATTTAGGCTGGGCTCAGCAGAGAACCTGAAAACCCTTTGTGATCTTAGGATCAGAACAAATCTTCCCCTCCTCTCATCCTCTTTTTGGTGGCAGGGTGCAGCATTAGTCAGATAACAGCAGCGAATGTTTTGTCCTCCCTAGGCTCTTCTCAGCATTAGCTATACCAGGAACTGGTGTAATCCCATGGGCACCAAATCCAGGACTCGATACAAACCTTACCACTCTGAACATGTAGATAGGGGATGGAGAGGGAAATAAAAGAAGAGTTGCTGGTAGACTTAATGCTTGCTTTAATCCTAGGTGTTTTGCATAGAGTACAGTTAAACTGAAGTACTTTTCCACACAGAACATCTTCTTCCACTTATAATCCCTCTGGCTGTTTTGCAAGTGATGTACAACAGCAAATGAACGGACTCCTGGAGAGCTGAGCATACTTTAAAATAAACTTTTGAAATGAATACTTCATTTTAAAAACCTACATAGCTGCACAACTGCTTTCTGTTATATAGCTACACACACATGCTTTCCCCACTTGTTTTCTGGTTTGGTTTTATTGTTCACTCTGCGCTTCACTGCTGTCCTTCTGAGGGAACACTTTGGGAAGATGCTGCTTTAAGATCTGCTCTGTAAGAAAGGATCTGCAGCGTTTTAAAAGGAGCTTTGCACCTGCACTCTCCTCAAAAATGTTTTTTGCTGTTGTTTGAAGCTTGTATGCTTGTGATTTCAAAGTGCTTGCAGCACTTTTTGAAAGTCTTCTTGGCCAACAGATTGCTTTAACTGCCGATAAACTGTCTGCCAGTGATTAGGTGAAAAGAGCCAAAATTGCTAGACCAAGCTTTATCAGTTCAAAGGTATCAGAGTCTAAAAGACACATTTCCCTGGGCAGAAATGGAATGAGAGCTAAGTACAACACTCTCTCTTCCTCCCTGGGACCTGAAGCCTGCACAGCTGCATCACCACAGTCACCACTCTTCTGGAGCATTGACAAAGGATCACTCACTCGTGTTTTCTCACGGTCACAAGCGCTATCTCGTCCCTTACGGAAATACTGTGGCTCCTGGGGAAGACGTGAGCTAGGAGGTGAGGTGAAAGGTGGCTAGATGGCAGCAGAGCCCCAGCCAGTATCAGTGATATCCGTCTTCCTAGGGAGACCATTCCCGAGACGCACAATTCAGCTCCCAGAGGGAGAAATGGCAGAAAAACTGAACGATATGAAATTTGATACATTTGGGAATGCTGAATAAGAAAATAAAAGTTTTGGTTTTGTTCCAGCTTACCATAAATTCCCAGCTCACGCCAGGTTACTGCTGACAGCAGAGTTGAAGTTGCAAAGGAAGGAAAACAAATGGAAAGTCTTGTGTAGCACAAATAATCTTTTACTTGTACTGCTACAAGATGAATGCTATTTATTCTTTTTTCATGGCCCTTAGTGGAAAGTAAATGAATGGACTATGGCATTGAACTGATCATCACAAACAGGCAAAATACAACCAAACTGCCACAGCTTAGCCCCAGCTGCCTACTAAGCCCCACACAGCCACTTGCTCACTTCCCCCAGTGGTACAGGGGAGAGAGTCAGAAGAGTAAATAAGAAAATTAGTGAGATGAGATAAATGGTTTCATAGGCAAAACAAAAACCGTGCACACAAGCATGAAAACATGGAACTAACTCATGACTTCCCATAGGCATACATCTGTTAAACAATCTCCAGGAGAGCTGGACTCCATCACGTGTAGCTGAGACTTAGGAAGACAAACACCATAACTACACATGTTCTGGTTTTGTTCTTCTTCCCCCAGCTATATGTGCTATGCATGATGTCATGTGGTATGGAATATCCCTTTGGTCAGTTGGGGTCAATTGTTTTCGCTGTGTCCCCTCCCAACTTCTTGTACACCTTCACTGCTGGATAGAGAGAAGGGACAGAAAGGACTCTGAGAGCACTGATCAGCAGTAATAAAAACATCCCTGGGTTATCAATATTGCTTTCAGCACAAATACAAAACATAGGACATGCCAGCTACAGTGAACAAAATTAACTCTGTCCCAGCCAAAACTAGCACACAAACCTATCTGGGATTCTCTGTGGCTCTGCCACTGAGTAGCGATGGGAACATGGGAAGATCCTGGATCTCTTCCCTTCCCAGCTCTCACCTGCAGCTCCCAGCTCTTTGTCAAGCACTTTGACATGCCGAGTTACTGGCATTACACAAGTGACAGTGAGTAATTGTAATAGACTTAATGGTCTTTAATGAGGCATAAGCTGTTTGACAGTGAAAATGGATTAATCAGATCTAAAATTTCAAGTTTAATCATCTGTAGAACCAGGTTAGCCCAGCAAATTGGTTCTGATCTTATCTTGTTTGTTCATGTAGGGAAAGCAATCACTTTGTAAAGGTCTGTATAAATTAAAAAAAATAATAATAAAAAGGACATTTCACATGGTGGTATAAGAAAGACTTCACTTGGTTAAGAGAATAATGCTTTATTATGCAGCAGTATTTAAGATCTCATGAAATTTCTGCTTGGAAATGGCCATAGAATCCCTAACAATTTTTTTCAAGGCAATTTTGCTGACATTTCCCAAATCCCCAAAGCATTGGATAAATACCTGGGAAAGGAAAACAGATGATATTCTGAGCGTGAAACTAAGTGCCCTGTTGTCAACTGTGTAGAGATTATATAGGTCCCAACAGGTGATTTTTAAGACATGGATTAAACTCATGCATTTTTATGATCCTAGTCATTTGTAAGTTCTAGTTGTGTTGAAGGCTTGTTGTGTGCAAGGATAAAAGGTATGATTTTCAGGGAGAAACATCTTTTCCCAGATAAACCAGATATCTTTTCAAGCACAACAGCTCTTCTTTAAATATGTAGTTCTTGCTGATTCCTCTTAAATATTGCAGTGTGGTATGTTAGCATTACCAGCTGTTTCTCTGTGTGTAATCTCAAATCACCTAGTTGCATGTAGAACAGAACGGAATAGAATAGAATAGAATAGAATAGAATAGAATAGAATAGAATAGAATAGAATAGAATAGACCAGACCAGGTTGGAAGAGACCTTCAAGATCATCGCATCCAACCCATCATCCAACACCATCTAATCAACTGAACCAAGCACCCCATCAAGTCTCCTCCTAAACACCTCCAATGATGGTGACTCCAACACCTCCCCAGGCAGCACATTCCAATGGGCAATCACTCCCTCTGTGCAGAATTTCTTCCTAACATCCAGCCTAAAGCTCCCCTGGCATAGCTTGAGACTGTGTCCTCTTGTTCTGGTGCTGCTTGTCTGGGAGAAGAGACCAACATCTGCCTGTCTACTTCCACTGTTTCAGCCATGCTCTTCTTTAGGTACTGCACATGATGAGATGCATTTTTAGATACTGATGCTCAAGTATTCAAATAATAAAAAGGGAGAGGATTGTATTGACTGACTTTTGGTCAATAAGCATAGAAAGCTGACAGCTCTGGTCAAGCAAATGAGAAAAGCCACCCATTTTAACATGTCCCTGACTTCTCACAGCCCTCAGGTTTATTTAGGTTAATGCAGTGTTTCTGACAAGTAGAAGCTAGAGTGTCTATGGCATTCAGGATTGTTGTAATGCAATCTGTTAGGAAATATTTAAGGCTATTGATTGTTTCATTTATACCTACCAAAACCACCAGAGGATAAAAGTCAAGAAGCCTTAAGAACTGAGTGAGACTTAGCCACCCTCAGTACAGATGGGATTCAGACCTGCAGGCACTGGGCTTTGTGCTGCACTGCCTGTTACTGACTTACTGAGAACAAAATGGTTCTGCTATTTTTAAACAACACTGTCTTTTGCCAACTGTTTAATCTAGTAGACTCTGATTTTCTTCTCATGGAGATTTAAATGCTGAGAGTTTTGCTAAAGTTAATGCCAGTAAACATAATGTTTAAACATTATTTTCATATATGAAAACACACAGATATCCCTTACGGGGCATTCCTATTTGGTATAGCATTTGTATGCCACTGAAAATAATCAAACCATATTATTTTAATCAAAGGATAAGAGCAGATAATGTAACAAAACCTCAAGGAATGAAACCATATTTAATGTCAGGAGACTGAGATACAGCTCAGAGTTCTTAAACGAAGGCAATGGGGATGCATTTGATAATGCTTTCCAACAACCCAGTAAGCTCCAGTTTAATATGAATAAAGCCACTTGGATAAAAACTGATGAAAGAGAGGTTAAACACTAGGAACAGACCTCACTGCATCAAGAACAACTGTCCATTCATTTTAAATCAGTATAAAAACAGTGGGCTCAGTTGTAATTACATTTACTTTGGATTAACTCTGGAATAACTCCGCCGAGGTCAATGTAATGATACTGGTGTTAAAAAAAGGACAAGAGATCAGGATCACATTGAGATGTCTCCTGCTTCAAATACTCTTCTCCTATTCCATCTGCATGCAGGATGCTCTGAATTTGTTGTAAATGGATCTACAACATCTTAAAGGGTTTGTGCACCATTAAGCATTAACATAATGGAAACAATTTGAAACAACACTAATTGTGCAAACTGGGGCAATTTAAAGCCATATATGATGGAAATACTACTCTCTCCTTAGAAGAATTTTGAGGTTCTATACAAGGTGTTTCTAAGTGTAAAGGTTTTGTTTGCTTTTGGTCTGGTTAGTTAGGGCTTTATTTTATACATGTAAAAATAACATCATTTTGCCCTCAGATATCATTCCTATACTTTCACCCAATTACTCTTCCTAAGCAATCTTTAAATCAATCAAACCCTGCAAACAATTAAGAAACCCTCTCTCTGGATTGTGCACCTTGTCTAACTGTTCATGTCACATCCAAAGGTTCTGGCAAAAGCTTTCTAGAGCAGCTTCAATTTTAGCAGAGCTTAATGATCACTTGGTACAGAATGGATGGCAGAAAGGGGGTGATTTGTTAAAGTGATATACGCCCTCCTGAAGTACTTGCTGAACAGATGGAACTTATGTTTGTTTGAAATCTTCAGGATGAGGCAAGCCTATGTGAAGAGCCAAGACTGATTTGCCAGTTTACCTCAATGCAGTAGAAACACAATCAAAGTAGTGGGTTGAGAAGAGTGAATTCAAACCCTCTTGTGAAAAAGGGCTAATCATTAGCAGTAGTTATCTGTGGTATGAATAATTCACAGGATTTTTGCATTAAAAGTAAGCATCTCTTCCTCCCTCTCCTAGACTGTCCCATATTTCTTTCTTTATCCTCTCTAAGGACTGCAGCAATAACTCAGGTCAGCCCAACAATGCCATCCTAGCAGTCAGCAGCATTTGGGAAGATGGAGCAGTAAACAAACCTCAGTGCTATTGCACAGCTTGGAAGTGGGCCACTGAGGGCTACACAGAGGATAAAGCCAATTACAAAATCTAAGTCAGCACCCAAAAGGTCAGGAAGAAATCTCTGTTGTGTTAAGCAGTGGGTAATTGATTTAGGACATGGATTTAGGAAGGGCAGGTCCTGCCTGATCAACCTGATCTCCTTCTACGAGCAGGTGACCCGCCTGGTGGATGTGGGGAGGCCTGTGGATGTAGTTTACCTGGACCTCAGCAAGGCCTTTGATGCCGTCCCCCATAGCAAACTCCTGGCCAAGCTGTCAGCCCATGGCTTGGACGGGAGCACACTGCGATGGGTTAGGAACTGGCTGGAGGCTGAGCCCAGAGAGTGGTGGTGAATGGTGCCACAGCCAGCTTGCGGCCAGTCAGTAGTGGAGTCCCCCAGGGATCAGTGCTGGGCCCCATCCTCTTTAACATCTTCATTGATGATCTGGATGAGGGCATTGAGTCTATCATCAGTAAATTTGCTGATGACACCAAGCTGGGGGCAGGAGTTGATCTGCTGGAGGGTCGAGAGGCTTTGCAGAGAGACCTCGACAGGCTGGACAGATGGGCAGAATCCAACGGCATGAGATTGAACACATCCAAGTGCCGGGTTCTGCACATTGGCCACAACAACCCCAGGCTGGGGTCAGAGTGGCTGGAGAGCAGCCAGGCAGAGAGGGACCTGGGGGTGCTGGTTGATGGTAGGATGAACACGAGCCTGCAGTGTGCCCAGGTGGCCAGGAGGGCCAATGGCATCCTGGCCTGCATTAAGAACAGTGTGGCCAGCAGGAGCAGGGAGGTCATTCTGCCCCTGTACACTGCACTGGTTAGGCCACACCTCAAGTACTGTGTCCAGTTCTGGGCCCCTCAGTTTAGGAAGGATGTTGACTTGCTGGAATGAGTCCAGAGAAGGGCAACGAAGTTAGTGAGGGGCTTGGAACACAAGCCATATGAGGAGAGACTGAGGGAGCTGGGGTTGCTTAGCCTGGAGAAGAGGAGACTCAGGGGTGACCTTATTGCTCTCTACAACTACCTGAAGGGGGATTGTAAACAGGCAGAGGCTGGTCTCTTCTCCCAGGCAGCCAGCACCAGAACAAGAGGACACAGTCTCAGGCTGCGCCAGGGGAAGTTCAGGCTGGAGGTCAGGAGGAAGTTTTACACAGAGAGAGTGATTGCCCATTGGAATGGGCTGCCTGTGGAGGTGGTGGAGTCGCTGTCACTGGAGGTGTTCAGGAGGAGACTTGACAGGGTGCTTGGTTACATGGGTTAGTTGATTAGGTGATGTTGGATGATAGGTTGGACGCGATGATCTTGAAGGTCTCTTCCAACCTGGTTTATTCTATTCTATTCTATTCTATTCTATTCTATTCTATTCTATTCTATTCTATTCTATTCTATTCTATTCTATTCTATTCTAGAGGTGTTTTATGACCATTGGAATCCACCACAGCTAGAAAATGTAACAACAACAACAGCAACAACAAATCTGGGGTAAATTTGTGTTCCAGAGCAATTTTATTTTTTTTTTTTTATCTCTACATAAAAAGGTATAATAACACTTTGCAACATCATGTAAATATTTACTTGGTTCTCAGAGTCAGCCCCTGATTAGCGTGCATATAATCCCTTAATGTAAGCAATGAAGTTCTCTGCGTACCTCACTGGCAACAAAAACAGTCTTTGAAATGCTCTCAGATGCAGAAAAATACATTTTAAATGCAGGTACAAAATGACTGTAAGAGCAGCAGGAATGGAGATAAGGCTTCAAAATTATACTCAGCCTCATTTCCTTTCCCCAGCGCACATGCAGAATTTGGAATTCACATAATAACCCTAAGAGAAATGAATTTTTGGTTTTAAACCCCTGTTTTCTATCCATGGCATTTTCAAGCACAAAATTTGTGAAGCATTTGTGAAAGTTGGATTCTCCTATCAAAATGCCTCGAGATTTGTGAGGACTTTCATGGGGAAGAAATTTTGTAGAGGTCCCATCTTTGGTAGTGATTTCGTTTGGAGTGCCAACGAGTTTTTGAGAAGCCTTGTTCTGATCACACAGCTCTAGGTGGCTTTTTCCATGCCTCATTTGAAGAAAGCATTGAAAACATGACTTCTCTGAGTGAATCAATTGCAACTCTGTCTGGTTAATTAAAATCCCTTCAGCTGTAGCCTCTCTTTTCATCAACACATATAAAGAAAAAAACCAAACTTTTTTTTTGGGGGGGATGTCACTGAACCGTAAACTTTATTTTCCAAGAAAGCATTTTGCGGCAAGTGAAATGCATGTATTAAAGGTCAGCTTCTTTAAAACCAATTTACCTATTTCCTTCTTTCTGTCCGTAAGTGGAATAGCATTTATACCATTAGCTAGGGCAATCTACAAATGAAATAGGAGGAATTAGTCCTCTGATTGCGTGACAGTTAATGCCACTCCTTCTGCCTGAGCTCCTGAGCTCAGTCCTGTGATTACGCTTACTACTAATGCACTGAGGATCTCATTGACTCAGGGTCACATTCAGCACACACTTTCCCTCCACCATGTAGGAAGGCGTAAAAATTTCCACCTGGAAGCAGAAGGGACATCAGTGTGGAGAACACTCAGCCAGAAGTAGTTTGTCTTCGCCTTTTCAGTACGAAAGGGAGAAAGAGGCTAAATAAAGTTCTCAACTGCATTCCTGCTTAGTCTAATTGCACTGACCTCAATAGATGTGTACATGTTTACTCCATCTGAGGATCTAGCTCATGATTTCTAAGCTGAAACAAAATTGTCCTAACAGCCTTTATTCAAAATTATAGATTGTGCAACTCGGTTCTGCAAACATGCTAATGAACTACACAATCCCCGAAGAAAACATTTATGAATTCACCGCCTTTGCTAAAAAGGGACTGAATTTTCATCCACTGTAAACTGACCAGATGTTTTGGTCCAGTTGCACAACCCCTCCATTTGGAAACTCGCTGCCATCCCCTTTTTGATCATTTCCCTGAGAAAACCATCTGCTCTCTGTTTTCCCCTTCTTCTGCTCTTTGTCTCCACAGGCTTCCCTCAAGGCTTCCCTCTGCGCAGTGTTATTTTGAGCCTTGGGTCTAAGGAGGATATATGGTAATTTCATCTACTCTCAAAAACTGGTCAGGCAGGATCTGTTTTCCCTGATGTAACTTCATAAAAGCCACAGGGATATCTTCTCAAAGTGCCATGCGGACATCTATGCTTTCCATCCAGCTTTTCCTACTTTTGTGCCTCAGATTTGTGCAGACACCTATAGCCACAGGACCCCTAGAGACCCGAAATGAAATTCAGCACATTACAGTCTCCGACACCAAAGAGAACACCCCAGCATTGCCCATTGGTTAATGAAATTAGAATCAGGCAAGTTACTGGAGCTGAAATCACTACAATTTTATCTCCTCAGAGGCTGATGATTGTGGAAATTCTCTTGAGGAGCTTCCTGTTGCCAGAATTTGTTTCATCCTCATCTGAAGAAGCTTCAGTGACTTTGCAAGCCAAATTTCAGTGAATGGACGGCAATGTCCACTTGCAGTTACTGAAATGGTAACTAATAGATGAGAGTTGAGAAACAATTTACCAGGGAAGGTTTGGGCAATATCTGAAATACAGTTGCTTGTTTGCATTACACTGCAATGTCTGTGTTGGAAGTAATCTGCATGCCTCAGAGGGGTGCAAGGGATGTATACATTTATTTTTTTAAATGGTAAATAGCACTCTGAAGAAAACTCACATAAAATTGTTCACATAAAACTTCTCCCTGCTATGTTGTAAAGGTTGTTACACTGTCCATCATTTTTACTGTGATCTGTGGAAATGAAGATAAACTGAGTATATTTTATGTTAACAAAAAGCAGGAGGATAGTGAGGTGACTGCTGAAATTCCTGGGCAGGTTTCTGGGGTGATAAGTGGGAAATGTTGCTAGTCAGGCCACCCTGAACTCTGCAAGGAGCCTTGTGGAGGTAGACAGTGGGAATTCTGCTGCAAAATTCTGATTCCAAGAGCAGCAATGTGAATTTTGCCAACCAGCTTCAGAGGAAGCTCAAATTAGATGCACTCAGGAAAGCTCTTTATCACATATCCCACTAGCAAGTATTGATGCATTGATTTAAGCAGTTTATTTTTAAGTCAGTAACGATCTTCATTGCAGACACAGACAAAGGAGTCATCTGGACAAAATATGAAAGGCAAAGAAGAAAAGTTGTAAACTACTCAACTGGAGGGACAAAAAAAAAAGTTCCATCTTCTGCCTTCTGTGTAATTCCTGGTTTTGGTTTTTTTCAACCTCCTACCCATTCACCTCATCCTTGGAAACTGTCATCAGCCTTTTTGGTCACAGCTTAGTCTTTTAATGCCATTGATGACAATGCTGCACCCATATTGATTGTTGAGTTTAATTAGCATGGAGTGCACAGGGAGGAATGAAATTAGTTTGTTCAGTTTCGTTACACTCATGGCATTATGTGATCCAAGTGTCAATAAATTATCTTTTTTTGTTTTTATTAAACAACAATAACAACAAAACCTCTCTTTATTATCTTAATTACAAAAGGCTGCACCACTTGGTTGCAAAAGAGAACCTGCACGTTAATAAAGGGATGTAACAGTAATCTCTCAGCAAGGTTGAATAGGAAGATGTTAATCATCCCCCCGTAAAGCACTACTCGTGGCATATTCTATTTCAGTCTTAGAATGAGCTATTCACATTTGACCTTCTCAGCAACGTAAGTTTAAAGAGCCCATAATGCCACGTGACAGAGCAATCCATTTGTAGAGTTTATTGAAATCATACAGGTATATAGTAATGAAAAGTTACATAGAGTTACTGTTTATGACTGCCTTAGGCAGATTAATTGGAAATAAAACAGCTTGTCAAGCCATTGTGTTTCATGGACATTTTTGCCTGCTGAAGTGGTGGCCAGATTCAATTTCTGGTAAACATGATGGCCACATCCTTAACTTTGACATTCCACTATGAACTGAAAGAGAGCTAGAAAATAGACCTTCTTCAGAGACTTCTTGCTCCCACCAAAATATCAGGTGAATCCTGGGGATGCCAGACTATCTTGAAAGAGTAAGAGCCATACCTGCAGGTTGGTATTGTTCTGTGCTTTGGCACAGGGTACAGGCTCTGCGCTTGCAAAAGAGAGGGCTTTATACTGAGGTGGAAGAAGAGAAAGGAACAGTAAGAAGAGAATGGTTGAGAACTATAAGCAAGTCTCAAAGAGAGAACCCCTAAGAAATGGCTCTAGCTGAAAGCAAGACCGTCTTTACGTGCCATTATTAAGTTAGGGTGCTAGCTAGTTTTCTTTCTGAAGGCACAGTACTAGTTGGGTTTAGACTGATGCAGAGCCAATCATGTTTGCTTGAATTCAGGCCACCACTCTTGAAAGGTATCTGTGAAACAACCTGACAGAAAACACTTCTAGTTTTCTTAGGATGGAAACACAACCACTTCACACCACAAAATCTGCATCCAAAGTGAAGCCCTAAGTATCTTCAGGGGGTCAGTGTACATGACCTCCCTTTTTTCCCAAGATTCAGAGTTCTGTGATGTGTCATTTCACAGATGAACAAGCCTCTTCACCAGGTAAAGGTTTCCATATAATTTCTTCATTATTAGCTCCATTTAGAAGATGGTTCAAAGGTCAATGAGGCCTCAAGTACAAGCCCTATGAGGAGAGGCTGAGGGAGCTGGGATTGTTTAGCCTGGAGAAGAGGAGACTCAGGGGAGACCTTATTGCTGTCTACAACTACCTGAAGGGTGGTTGTAGCCAGGAGGCAGTTGGTCTCTTCTCCCAGGCAACCAGCACCAGAACAAGAGGACACAGTCTCAAGCTGCACCAAGGGGAAGTTTAGGCTCGAGGTGAGGAGAAAGTTCTTCAGTGAGAGAGTGTCATAGGGTTGGAAGGGTAAGGCCAAAAAGCCTCCTCCCTCCCCCCTGTAAAGTAAAGGGAAGGAAAAATTGAAGGGAAAGGGAAAAAAAAACTCACAGCTGAATTAGCAAAGCAATGGGATGCTGTATATTTACAAAGCAGGGAAACGCAGGGAAATATATACAAATTTACAATATTTACAATACATACAAAGATATACAACAAAGTAGCACAGAAATGAGAGTTCCTCCCTCTGCTGAGGGGGTTCCCCACCTCCGCTCTCCCCTCTCTCCCCCTTTCCCCAGAGCAGGTTAGAAAGAGAAAGAAAAGAGAGAGAAAGAGAAAAAAGTTAGAAGCAGTTATGTGTTAATTGGAAAGCAGTTAATACAGGCCTTGCAGTTTATCAGTTTTTCAAGGTTGAGCCTTGGCCGAAAGCCTAGAAACAGCTGCTGCCCAAAGGATAAGTGGAAGCAAGACTGAAGATAAAATGCCGGAATGCCCAGGATACCCTCCTGCACTCCCAGTTCAGAAGGTGCTTCCTCCCAATCTACCAATGAAATTAGTTTAGATCCATCCTTTCGTTTACCAACATCCGTCCACCATATTCCCTTTCTTAAGGGGACAGCCTCAACCGCTCACAGAGAGTTGTTAGCCATTGGAATGTGCTGCCCAGGGAGGTGGTGGAGTCACCGTCCCTGGAGGTGTACAAGAGGGGATTGGATGTAGCACTTGGTGCCATGGTAGAGTAGTCATGAGGTGTTGGGTGACAGGTTGGACTTGATGATCTTTGAGGTCTTTTCCCACCTTGTTGATTCTATGATTCAATATACTTTTCAAAACTAACTGTACATGTTGCTGGCTGTAATGTAACAAACCAAAGGTTAACTAACATTTGCATACTTATATTACTTTGGAAAACATCTCTATTCCCAGTATCAGGATGGAAACATCACACATCTAAATGAGTTTACATATTCATTTTCTTTCAAGAACTGTGTTAATTTAGTGTAAGCAGCATGACAGAAAATAATAATTAATTGGAAATAAGGTGGAGGACAAATAGAATTAACCAGTCCCTGGAATAGGGCTTTAAGAAATCAAAAATGACACAATAGATTAATAATGCCTGTTATTAATTAGCTTCCATCTTCTCAGTAACATATGATTAATCAACATAATTGCAAGTCATGCTGTGAGTAATGCCGAAGTTTAATTTGTATAGGCTTGGTGATGAAGTAAGCCAAATGAGTCTTTCACCTTTGTTCAAAGCCTTTGTTTCAGACAGAGGGTTAACTATGATTGTCTCATCCTATTCTCTCTTGGGGCACATCAAAAAAAAAAAGACTACCAGCAAATTAGAAAAGTTACTGGCACATACTCAGAAGTATTGTGATAGAGAAAGATGTGTCAGGGAGAGCTGTGCATGGGAATATTATGAATTACCAGGCAGGCTTGCTCCTGAAATTCATCTCTTTTTTTCTTTTGGTCTAAAAAGTACAAGTGAAAAAACCCAAATAGCTATTTCAGAGCAAATCAATAATCAGAGAATTCATACTGATTAAAAAAAACCCCAAACCCACCCATCTTCAAGTAGAATATCCAGAAGTAAATCTATATGTGTGAGTATTACCCTGGAGTGGGGTAGAACTGCATGTACTGGTCGATGGTAGGCTGAACATGAGCCTGCAGTGTGCCCAGGCAGCCAAGAGGGCTAATGGCATCCTGGCCTGCATCAGGAACAGTGTGGCCAGCAGGAGCAGGGAGGTCATTCTGCCCCTGTGTACTGCACTGGTTAGGCCACACCTCGAGTCCTGTGTCCAGTTCTGGGCCACTCAGTTTAGGAAACATGTTGACTTGCTGGAACAAGTCCAGAGAAGAGCAACAAAGTTGGTGAGGGGTTTGGAACACAAGCTCTATGAGGAGAGGCTGAGGGAGCTGGGGTTGCTCAGCCTGGAGAAGAGGAGACTCAGGGGTGACCTTATTGCTGTCTACAACTACCTGAAGGGAGGTTGTAGACAGGCGGATGATGGTCTCTTCTCCCAGGCAGCCAGTACCAGAACAAGAGGACACAGTCTCAGGCTGCACCAGGGGAGGTTCAGGTTGGATGTTAGGAAGAAGTTCTATACAGAAAGAGTGATTGCCCATTGGAATGGGCTGCCCGGGGAGGTGGTGGAGTCACCGTCATTGAAGGTGTTCAGGAGGAGACTTGATGGGGTGCTTGGTCCCATGGGTTAGCTGTTTGGGTGGGTTGGATTGGTTGATGGGTTGGACACGATGATCTTGAAGGTCTCTTCCAACCTGGTTTGGTTTATTCTAATAAAGATGTTTATTCTAATACTAGTGAAGACAAACATTATCAGCCAGAAACAGAATTATTCCAGCAATACTAGGGTATGACAAATGCTGTTAAATTAAATTGGAAATGTACTGTTCAAAAGGGCACTCTGGGAAGAGTCCATTCTGTTTCAGATACTGCAGAGCTTGTGGGTTTGTCAAACAGGGAAGCATATAAATGCTATGAACAGGAAATAAAGATTCATTCTGTAAGTATCGATGTCCAAACATTAACGCAGAGCTGTTGCTTTGAAAAAAAAAGAGCATACATTGGTGAATAGTGAACAGTCTTCAGAAGCTGCCTCATAACACTGGATGAACCTTCCTGCATTCACATATTTAAAACCAGACTGCATTCAGTGTGGTTAATTTTCTTAAGGAAAACAATAACCTTATCCTGCCAGGAGGAGGAACTAAGAGGTATTGCAACACTGCCTTCTATGTGAGCCCACTGGTGGCATTGACACCAAAGACAGGAAAGCACATGCTTACGTCTGTGCACACACACGGAGGTGTATGTTGAAAATTACTTGGGGAAATAAAAAAAACAAAACAAAAAAACCCTGAAACCTGCATGGAAAAAGGTTAGAAGGGAAAAAAAATTCAAAGCCAATGTATTTTTCCAAAGCTAAGAGATTACTTCTGTTCCTTCTGTTCCACTAGGCTACCACGCTACTGTCTTTAAACTCCAGGCACTCCAGCTGGAGCACACAGCCCATGATGCTCAGCATCTTTCCATGGAGCAGGAGACTGTGGACATGAAGCAGATGACTGACAGCTCTTGTCAAGCAGCACAACAGCAATCCCAAATGGCAGTACTGACTGAAGTTTCATCAACATTTTCCTTTCCTGAGGAACATCTCTTCTGGGGGGAACATTGAAGGAAAGATTGTGGAAACAAACCCCAAAGTGGAAATATTTCAGGGAAAAATAATTTGCTGAAAAAGTAGCTTCCTACATAAAAGCTGCTGTTTTCCAGTAACTCCAACTATACCTGGGGGTGAATGAGCTTGTAGTGCTCATTCAGCTCACCAGAAATGCAGGCAGAACAGGCTCAAACTGCAGCACAGAAAGCTAACACAATTCTGAAACGGTGATGATCCCCCTCAGTTCAGGAAGGATGTTCACTTGCTGGAACAAGTCCAGAGAAGGGCAACAAAGTTGGTGAGGGGTTTGGAACACAAGCCCTATGAGGAAAGAGTGAGGGAGCTGGGATTGCTTAGCCTGGAGAAGAGGAGACTCAGGGGAGACCTTATCACTCTCTACAACTCCCTGAGGGGAGGTTGTAGACAGGCAGAGGTTGATCTCTTCTCCCAGGCAGCCAGCACCAGAACAAGAGGACACGGTCTCAGGCTGTGCCAGGGGAGGTTCAGGTTGGATGTTAGGAAGAAGTTCTATACAGAGAGAGTGATTGCCCATTGGAATGGGCTGCCTGGGGAGGTGGTGGAGTCGCCGTCATTGGAGGTGTTCAGGAGGAGACTTGATGGGGTGCTTGGTGCCATGGTTTAGTTGATTAGGTGGTGTTGGATTGGTTGATGGGTTGGACGCGGTGATCTTGAAGGTCTCTTCCAACCTGGTTTGGTTTATTCTAAATAAAGGTTTATTCAAAGCAAGAGAACAAGTTCCTCAGGGTCGTCCTTAGAAAATAAGATACCTGCCTAATGTCAAAACTTTATCACATTTAGTATACAGCAACATACACCAGACACAGATTACAAAAAGACAACCACCTCCTGGCAGATTAAGATAAATTCAACCAAGAGAACAAAAAGAATTAATTTTCTCTTTTTTGGTCATGTTCAGGCATAAAATCTGATACATTTTCAGGCTTTACAGATTTGCCATTGGTTGAGAAAACACCTGTAGGGCAGCCATGCTGTTCTTATCCAAAGGAAGAAAGTTAGCTACCGAAAGACACTCGGCAGCCTGACTGCATTAAAGCACTACCAGAGCTGCCGTAATGAATTTTTTTTTCCTTGTCATTTAATGAAGACAACAAAGCTGCATTAAAATAAGTTTCATCAAAGTTCAGGAATTAAAATGCTGTGCATTCTAAACAGTCTGTGGTTTGAGATCTTTCTGTAATAAATAACAAGGAATGTGCTTGCGCTGAGGGTGTTTGGGCCAACATAATTGCCATAAAAATAATTACCAGCAATTTTCCTCTTGCATTAGATCAGTTGATGAAGAGGAATAACAAAACCCTTTTCTTCTCTTTGTAGTTCAACACACGCAAAACAATAGCATTGAAATTCAAATCAAATGGGCAGATACAACCTTCATGGGAGGATCAGCTGATAATACATGATTAGTATTATTGTTTTTTTTTTAAATGGCTGTAGTTAAGTGCTCACAGCAGAATGAAGTCCAGTGGGGCTTGGAATGTGTATAAATGTTTCTTTCTAACTCCTTTCTGTGTTTTGATTTTAGAGGGATTTCAGGTGAGATTGATCAGAGAGAAACCTGGGTCCTGGTTAGTTAGTTCCTTCTTCAGACTGCTGTGTATGGATTCACATTGCTGCTGTTGGATGCCTACCCATTCTCAGAAGAAACAGATGAAAGTTTCACATTAAACTCCATACCAGCTGGCTGGACTGTTCTTGTGCCATCTGCATTAAAACATAGTGAGGAAAAAAACTAAACCTAGTCTCAATACTACCACTTGGCAAGGAGCTGGGCATGGATGGCTGTAGGGGGACGGGGTATTCTAGTAGTGAGGAGAATTCCCTGGACCCCAAACATTAGAAACTTTCTGAGCTGGGATATTATAGTTCAGTAGTTCAGTATCACTACAGTTGGAAGGGACCTCAAAGATCATCAAGTCCAACCTGTCGCCACAGACCTCACGACTAGAGTAGGTAGGGAGGACACTACTGCCCACTGCAGGCTTGAACTCATGACCTTCCCATTAAGGGTCTTATGAGAGATCAAATCACCTTTTGGAAAGAGCTTCTGCTCTGAATAAGTAGTGCTCAGTGCTCAGACCATCCAGTTTCCTAGGGAAGTGCCTGGCAGAGGAAATACCTGTTTGGAGGTATTATTGTAAAAATCTGTAATGTCTTGAAAGGGAAACATTTCTTCAGAAAGCATTGTTTCAAACTGGTATTTCAAGAACCCACAACTGCCTTTGAAAAGCCCAGAGCACTAGTGGGGATCAAAAAAGGCTCTTCTAGTCGTGAGTGGGTCCTGAGCAGATGCCAGCTTGGACTGGTGAAAAATTTTGCAGTGATTTCAGCAAATACAAAATCAGATTTACAAGCTTCGGGTACCAATTCTTCACAGCTGGGAAGGAGGGAGGTGACTACACTTGCAAGCAGTTATTCAAGAAGTGCAACCACCTGGAAACTGTGAAAGGGAGACTATTTTTGCCATGTTTCAGTTACACTGGCACAAGTAGCACCAAGAACTTCTCTCCTGGAAGCTGTGCCAGTGCAGTGCACAGGATCTCACCTAACCTGGCTTTAGACACGTTGTTTCTGCGATTGCTGGGGAAATTGAGCAGCTACTGGGACAACTTGCTGGGGCGGTTGTCTTCTTCCAGATAATGTGCAACATTGAGAAATGCTGTAAATCCTGGGAATTAAGCTCTAGTACTGGCTGGGCACCTTGCATAAAGAAATTTCCCTACTGCAGAGGTAACTATCAGCTTTATAAAAGCTGCTGATGGTTCAAAACTTCTCCTTGTCAGATCTGCAGCCAGGCATGTATCTGAGCCATTTTGCTCCAGGGAAAACCCAGATTTTTATAGAAGTGCTCTTCCTCATCCAAAATACTGAGAAGGAAAGAAATAAAAAGGGGAGGGGGGGGGAGGAAAGAAAAGAAAAAAAAGAAAACCAGATGGAAAAGTGCAAGGATTGGATAATTAGGAGTCACAGAGCAAGAGAAAGCCAAAACAATTTCTCCCATTTCTATCATGTGGATAAGATCCACATGTAACAAAGGAAGTAAACCAAAAGAAACAGATAGTCATTCCAAGTAATACCCTCAAAAGTAAAACTGTATATATTACATCATATATGACTTCTAGAAGCCATGATGATATATGTGGAAGCTATATAAAATCTTGAATCTCATATTAAATACACATTCTAGGTACATGTGTGAAGCTTTCACGAATGCAACTTACATTGATTTCGCTGACTTCCAACCTGCAGCTGGGTTTACCAAGTGTATGGTTCAGGTTTGCTCAGGAATGCAGTGTTTGAAAGACAAGAGTGGATATTTTGCTGTAATTTTTTTTTTTCCTCTCTCCAAGTTATTGAAAAGATTCAAACTTGAAAGAAATTGGACACCTAGGCTCACTCGGGGTTTCACTTTTATACTTGGGGATTAAGCCCCAGAATAAATAATCCTTTCTTCTTCTTCTTCTTATTTTTTTTTTCCTCCAAAGAAATGAAAATGATCCAGGGACCAGATTTGAAAACACTTGGATATGATTTACAGGTGCAATTATGGCACTTAATAAGCTGGATTGCATGCTTAAAGAGTTGCCAGCACAGAAAAGCAAGCCCAATTAAGAGCAGACTCCAAATCTGGCCCTTCTCCTAAGATTCCTGCACTGTTTTTACATATAATTTCAAATATATTCTTCATTAGCCACTTAGCCCATAAAGGATTTGAGAGAGGAAAGGCTGGGTTAGTCTGCAGCAGAGGATTGCAGAGTCCCAGCTGGCACAGAAAAACAAAGGAAATTATGCCTATGCACACCTAAAGATTAACAATAAACTAAATACCTTTAGCCTTTGAGGAGTGACAGGTCAAAATCTTCTCTCAGCAGCCAGCACTGTCATTACCATAAACTGCAGACCATCCCAGCTCTAATCCCTCAGAATTTGGGAATAATGCAGACTATTGCCCTTTTCAAACTGTTTTCATATGGAAGTGAAGTTGATATAGTCACGCTATGCATATGTGAACTTCCCACATGCATGCATATGGGTCTGACTCCTAGAAATCTTTGAAGCCCTGGACTAATATTAAACCAGTGTTGACAAAAATTTGGAAGGCAGAAAGGTATTCTTTTTTCTTCCCTGATTTTGTGCAAGAAGGCTGCCCAGTAGTCTTCAGCAATACCACTACTGGAGGCAAAGTTCTACAGAGGCACCAGATAAAGCACAGGGAAGACAGAACAGAAATGTCTTTCCCATGGGAAACACACTGGTTAAAACTCAGCATGCCACAGACTGCTTAACAGGAACCTGAGAGCTGCAGATCCAACAGTCCTGCCAGCCTGGCCCTGCAGTCCTCTGCAAGCAGCAAGTTTTTCCTGTGGAAAGCTGTGAACCCAGCTCTTCCTTTAGTGCCCTTCCAGTAGGCCTAAAGCTCTTGTGATGGGAAAAAAACAAAAAACCCAAACAAGACACCTGAGAACACAGCACAGGCTCTGATCTTTGCTATGTCACAAGAAGCTCCCCTGAAACACAAATGCTGGCGGCACCACAGCTCACCATCACAGAGCAGCTCTCCCAGGGCCCACTGGTCCTTTTGACCAGTTTTACAGCCCTCCAAATTCATTATACTTTTCTTATTAATTCCTTGCACTGGGTCAGAAGTTTCAATAAAGCAGCACAACCAGCACCACCCCGCAGAGCACTGGTGGAAAAAAATGAGACAGTTAATGCCTGTGGTCACAAATTCACACACTAGCACTGTTCACTTTGGAAATGAACTCAAATTAACCAGGAACCACTATTAGGGAATGAGTTATTATTTCATTTTTGTAAGTGTTGCTCATTTTTTCTCAGTATATGAGAAAATAACATTTCAAATCCATTCAAGGAACCCCCCCAAAAAAAAAAGAGGATCACTGCTTTCAAAGCCCTGCCTAGCCAGAACTGATGCAGGCAACAAAGACAAGACTCTAATAGCAATTATGGCTCAATTAGCTGCTGTCAAATCTGGCCGCCTAGGTGTTCGCTGTTGGAGACAACTGCATACATTTCTTCTTTTTTACTGTGCATTTGAACTATTAACTTGACATTTAAGTTCATTTGTACAGTAATTTATTCATGTCTCTTCTGGTTTTGGTGGGAAGGACAGGCAGGCATGCTCTTTCTCATTGTTAAATTTCGCCTGCTTTCTTAAGAGCCGGAAGGCTCACAGATATACTGTGGAAAACTCCAAAGAAACTCTTTGTCATTAAAGGTTTAGCTGCAGAAGGGTGTTTTCAAAGGAGCTTATTTGTTAAGATCTCCTCTTCTGTGTGAGTAACACTGCAAAGCCCTTAATGTTTAACTTCTTTACATCTAAGGTGTATTAGTCATGGCGAGAAAAGGCTTCATTTTCACTAAGGGCTTAAGCCAGGCATGATGTGGTCAAACTTAAATAGAACAAATCACTCCCTTCCGAAAATTAAGAAATGTGACAGGAAATGGCAGGAAAATAGCAGATGAAGTTTTTAAAATTAATATATACATAGTTTTTAATACTGTGACAGTCACCGTTATAGAATAGAATAGAATAGAATAGACCAGACCAGACCAGACCAGACCAGACCAGACCAGACCAGGTTGGAAGAGACCTCAAAGATCATTGCATCCAACCCATCAACCAATCCAACCCACCCAAACAGCTAACCCATGGCACCAAGCACCCCATCAAGTCTCCTCCTGAACACCTCCAATGATGGTGACTCCATCACCTCTCCAGGCAGCACATTCCAATGGGCAATCACTCTCTCTGTATAGAACTTCTTCCTAATATCCAACCTGAACCTCCCCGGCACAGCCTGAGACTGTGTCCTCTTGTTCTGGTGCTGGCTGCCTGGGAGAAGAGACCAACCTCTGCCTGTCTACAACCCCCCTTAAGGTAGTTGTAGAGAGTGATAAGGTCACCTCTGAGTCTCCTCTTCTCCAGGCTAAGCAGCCCCAGCTCCCTCAGCCTCTCCTCATAGGGCTTGTGTTCCAAACCCTTCACCAACTTTGTTGCCCTTCTCTGGACAAGCTCCAGCAAGTCAACATCTTTCCTAAACTGAGGGGCCCAGAACTGGACACAGTACTCAAGGTGTGGCCTAACCCGTGCAGCGTATAGGGGGAGAATGACCTCGCTGCTCCTGCTGGCCACACTGTTCCTGATGCAGGCCAGGATGCCATTGGCCCTCTTGGCTGCCTGGTCACACTGCACTGTATGAGCGTGTTCCAGTAGTCCATAGAGGAATACAATTGCACATAAGTGTGCCTCTTCAGTCCCTAGAGAGGAAAGTGGTGTGATCTGAGGGGCATCAAGGTTTGGGTTGACTTTAAAATATATACTTGTTTCCTATGACTTAATGTTTGTGAAACTAATCTTTGCTGTCTCTTGCCCTTCAAGCAAAAAATACTAAGTTGTGTGATGATTTAAGCGGTCATAGCCCATTACTATTTACAAAAGTCTCTCTCTGACACAACCAGGGTTTCTTCATGTGAAAGAAGTGTTTTACCCACCCTTAGATTATTTTTTTTTTGAGCAAGGCCATACTTTGAAGATAATCATGATAATCCCACAGATGCCTCTGTCAAGTTGAGTGTTAGGTGGAGTCTCTCAAAAACTTCCTTCTGAAAGACATCGCGCTGCCCTACCCATGTGCAAACTGTCAAAGACCTGGGCAACAGCAGCGAAGTTATTCACTGACAGGATGAGAGAGTGTCATCAGAGTGTTTGGAAGTTGAATACATATTGGTGTTTCAAAAGATGGGCATGAAAATCTGTTTCCAGGATTCATTTCTCCCACTCTGAGAATAGCCTGTTGCACCATCTCTCTGGTAACTGTCTCTCAATTTGTGTCCAGAGGATGGTTTTGGAAGAAGTTATGTAAAATAGTCCTTCCAGTTATGCTAAAATAAACAAAAGGCAAGGACAAGGGGCCAGAGGAATGAAATCTCAATTATCTGCTACTCCTAAATACTTCCTGCTAGAACAATTTGTAAGTTGACAAACTTAATTAGCTTCTTTACCAATATTTTCCAGATGTTCAGATTTTTGTTCGACTACTTAAACCAGATGTTTTCCATATTTAATCATATGACTGTGGCAATTTTTTAGAGTCACCAACAGACCAATAGGCTATGAAAACTAAGCTCATCCAAGCAGCTAATGCACAGAGCAGTGCCATATATCAATGAGCTAATCTCCAGGAAATGTGGTTGTGAACTGTGATGAAGTCATGCATATGTGACTATGGAAACAAATAGCATAGTGGTCAAACAGTAAAAGAAGCAAAGGTTTGCACAAGTGGTATCAGTGGCAAGCGCTCATGGATTTTAATGCTGTCAGCTTTATATTAAAAAAATAATGTAGGCTTTGCAATGGATCTCTGGAGAGCAATAAAATATTTCTTTTTGAGACACTGAACACTTGAGGCAATAAATAAACAAAACTGAATCTTTCCCCCCCATGATGGTTGACAGTGGAAGAGAGATTTGACACAAGCTACAAAGAGAGAGAGTGCAAATGTCATTTTCTTCTTTTGATAAACTTAATACATCCAAAAGAACAGTATTTCATATAATTTTTCATCTTTAAGACAGGGCAAGTAGAAGGGGTGCCATACAAGACATGACTACTTCCAAGTGACAAAAACAACCCTATGAGTAGCTGCAAAAATAATTGCTGGCATGAATTCCAACTTCTTTCCATTAAATGTTTCACTGGTGAGCATCATAAGCAATGTCAGGCAAAACTTAAGGCATCATTATTTGTGCTGCTGACAAACACCAGAAAGTTAAAAGCCAGTGAAGGTTCTGCTGTCTCTGTATCAAAGTCACACACAAGCTTCAAATCAGATTGCATGTGGAGAATTCCCAAACTTAAAAGTGCAGGAATGTAAATCAGAAGCCTCCACGCATCAACATGAACTGAATGTTTTCTTTCTCATCCACTGGACTGCATCATTACACTCTTCAAATGTCCCTACCTATCTTTTCCACTTCACTGTTTGGTGTATAGACTCATACCCCAAGCTTGTGCTGATCAAGATGCAAATGAAGTACATTTAGACTGCACAGAGAAACCTGAACTGGCTACGCGCAGATCATCTCCTGGACCAGAGCTTGTAAAGACACTTGAAAAGGTGTGGGGGGGTTTGAAACCAGCACAGACACAGCAGAGCCAGAGCCATGTAAAGAGAAGTGATGAAATAGGGTAGGGTACATCAGTTGGAATAATCTCTGTCATACCCTGAGCCTATGGATCCTTTCTGCCTTTTTCTGTGGGGCAACCCCAAATTTCTGTTGTGTTCCTCAAACCTACATAACGGAAGAAAGAAATGCAAACAGTACCTCAGACTCTCAAGCATGGACAGAGATTAGAAGGGAAAAAAACCCAAACCAAACCAAACCAAACCAAACCAAAACCAAGCCTTTGAATTTTCAGTCTTTTTGAATTCTTCTGAAGTTACAGGCTTACAAAGGTAATAATGAAAACATTATTGCAGGGTGTGGTGCTACATTTTACCCTGGGAATTGGAGGGAGGGAAGACAAAAGAGACACAAAAGAGAAATATTTCTTTTATTTGAAAAAGCCACATGCATAGAAATATGAGGAAATTAAATGATGAGTGAGCTACTGAAAAGGTCTCAATTTTCTTTTAAAAAGGGCATCATCCCCTCCATCAAACCTGGTAGCAGTTAACAGAAAATGTTGTAGAAATTGGTCTCATCTATCACTAATAAAATGTGCTACATTCTGAAAGGGTTGTCATTTTCCAAACAAGGAGCGAATTCTTCCACCTCCTCTAGGTGAAAACAATTAACAAAACCAGAAGGCTAATGATATGCAAATTGTCTCCATGGAAGAGTGGTTCATTTGCAATTCTTTCTCAAAACATCTTTCTTAAAGAGATCTCCAAACCAAGGTCTTCCCCTACCCTACAGTCCCTGGAGAAAGAGGTCTTTTTCTTGTGCATGCTGATATCCCTCCTACTATCTCTGGAATCCTTCCCCTGCAAAGCTGCTTACCAACTGAATGATTTAATGATTATTTCAATGCAAAATATAGTGTCCACCCTCTTGAATATATTATTAAGTTTTATCAAGCAGCTTTCAGACATGATCAGACCATCCTGCCAAATTAAATTACACTCTACAGCAGAACAACTTTTGAAGTGTAAGATTAAATGGCTGCACAAGCCCTGTGAGGAGAGACTGAGGGAGCTGGGGCTGCTTAGCCTGGAGAAGAGGAGACTCAGGGGTGACCTTATTGCTCTCTACAACTACCTGAAGGGGGGTTATAGACAGGCAGAGGTTGGTCTCTTCTCCCAGGCAACCAGCACCAGAACAAGAGGACACAGTCTCAAGCTGCACCAGGGGAGGTTTAGGCTGGAGGTTAGGAAGAAGTTCTATACAGAGAGAGTGATTGCCCATTGGAATGTGCTGCCCAGGGAGGTGGTGGAGGTGCCATCACTGGAAGTGTCCAGGAGGAGACTTGAAAGGGTGCTTGGTTGCATGGTTTAGTTGATTGGGTGGTGTTGGATGATAGGTTGGATACGATGATCTCGAAGGTCTCTTCCAACCTGGTCTGGTCTGGTCTGGTCTGGTCTATTCTATTCTATTCTATTCTATTCTATTCTATTCTATTCTATTCTACTTTGCTCTAGCAACAAGATACTGTGGCATGTAAGGGGCAGATTGACTCAGTGGCACACAGACTCTGAAGAAAAAATATTGGAATAGAAGCTATTTCATGGTGACACTGCCAGAGCTTAAACCCCTCCTTTAATACCATTGGCACTCCCTTCTAAAATCTGTACTGTGTTATCATCTTGAAATGAATTACACTAGTAACTCTGAAAAGCAAATCATAAATGCATTTTACTGTGGTTCTACAAGGTTGTGTTTGAAACCTGCACTCGGCAGCCCTTCCAATGCTGATCCTAAAGTAGAAGCTGGGGGGGAGGGTGTAAGGGTTTGAATGCTCAACCACCATTTATGAATGCCCTGACAGTCATATTTAATTGGAAAAGAATTGGAACAAGAGCTGGTTCATTTTTTGTCCTCTCCTTCACTTCGAACACTGCAGGACATGGATCCAAGTGGTCTCTCTTTTACAGTGTCTGTCAAAAAGTAAAGAAAAGAAAGAGAGAAAACCCACACTCAAAACCAATGTGAACTGTCCTGGCTTGGGTTATCTACACGATTGTTTCTTCAATATTTTATACTAACTAGTCCTTTCTACAGCACATTCTTAAAACAAAACAAACCCAAACACAAACCAAAGCAACTAAACTATGGTTCTGTAGCACACAACATGTATGAAGTACATGACTCTGCCTGTATCAAATATTCCTTATGGACACAGTGGTGAATGATGAAATAACAGCCCTGGTCAGTGAGACAGAAATTTAACTTAGATTTGCTAGAAAAGGCAGCAAAATAAATTATTCCCACGCAGCATCATCTAAACTGTTGTGAGGAGTCCAGTTTGCAGTAAATTCCCTGCAGTTCATGGCAAATATTCCCTGCTTAGCTGAGAAACTCCTTGTTCTCTGTGTGTGTATATTTGGAATAGTGTGTGTGCCAACCTGCACATTTATCAAGGAGCAGCCCTTCCCTGTCAGTGCTGCAATAAGCTGCATGCCCACCTTCACCTTGCTGCAAAGGTCCCTCTGGAGCAGAATCGTCCACGAAGATATTCTCTGCAGCCTCAAGGTAGCACAGTGTTCATCGCACCCTCTGCCCCACTGCACATGTTACCGGTGCTGTGCCTTGCTGAAAAGCACATTCAGTCCCACTCTGCAGGATTCACTTCTCCCAGTAACTGGTACTAGATATTTTATTTTATGTAGCTGCCTGCATGTCTTGTGAAACATTTGGGGAACTTTGAGGCTCTGCGAAAGTGTTTAGAGACCATTTCAGAGTCCTGCTGGTGCCATCTACTGCTGAATTTCATCTCTTGCAGAGTTTGCTTTCAAAAGAGGAGCTGGAGGTCCTGCCTGCTCCCGAGAACACTGTAACTGCCCCTCTGTATCATTTTTAACACTCAGACAGAAATGCAACACAAATTGCACTTGCACACTCCACTGCCTTGCAGAAGTAAGCACCTCCAGGGACAGCCCTATCCTGCTTATGGCCAAGTAGCTAGAGTAGGTAAAAGTCTTCCAGATGTGAAAATACCAATTCAGAAAAACAACACTGATGGAAGATTTGCCCAAAGAGCAGACCTACCAGAGTTTTTCTTGCATCTCTAGGTTGTCACCAAACTTTCTGCACTTTTCTTTGTGTTCCTAATCTGTTAAAAATCTCAGTCTTGAGAGACCAGTTTTTTCACAGCCAGTCAGAATGATAGATCTCCTCTGAGTCAGGTCACATTGCAACACCCACCTGTGCATGAAAGGGAGGTTCAGGCACTAGACTCTGGCCCAGGACAGTAAGGGGTCAGTACTGGGACCCAGAAGAATAAACAGGCATTCACAGAACTTGTGCTGTCACACCTGAGGCTGAGCAAAGGTACAAAATACAACATCCACCAACCAGGCAGTTCCAGAGACTCTGTTCCCTAGAGCTTTCAGCATAAGCCAGAAGGGCTTACTTAAAGCTTTTCTGTCCTCCCACCTGAAAGTGCTCCTCATCTCACAGTTCACAGGGAGTCAAGCTGTCAGAATATCAGGCAATTTCTGTTCTAGCTGCTTTTAGACATTTATAGCATCTATAGTTCACAGGGAAGAGCACAACCCTTCACCCAAAGGACTGGAGGAGGAAAGAATTGTATTTAAAACATAAATGCCACCTATTACTCTTTGAAGTGCCAAAAGGTGCTGTTAATGAATCTCTTTTGTGGTCCAGGAATACAGGAAGACTAATGGGATCGAAGTAGAATTATTTCACCCTTCTGCCTATTCAACCTGCAGTCTGTCTTTGAGTGCTTTTGATGGAGCACAGTATAGACATCCAGATGGAGTTTTGATTGTTTTATGAAAAAGATTATTGGACATTGGCTGCTTAAAATAGCAGGGAACTAGGTTAGATCTACAGGGCTGAAAGATGTTACATGTTGGGATGGAGATGGCTCTCTAAACCTTCTTCCCAAGTGTAAATGTTCCTATTTGCCTTCAATATTCTATGTTCTTTCCTCATTCAAATAGCAACATGTCATTCTCCCAGTGCCTCAATGTGCACTAAAGGGGCTGCTCCAAACCCACCTGAAGCACTGGTGGATGCTGAAGTGCTCGCACCAGTCAACAGCACATCTGCTCCAGTTTCTTCAGAACGGCTGGAAGCTAAATTGCCAGCAATGCTTATGATGAGCTTATTTGAAAAGGAAGCCCTTAAAATCTCCCACTGGAAAGACAAAGAATGACCACATCCAAAGGAGATAGATTTTCGTTCCTTGCTTTCCTGTTACAGCTACGTTTTCATGAAGAAAGAGAGAAGCATGAAGGAAAGCTGTCTGGAAGGCCAGCATGCTTGGAGGTGCAGATAGGAAAGGATGCTTTGCTACTGGACCTTACTAATGTGAGACAAGCAGGAGCACAAGCAGTGCTCTATCCCAGCTAAAATTCCTAGGCTGCTTCATTCTGGGTTGAGTTCAGCAGTCTCCACTTTCCATCCCCAACCAGCAGCTGTTTATCTGTTCCCAGAAGAAGAAGAGCAAAGGGAGCTGAGACACTGTGTCTCTGATGCCACAAGTGTGTACTCCAAATGCTTGTATCTTATACATTTAAATAATCTTGCTTTGCCCGGGGCTCTGCAAACACTGCTCTAGACAACAAGCAAATGAAATTAGAACAGCCGAAATAAATTATCTGTTGTTGACAAAGCCACCCACCATGGGCTGGTTCAGGTGGGCTGAATGATGCTGAGAACTTAATTGTCTGCAAAACTAAGCGCCAGATAATTGAGGCTCCTTAAATTAATTTCAGAACAACAAAAAAGGGGTGAGCGTCCAAACAAAATCCCGGAGTTTGCAACCGCGATCTTGCAGCCGATACACCCTCTAGTGGCAAGCAGCCTTTTCTCTGCCGGTAGGATCCAAACAGATGGAAGCTTTTCCTTTTCTATTCCTCCAAACACCTCTCTGCTCCTGGGGATCAGGGCTACACCGTTCCAGGAGGAACATTCCTGATGTGCTGTGGTTCACATGTTGCTTTTGTTATACTGCTCTGGATTAGTTTTGCTACTGAATGAATGTCAACGAAAACACAAACGAGCAACTTGGAGCAAAAGGCTCAAACCCAAGTAGAAATGGAAAAGGATTACTTTGCTGCACCCCACTAGTTACTCCAGTCCAATAGTAAGCAGCCCAGTAGAAGCCTCTTAGCTAAGCTGTGCAATGTAATAAACTTGATCTCGTTTTTAGATCTCCTGAACTATGCAAGAGCTGTATTTATTGCTTTGCAGCAGCACAGTCAAGTGCTGAACAAAAGGCAAACACCACAGCCAGCTCATTTAATTCACACAAAACCCAAACTTGCAGCAAGAACTCCTCTTCTTCCCCATCTGACCTCAATCTGTACGCACTGACACTTCTTTGAAGAAAGTCATGCTTGCTGTTTGAAGAACCTGGTTATTTGGTTTAGAAGCCAATGAGAGCCTTTGGTACATTCACCATTACCTGCATTCCTCTCCAAATGAATAGCTCAAACTTCCAGGCTAGTAACAGCGATGTTTTTAAGAGTCTGCCCCTTTTGTGAATGTAAGGCTTCATCTGCCACTTGGGAATTTTCCCCTTTCTTTCTATCTATCATAACCATTACATCTTTGATACAAGAATGTCTGCAACCTATTTTCTAATGGAAGCCTACAGTATTTGATTTTTTAAAGAGCAATCTGCTTGTTCTAGGCTTCATACATTCATCTCAGAAAGAGTCTTTGTAGACACAGTGTAAACCCCATTTTTTTAAAGGAAGGCAGTTGATTCTCACAGAGCCTACAGCCCTATAGAAGTCCCTCAGAAAAATTCCTGTATTGTTTTCACAGCTTGCTCAACAGAGAAAGCCCACAGCAGAAATCAGCACAGCACATCTACGTAAAGCCTGTCCCCACTCTTCTGCTTAGGAAAGTGTCTCCCCTGCAGCTTTCTGCTTAACTCCATCCCTGGATGACCTTTCTTCTGGACTCTTGAGCAGGTAAAGAAACTGCTCTTCAGGGCCCCAGTTTCCCAAAGTTGAGAACCTTAAAGTCTGATGGTGAAGTTCTTTTTGGACAACCTCCTAAGAAAATTTTATATAGTAGGATCTTCATATATAGGGAAGGTAGTTTGTAACCTCAACATCCAGCATGGCCAAGGGACATTGTACAGTCAGTTTGTTTAGCATAGGCAAGGCAATCCAGGAGGAAATTGTATGTACAAGGACAAATCTGGAATAAGACAGGATTATTTTTAAAGAAAAAAAAGCCCACAACATAATCTGTCAGCATTTCTTAAGTTTCACTGTCATATCCAAGCTTTGGTTGCTCTTTCCTAGCCAGATCTTATCTTACAAACCACATGCTCTCACTCAAGACAGAGCCATAAAATGCCTGGCGAATGAGGTATGCCTTGTATGGAGCCTTGAAAGTCAAATGGTCAGGTTATCCAGGCTGCAGGATAATGACAGCTTCCAGAGAGGAGAACTGTCCTGTGTCCATGCCTGGTTATCAGAACACCAGAGCTGTAAAATTCAGCCCTCTATTTGATCCGAGCATCCTGACGTTAACATACAAGGAGTCAGTTGGTCTCCAAGGAGCGCCGAACCAAAACATAATGAGTTTTAAAGCTCAAACCACAAACTCTGAATTATGCTCCACCTGCATTTCATAAACAGGATTATGCTGGACTAGCCTATTTTGAAATATGACCACTTCTCACATGGCTGGGCTGCCTCAGGCCTTGGATGTCTGCCTTCATGAGCTCTTGCTAGTTTGTTCCACCTTCATCATTGACTCATGTGAAAGAATGGTCATTAGGTTTCTTGTGAGTTTTCCCTCTGCTGTGCAATGAGTATTACAGAGGTTTCTAACAGTGGTTTTTATCAGTATCAGTTTCTACTTAGGGTTTGGGGGGGGAAAAATTGGACTGATTTTATTCTAGCCTGTAGGACATCTCTCATTTGAAGAAAACCTTTCCCATCTGGAACGAGGATATACTTTGCAGCCCTTCAAATTTGGGCACCATTTTGACAAGTTATGTTATTTGACCAAAATGGTCCGTGAAATGTTGGCTAATTGCTACAAGATTTAAAAAGGAAGAGAACAGACCTGTTCAGTTGGATTACCCTGAAGCATTTTTACTCAGAGTGGCACAGTGGTGGAACAATTCAAAGTGTGCCCTGCTCACTGAACACCAAATTACTGTGATTATTTTCTAACAGTGAAAGAAAGAAAAATATGTAAAGGCAATTATGCCATTTTTCATTGTTTTCAATAAATTTAAGCCTCTAATTACCCAAGCTATTTATGGGAAGGTTTAGATGAAGTGTGTTAGTTCTCTCTTTCCTCCGGGCTCAACAGTTAGAGGGCATGTTTCAGTAATCCCAGGTTATTTTCACATTTTACCTGTCCCCTTGCTCCACTAACCTGTTTGCATTGAGAGAGCTGTACAAAGAATTTTGCAGCATTTGCTAATGCTATTGATACAGAAATTACTTGAGTCTGTTTCAGTTTGTTAGCCTGACAACAGAATATTGTGTTTCCAGGAGCAACTGTTTACCATGCAGGATCCTTCTTAAATTCCTGGGTTTTTTAATACCCTCCCCTTGAATTTCCATTAATTTCAAGTAGCAGTTTGGTATCCAGTTGATTTCTGTATCAGCTGAGTAACCAAACTATTAACCCAAATGAATCAAAACCAGATCCTAAGAGCGGACATCTTTAAGGCCCTTAAATGGATGCAGGTTAATTGGAAACTGGCTTTCTAGAAAGATTTTTCTGCCTAAAGAGAACCAAGTTCAAATCCAGAGATGAGAGAGGATGTTTCCAGTTTCAGGTGCTTTCATGGGTCTCTTACTGATACACCAGATTACAAGCCCATCTACCTTCAGAGCAAGGTGTGATGGGTAGCTAGGAGTGAGGGGCAGCGCTGCTGAACAGGACCTTTACAGAGGCAATGGTAAGGTTTATGCATCTCATCTCTTCAGCCACTTTAGACATCCCTTCTAGGTAGGTGTCTTTGGCCTACAGGTCTCAGGAACTCCCCTGTTGTCACATCAATGGATCAGTGGAACCAGGCTTAGACTCCAGAAAGTAGAGAACTCTCTACAGTGATGCTCCCTACGTTTCTTAAGAGTGTTTCATCCCATGGCATCAACACTGCATGTAGGTTATTTCACATACAGGTTCCTCTTTAGCAAACAACTGTAGCAGAGAGACAGACTGACTAAGGGGCAGCACACATGAGTTTTCAGACAAACAGGCAATCCACACTGCCTGGCCTGGAGGCCACAGGATGAAAAGATGCAAAATACATGCATTGTAAGCAAGGCCAATAAAAGGCTTAGAGTAGCTACTGGGCTGTGCCTCCAGTTAAAATATAAACTCTGTATCATGGATTAGGCTCTAACCAGAATAAACTAGTAATCAGATTTTCAGAGATAGGGATCTGTTTTATATGGTGCTAAGCACTCCGGCCTTGATCAAGCAGATTATTTCTGAACGACTTTAAATCAATTGGAACAGTTCCTGGATAACCCAAAACCTCATTTATGTGCATCTGAAAGATTGCTCCAATTGCATCAGATGGTTTAATAAAAAACAGTAGCTCTACCTACCAACCCTGACTTGCTTATGTCCTTAGACCATCACGGTTAAATTGCTGCTACCACTGTAACACAGTAGGGTATGTGTATCTGCAATCATATGGAGCCAATTAGGTGACTCATTGACCATTAACACCCATCATTTGGATAAACACACCTACATAATCCTGTAATTTAAACTATTGAAGGGACAGGTCTGAGGGAACATAGCAAAGAGTTTATTCCCACCAGAAAGACCACGGTCCTCCTTCACTCCTTCCTCTACAACCTACTGGACTCCTGGTTCCTGCTCTCAGCAAACCTCCACGAAGCAAAGAAGTGTCTCATCTCCTGCTAATCCCGGTCCACACAAAGGATGCTTGAATCCTAACAGCTCTCTGGTGCTGTTGGCTCCCCCTCAGATGAAATTTTTAATGAGTTTTAAGATTGCCCTGGAAATCAGCCAAAATAAAAACAAAAAATCATCTCTCTGCTTCCCATAGTCAAAGGTTGTTAAGACTGCAAAGACAAACAATAAAATTTAGGAAAAAAAACAGTATTACAGTTTGTAGGAGCCTTTTGATCTGCTCTCTCTGTACATATACTGTACATATAAGATCACAGGGCAGCTGCCTTTTTGGTGCCCAAGACAGAATTGCTCTGGGGTTTCATCAGGGATGAACATCAAAGCAAAACCTTGTCTGTAAGATCTCTGCTTCATTTGCTGCAGTCGGGGAAGCTCTCTGGTGAATGAGGCAAAACGTTAAAGAAAGGACAGCTTTGGGGATAAAAGCAGTTGGATATTGTTCTGGAAAACTGATTCTATCCCTGTCACTGACAAGGATTTCCTTTGAGCAAAGTGATTTCCTTAAAACAAACTTATTTCTTTAAAGTGATCATCCATTATGTTGATCCTTTTAGGGACACAACACACAATTTGTGTGTTAATTTGCAGGAGTGCCAAGCACTAGCACAGATAAAATCAGCAACAATTGCATAAACAAAGTGGTTAGTTGTAGCCCAGAGATATGGAGGAGCCATTATTTATTTTATGGAGATAGATGGTTTCATATGTCCTCAGAGCTCTGGATAAGAGAAAAGACCATCAAAGAATCATATATCTGACAAGATTAGCACTTTAGAACTTACGGTTTTCTTCTTAGGTGAAGAAGTCAGTCTCCACAGGAGAAGAAAAGAATGCAGAACTCAAATATGGGGACACAGTGCACCAATTTCTGCTACCTTAGACAAACTCTTCTTTGAAAAAGTACTTCTGGAAAGGCACAAGAAATTGTTAAATGCTTTCACAGGCAAGAAAAAGAAACCAGTGAATCCACTGTTTTTTTTCGCAAACTGAAAAACATTTGGGTTTGTTCACCCAACTATGAAAAAAGTGTATGTTCTTGATTGAGTGACCCCTTAGAAGGGCTATCCTTCATATGAAGAAACTCAGGGCTCAGAGCTCTAACTGCCGTGCTCCAAAATGGTTATTGCATTTTTAAGATCTGGATCAGCCTGGGCTGATTGAAGAACCCACAGCTGGTCTTGCTCCAAACCAGGTCATAGTATCATAGTATCATTCAGGGTTGGAAGGGACCACAAGGATCATCTAGTTCCAACCCCCCAGCCATGGGCAGGGACACCCCACACTACATCAGGCTGGCCAGAGCCTCATCCAGCCTGGGCTTAAACACCTCCAGGGACGGGGCCTCAAGCACCTCTCTGGACAACCCATTCCAGGGTTTCACCACTCTCATGGTGAAGAACCTCCTCCTCACATCCAGCCTGAATCTCCCCACCTCCAGCTTCATTCCATTCCCCCTAGTCCTATCACTACCCGAGATCCTGAGAAGTCCTTCCCCAGCCTTCCTGTAGGCCCCCTTCAGATACTGGAAGGCCACAATTAGGTCACCTCGAAGCCTTCTCTTCTGCAGACTGAACAGCCCCAACTCCCTCAGTCTGTCCTCATAGGAGAGGTGCTCCAGCCCTCTGATCATCCTTGTGGCCCTTCTCTGGACATGTTCCAGCACCTCCACATCCCTCTTGTAATAGGGGCTCCAGAACTGGACGCAGTACTCCAGGTGGGGTCTCACCAGGGCTGAGTAGAGGTCACTAAACAACCTTCTCCCTGCACTAAGTGAATCCATTTTTGTGGATCCTTTCTTTTCCTTGCTGTTCTGATGCAGTAAAAGTCACCGCGGCCAAATTAAAAAGGCACAACTAACTTATTTGGTTTGGCAAAGGTGATTGGTTAAGGTTTTAAAACAATATGTGACTTAGTTTAATTTAGTTTGAGTTTACATCCTTATGTTGTTCATGGTTTGAAGTCCTGGACAGTTTTTCAAAGAACACTTTTACGTTATCACCGTTTTCATTCCCGCTAGTATTGATCAGTCTCCAGGGAAATAACAAGCCTTCCTCTTGTGTGGAACTGTAAAGGCAAAATAGCATTCTGTTGAAATACATAAACCTTTTGCATCTCATGATATTCTGAGGATTATTAGCAGGGGCGTATCCTTTAATAACTTTGAAAAATGGACACACTTATAACAGCTGAGAAAGGTCTTAACGTACAGCTGTAACAGGATATTTGCTGGAATTCGTGATTCACTTCTGAATTTAGAGACTGGGTGAGATGAAACATTTTACACAAATGGATCTTCATATCGCCATATCTTGGATTCTGGCTTTTGACCAAATGTTAGGCTGATGTATATAATCTGAATGCTGCTATGGGCAAAGGAAAGGAAATTGTGAAATTGCTTTCCATAACCTTTGTTCTAATTAAGTTTCCCCTTTCTCGTTACAATAATGGATAGTCCACAGAGACTTTAAAATTGGTATTTGTTTCCTTCACCCTCTGAATCTGTACTGTCCCATTATGGAGCCCCATTTAGGGGCAGATATTAGTCAGTTAGAGGGTAGAAAGGCTCTGCAGAGGGACCTCGACCGACTGGACAGATGGGCAGAGTCCAATGGGATGGCTTTCAACAAGTCCAAGTGCCAGGTGCTGCACTTTGGCCACAACAACCCCATGCAGAGCTATAGGCTGGGGTCGGAGTGGCTGGAGAGCTCCCAAACAGAAAGGGACCTGGGTGTGCTGATCGACAGCCACCTGAATATGAGCCAGCAGTGTGCCCAGGTGGCCAGGAGGGCCAATAGCATCCTGGCCTGCATTAGGAATAGTGTGGCCAGCAGGAGCAGGGAGGTCATAGTGCCCCTGTACTCTGCTTTGGTTAGGCCGCACCTTGAGTACTGTGTCCAGTTCTGGGCCCCTCAGTTTAAGAAGGACATTGAAACACTTGAGTGTGTCCAGAGAAGGGCAACAAGGCTGGTGAGAGGCCTTGAACACAAGCCCTATGAGGAGAGGCTGAGGGAGCTGGGATTGTTTAGCCTGGAGAAGAGTAGGCTCAGGGGTGACCTCATTGCCCTCTACAACTACCTGAAGGGTGGTTGTAGCCAGGAAGGGGTTGGCCTCTTCTCCCAGGCAACCAGCACCAGAACAAGGGGACACAGTCTCAAGCTGCAGCAGGGGAGGTTTAGACTCGAGGTGAGGAGGAAGTTCTTCACCGAGCGAGTAATTCGTCATTGGAACGGGTTGCCCAGGGAGGTGGTTGAGTCATCGACCCTGGAGACATTCAAGGGGAGATTGGACGTGGCACTTGGTGCCATGGTCTAGTCATGGGGTCTGTGTTGATAGGTTGGACTCGATGATCCTCGAGGTCCTTTCCAACCTAAGTGATACTGTGATACTGTGATACTGTGATGTTACTTCAAGCCATATGGCAGAATCAAAGGTACAGCCAAATACAGGCTGGCAGAATCAGACTACATTTACAGGTGAGTGTATACCTGAGTGAAGCTGAATTCCCTTTGTGCGAATCTGGAAGTGCTCTCAGTTGACAGCCAAATCCTGCACTAATTGTAAAATCTATACCACTTGCAGCAAAATTAATGCCTTGAAGGTGCATACTTGAGGTCATCAAAGAAGTCCTTCCCTTTTACAAAGCTGTATGGAAATGAGTTTGTTGTGCAAGCAAAGCCATAACTTCGGCAGAGACAAGGATGAGAAAGTGCTAGAACTGTAAAGGTGAGCAGGGCACTGACACAAGGACTGACATGTCTGTGCTCTGTTCATCTTCAGTTCTTTCTTGCCTGTCCTCATCTTTCCTCCTCACTCTCACAATTTTGGGGCTCAGGGGTTGTCTGGTGGAGCCACAACTGCAACAAACTGAAGAGCCATGTAGTGACAGAAAGAGTAATGCACAGAAAAGAAGAAAACACTTCAAAAGTGAAATGCAAATGATGAGCAATTAAGTAAGGATAAAATGGACTGTTTTAGCAACAAGCTTGCTGGTGTATTGCAGTTTGGAGAAGTTGCTCTGAACTGCTCTGAGAAGATTTTTGCTGACATTAGTTGGTGGTTCTCTTCCTTCCATCCTTGATTCTACAGGGACTGCTGGAACTTGTACATTTCCTCGATTTATGGCCCCAGAAACCTTCAAATCCACAGTGCCTTCTATGTTGGCTCAGAGCTATGATACAGAGCTCCCCATGGCCCAGAGACATACACATGCTCTAACCTTGGCTGAACCTTTCTACCATCAGTCTTGATAATTGATGGAACCCAAGGAGAAATGACTGCAGTTTAATAACATTTGATGGTTTCTGGGTGACTAGTGGTGTGTGACTAAAGCAACATTTAGGTTGGGCATTACCCAATGCTTTTCAACACAGGCCACAAGGGTAAAGGAAGGCAGGAAATGTGGAGGAAGAAGGTCTCAAAAAAGGGGAAAATAATTTCTCCATACCCCTATCCTGAGTTTCTTCCTTGCAAATATGGCATTTTCTGACCTGCTGATGTGGCAGATGATAGGCTATGGAGAGTGTTCCTCAGGTCTGAAATCATTGATTAAAACTTGCATAAATCAGCAAAGCAATTTTACATCTGTCTCCCAGGTACAGCAGGACTTAAATCTTCTTGTCTCATTTTCTGCTGACATAAGAGCAAAAGTAGATCCAACAATAATTACAGAAAATCTTAAGGAAACAGATTTATTAAGATCCATTATGCTGGTGACCTGTTTGCAATGTCTTGTAGGACCCGAGCTCAGTCATGTGGAATACCCACCCACACACTCCCAAAGCCTCAAATACACCTAAAAAAATGATGATGTTACTTCTTAACTTTGCACTGCCATTATTCATATTTGCCATGTGTAGATGTATCATTGTTCACGACCACACATTCACTCAGATCACACAGAGCTGACCAATACTTAGTGATCTAAATATTCTTCCTTTAGCCTACCCATATTACTAACACTGCATTAATATCTTTCATCAGCATAGCAAGAAAGTCAGGCTAGGTCTCAGCTAGAGGAGGTTTTTCAATCTAGCTATAGTTGTACGGTCCCTTGAATAAATGCTGCTCACACTGGCCTCCTAAACTGTTCAATCAGTATGGTATGTAAGAATCTAAATGAGCTATCTGTGGTTTATTCTGCAATAACCATATTCTAATGACATAGAGACAAAAGCCCACATTTTGCACTGACAAATTCCCAGGAGATGCTCCTCTCTGTATGAGCAATTTTCCACCCTACCAGAAATGATCTGTTCCCAAGATAAAGTATCCAAGATACTACAACCTAGAATTTAGTAACAACAAAAATAATACAGATTAATATTCTGCATCAAAAACACAAAGTTTGTATCTTTCCAGCTGAAGGAAGGAAATACCAGTGATGGATAGTGGCTGAGGACCATTAACATACAGATGGCAAGTTCTGCTGACCAGCAGCACAAGGCAATGATACCTCCCCAATTATAACTATTCCACTGCAAAAGTTCAGATCTCTTCAGTCCTTTGCAGCTATGTAATAGCTATTTGGTCCAGAAAGTTAGTAGGACAACCCATGTACTGGAAGCTGTGAAATACACAGCTCACAATACTCAGAAAACACCTACCGTAAAACCTTTGCAATAGACATCAGAGCTGCTTAATTCATAAGAACACAGCAAATGATATCACCAACTTCTTCATTTCCTGCAACACTGGAGAATGTTTTTCCCTTTTTGAAGAACATTTTCCCCTAACCTAAAGAAATTTGCCATCATGGAAAGCAAACTATAGGATCCTAAGAAATCTTAGAAGATCTCACGGCCAATGTATTACCATGAGCTCCGGTGAATGGATTGGTGCAGTAGAATGGTACTCACGGCCAGATTCTTAGGAGCTCGACATGCAAAAGGCCAAGCTGCTTTAACATCAGACTGCTGCTTCTGGAGCCTAGCTGGGAGCTGATTTCTTTTGAAAATCTGGCTGCAATAATGTACATACAATGTTCTTCTAGTAAAAGAGCCACTGTTGGCTGCATGTTTAATTTATGTGTATTTAATCATCCATGATAATACAGTTTGTCTTGTTGAATGCAAGATGTGAGATCAGACTGCTGCCCATATGTAGAGAACAAATTCACATTAACCACAGCAACACATATGCCTAACTTGGCCAAATCTTTTAGCCAAAATCTGGGGATTGCTAGCATATCAATATGGAAGACATCTGTTCTTCAGGATATAAATTATGATGCTTTTCACCATAGTACTTGTGCAGTTCAGTTTATGGACTAAAGCAGCTTAGCAGAGCTTGTTTGGATGGATGAAAAAAACCCCATGAATCATGAGTGAAATTCCCATAGCTCTTGTTTGACTGGCACCTAGTTACTCTGGGCAATGTGAGTTAATAGAGCTAAACTAATAGTCGAGATGAGCAAGCCTTTCCTTGCTGTGTGCCACCTGGAAACACAGGTGACACAACTTGTCTGTCACAGACTTGCTGCCTTTATTAGGTTCAGTTTAATCAGAGAAATCAGAACTTCTGTAGAACAGCTGTTGTAGAAACACTTGTATACATTTCACTGGACAGTTATGAGTATTCCTTGCATTATTTCAAAGGTTGTGGCAAGCATTTCTTGAGTGAAGCAATTAATTAAGTTGCTGATTTAAAATACATGAGTCCTGTGCCTTGAGTTTAAAGTTTCCTTCTTTATGCTATTTATGTGCTGAATATTATAGTGCTGGGGCAACACATTCCCTTGATACTACTGGAAATGTATGCTCACTTTCAGGAAATTTCTTGCACTGCTTCCTTTAAGCAGCATTGCTTCTCCAGCCTGAAATCCAAACTACTGTTCTGTGGCAATGCCAGATCGCTCACGCTGCTCGTCGCTGGCATTGCCACACTGTTCCTCACAAATAGCTGTTAATTCTGAAGTGCTACATATACTATCTGCAGTTGCCATTACTTTAGTTGAGCAAGACCATCACATATGGATGAAAAACATTCCATGTCACTTTTATGGTGTAAGAAAAGCTAGCAGTGCAAAGCCTTAATTTGGTGTTAGCTTGAGTAGAAGAAAGAAATTCACACTGTGGGTATTGCCAACTATGCTTTGTTAAAAAAGGCAGGAGATTACCATTTATCCAGCCCAGTACTATGGACTTTATGCTCATTATGCAGGATTTGCAGCACAAAATTTAAAGTCCAGATGGGCAGTCCTCAACTCCAGTCTGTATTCAACTGAAATGTATTTACCAAACGTCCTTCTTCTTGAAGAACACAGACAGATAAAAATGTTGACTTTATTAACATTCCTTGCTGTAGATGCTCAGCAGAAGCTTGGGTTAAGATGGGATGGGAAATGAGAGAGTGTTGCATGCACTTTCCTCACTACAGATACCTTGGGAGGAGAGTTTGCAAGCAAAACACAACTCATCCTCCAGCATCAATCCAGAGCTCAAACCATGGGGCAGCTCAGGGCAGAGACCCAGGCAGTTTGGGTCTTGCGAGCCAGGTTTGAGTCTGGCTGCAATTTCTGTTAAGTGGCATTAATAGAAACTGTTAATCCAGAAACTTCCTCTAGCATGACAAGTGCCTTTCCCTGTGCATTAAGGAGACCTGCTGAGAGTATGAGCTGTGCCGTGGTGGAGCCAATGAATATGTAGTGCGAGTTCATCACCTCCTATCTCTGCAGCTTTGAGCATCTCTGTGCAATTCCCAGCTTTCCAGCATTTTTGAGCCCTTGAAAACTGACATGTCTCCTCACCTTGCTCAGCCTGTTTTGTTGGAGATTCAGTTCTGTGAGCTTTTAAGCTCAAGAAGTTTCCCTGGTACAGAAGAGGTGAGTAGCCTTACAGCCACGAAAATACCTGTCATTTGCTTCGGTGTCCAGTCTACCTTCAGTTCCTTAGTTGAGGAAACATCCTGAACACAACAGGGTTAAAACCAATCTGACAAATGAGGCAAAGCATGGAAAATATGAAGACAGCTATTTGGTAGCACATCTGAACCCTAGCACAGCAATACCATCTGCAATCACTTAGAGGTGCCCCAGTAAAGCACAGCCCGGAATGCCTGGCTAATAAAGTGTCAGCAGCAGGGGGATTACGAGGGAGATTTACAAGAGTGCATGAGTTTAGTTGCTGCTGGAGACATCCGATACACTCTGTGTTTGATTCCAGGCTTTGAGACAGCAATGAAATAAGCCTGCGGACTTGTGTCGAAAAGTATTCCAAATCGAACACTTCTATGCTGTGTACCTGCAGGAGTCCTGGCAATGCTGCATCTCAGTGCCCCGTTTCCAGGTGGCCCCGAGGCAGGGACTACTTACATCTCATGTTTTAAACAGCAGCAGAGGTAGGCAGAGACACAAACTGCCTGACTCTGGCTCCTGGGATGACAGTCCTAAGGGAGGACTCAGGGTTAATGCTCTAATGTGACACAGCAGCTTACTCCTTTACTCACTCCCTTCTTAAAGCTTGTGTGCAGCAGAGTATAAACTGTTACATTTGGGCCAAAACTTGGAGGAGCTATGAGGAGGTAAGATCTGAGGACTTTTTTTTCAGGCTCTTTTCTGACTTTTAAATAATGGTCTTAAAAAGACATGTGATTGCTATTTAAAACTAAATTAGATGAAGCATGAGTAAACATACTGTAGTGAACACATCAGCCCTGGAAATTTGATTTAGGGGAACAAATGCTGCTTTTTCAATTTATAAGTGATGAACATCCCAGCTATGTTTTCAAATGTGTTTTCCTTTTATGAAGTGGACTTTCCAGGAGGCAATTAGAATTATTTGGGGAAAAAAAAAACAAAGAGCAAAATATTTTCCCTTCATTGTCTAGGACAACATAAATAAGCACCAATTTTATTACTCACTCCCTTAGTAAATAAAAGGAGAAAATATTTTGTGCTTTGTTTCTGCATCTGACACATTGATGTAAAATGGGTAATAACCTCAGCCACAGCTATGTCACTTATGACAAACCTGGCCTATGGCTCCACTGGAATGACCTATATGATAAAGATTTGTATGTGCTGAAGTGTTTGCAGGATGAAGCTCCTCACCACCGGTATATCAGACTGCCTCTTGGCAGTTCATCACACTGACGGTCCAGCAGCCCAAGTGCCCTATTGAAGATGTGAGGGACTTTGAAAGCAGAAAAGGAATGGGAACAAGGAATGCACTTGCCCAACCTAAGAAAGTAATTGGAGATATTGTTCACTTTGGATATTCATCAAACCTGGAGGTGAAACTCTGGCCCCATGGGAGCTGGTGGCAAACCTCCATTTATTTCAGTAAGGTCAGGATTTCACTAGTGATTTATGGAATGAAGGAACATGACATTTTAACAATCAGTTTTAGTAGCTGGAAGTGTTATTCATTGCAGAGGTAAAGCATTGTTTGATTTTATGTGACAGTGTACCTTTAAAACCAGGCAGCCTGCAAAGAAAGTAACAATATAAAATGCAGCACTTAAATTACCTTATGATGAGGAATGACACCAGGGAATGAAACCAGCAAATGTTCCCTTTCATTCCTATCATACTTTCAAAAATCAGCAGATATGAAGACAGTGTTTCTGGTAAATTTAAATCCCCTTTCCTTGGCTTTAGAGCTTTTTGTTTGTAGTTTCTTTCACTTCTGTCAAAACACAAGGGCTTGGTTTTCAGTGTGGATTTTTCTGAGCAAGCACAATGATCCATGAACACATGTGAGTTGTTCATGAGCTGTTACATGACAGAGAAGAAAAACCAGTCCTCCTATCCAAACATATGTCTGGCTGAATACATGCATTAATAATACCTATAATAATTTTTTCATAAACACTGTTGTTAATGCTACCATTCATAATCATTTCAGTTTTCAGCTCCAAGTTAAAACAGCAGCAGGGAAGTTGCACAGTAGGTCTTGGGACAACTTCAGGATTTTTCAGTTCTTTATAGAAGAATCACTTGCTCCCTGTAAAAATCTCTGTGATTAGAGTTTTTCTGCTGTCATGAACCAAGAGGGGCTCTAAGGAAGGACATGAAAGCATATTTACAAATAGACAATAATAGGTTTGATTATAATAGCATGGTTTTGTTTCTGATTTGATTTCCCTTTGCTCTGTTTTGTTTTGGTGTGGTTTCAGGTTTGGGGTTTTTTTTTTGAGAGTATATATTTATCATATAGAATGTGACTGCAGGAAGAAGATTGGAAAGTAGATCCATTTGACTTCCCTGGCTACAGATCAGGACCAGAACAAAAAGTAGATAGATTTGCCCATTTCTCCATGCTCAGGGTAGGTGCTGGTTTGATGTTGAAGCTTTTCTGCAGGCTTTCTGAACATTGTCAGCTCTGCTGGTTGCTCTGTGCCTGCCAGATTCAGCCCTATCTCTCCAAAGTAGCACTTCCCTGGTTACAGCAGCACGACAGAACAGCACAGACCCAACCAGCTCTCAAACATGCTTTGGCATTTGAGAAGTTCAATGCCCATTTTTCCATTGCCTCTTGAAATCAGCATTTTAAATTGGTGAACTTGGCCTGAAGTCTGCACAGAGCTGATGGATAGGACTGTTGGTGCTGTGTGTGATGCTTTCTTGGTAAGTTTATTTTGAGGATTTGAGCCTGCAGCTCTGGAGGAAAAAAAAAAAGCAAATCAAAGCAAAGCAAAACAAAACAAACAACCCCCCCCAACATGTCAGAATAATGGGAGAAGACCATGGTTTTTTTAAGATTTCTTTTCTTAACTGAATGTGTTGGAAAATTAGCTACTGAAGACACAGAATCAGGAAAGCCCTTCATTCTGCTTTAATTTTTAAGTCAGCAGTGTTCCCCATTCTCCTTCTGCATGCATATTAGCTTTGTTTTTTGTAACCCCACTATCATGATTCTTTGTGCTAAGCCATTCCTGATCATCTGTGCTGCAGTTTGCATCAGCACAAGACAAAGGATCCAGCTCTGTCAGAGGCTCAGAGCTTCCTCGCTCTTAATAAGCACTCTCCAGACCAATGCAGCCGATGATTCAGAGGATGTAGCCTTGCAAGCATGTTGATTTTTTTCAATTGTTCCTTTCTACCAAAGCAGGAGCAATTCAAAGCAGTCGCAGGTATGCCTGCATTCATTCAACAGACTGGTTCTTCCAGTCCTTCAGAATCGTCACTTTTTAATTGTCTGGGGAAATTTATTGTTTCATTCCAAACAATGGGGGAAAACAAAAGCCTCGTTCAAAATCAAGTAAGTTTTAATAGCCAGCTTTGCACTACGACAAACTGCAGCCTGATTACCCTGGGTTTGCACTTAAAAAAAATCAATTCTGTTAGTGGGTAAGTGACCCTTCCAGAGTTTAGATAATTAGGGCTGGTTGAAATTTCCCACTTGAAACGTTTTTATTTCTATTTGAAATGACCCCCGGGAAGAAGCCGAAACATCCTTAGAAGATTTAACTTTTCTTTGTCAAAATATAAGCTTCATGATATTTTTTACTTTGACAATATCAGAAGACTAAATAATCTTATTTATTTATTACTTTTCTTTTCCTTTTATGCATCTTTTCTTTTTTTTTTTTTGCCACTCTCTAACTTTCCAAAAGTGGCCAAGTTTGGGACATTCCTCAAACCTGAAACAGAAGGGAATTTATCTAAAACCCATCCATTTAGTGATGGGGGTAAAGGAAGATGAAGTAATCCATTCACAGCATCTCAAATCCCAGAAAACTTTGTGAAATATTGAAATATTGAAATATTGAAAATTATGTCTATGATTCTATGATATCACAGTTATCACAGAGGCTTTTTTTTGTCTGGGGCCAAGTCCAGTTTGGGGTCCTCAGTTTTTTTATACCAGTCATAGGAGTCAATGGGGTGACTCTTAGCAGAGGGATGAAGATACTTTGGTGGTGGTTGTTGAAGTTGTATGCCAAACAGCCAAGAAATGCATCCCCTGCTCCTCACCATCCATCGTAATGCTTGACCCTCACCCCAAAACCTGTCCCACTTGTTACTTTCTGCACTTTTCCTCACACCTTCAGTCAGGCTCACAAACTTCTTCAGATCTCCTAGCTCATCCCCCAGCTACATCATCTCTGCTGTTTTACTGGAAGGAAGTATTTACATCTTCGTGGCTCAGTCCCTTTGGAGGACTTTTTTCCCCCCTTCATTTTTGTTATCGTCAGGAGCAAAAAGTAAATTCAGTAGCACCTCTGTGCTGCTCAAAACAGACGTTTGCCAAGCAAGCCATTTCCTACTATGGGCTGGCAGACAGGCCTCACCAGCGTGCCATGCAGTTTCTCCACTGGTAAGACCAACACTTCTCAGACCTGTGAGTAGCTCCTTATTTTCACCGCTGAGCAGTAGGGAAGGCCCTGCTTCCCAGCCCCTGGAGACTTTCTGACCACCCCAAGGCACTTAGGGAGCATCTGCAAACTAATCCAGATTTGTCCGTAAAGTTTCCTTTGTTCTTTCCCTCTGGCCAAGGAAAGACATTCACGCAAACCCAGCTTGATGCCAGAACAAAGGGATTCAGACGAGCGCGGATTCCCAGCGGCACAAAGCGGCGACACCACCAGGAGATGACACGGCAGCTCGCCGGGACTTTCGCTATCTGATCAGACAATTTCTTAATCAGCAGAGACAGTGCTCGCTGTCAGAAAAAACGTTGCATGAATCAGCTCTCATCTGCGGGGAACAGGTTCTGCTTTTGCAAACCTCCTGGGTGTCCAGTTGTTTCCCAGAGCCGTCGTGCCGCGCAGCACTTTCCTGCCATTCCCAGGCTCTCCGCGGCTGCGGAGGCTCAGCAAGCGAATGCAAACGAGGTTTAACCAAAGGAAATGAAAACTAGCCACGGCAAAAATTGCTCTTGTAAATGGAAGCTGGATATTCGAGCACGGTGGAAGGCTGTGATTATAAGGACCAGAATCAGCTTTTTCGAGAGTTCAGCGACAGATTAAACCAGAAAAAAAAAAAACAAAACAAAACAAAACCACGAAAAATAAAGGGGAAAAAAAAGGAGCAACCTCTTATTTAAAACATTTAAAAAGAGAGTTTTAAACAACAGATTTGATATTAGAAAAAAGTACATGCCAATAGTGTCCATAACAAACATCATCCGTTTAGAATTAGGAGCAGAAACTGTCAGCTTAGTTCAAATAAAGACCTGATTTCTCAACTCCTCCTGGGCTTTGTGTTTTGCTGAGGTAGCTCATGACCCACACTCTCCTCTAACACAGGACGTGTGTTTGCGTATCACGACCACAAGAGAGAGCTTTAGTGCTGGATGTCGCACGCAGCTGTGGCACAGGATTCAGGCGATTCAGCGTTTTCAGCTGTCACTTTTAAAGCATAATGAAGATACCAAAGCAAAACATCTAATACAGACAGCAAAACAATTCCTCCTTTTCCACTAAGCGGGCAACCCCCACGTGTCCTGAAGCACAAGCGTTTGAGAGGCAGGCTTTCAAAGCTGTGACATTTAGAAACTCTCACTTTATGCCCAGTAGAACAAGTTCCTCTGAAACCCTGATCCTAAAAATTTACAAGCAGCCTCGAGAAGATGAGACTTGATGAGTTATTTGCAAAAAGAAGGTGTGACACTCATTTCAGCTCTATCTTTACAGGTTGGGCTGGGTGATATAATCTTTTATATAGCCTTCTCTATGAAATTTGTATATAGCCATATATAAGTGTATGTATATCTATCTATATGTATGTATATCAAATCTTTTCCCTACACCACCCTTCCCTGCTTAAACAGCCTCCTCGTTCTAGCCTGCTAAGCAGCTAGTCTCATTCCATTCAAATCCTTACCTCAGACTAATTTCTCCCATGATATCCATAAGGACTTTAATAATAATGATTATACTACAGTTCAACCATCTGAAGCTCCCCACCCATCTCCTCCCTATTGTGTATTACCTTCCACTCATTTTCTCCCAGATAAAACAAACTCTTGAGGGCAGAGGCCTGCTGGCTCTTCTAGTCTTCTTCTGAGTGTCATAAAAGTAATAAGGCAATATCACACATAAAGCACAGTATTCAAATGACACTGAGTCAGATGTAAATGAGGAAAAGCAGGTCATTCAGAGTTACCTCACCATGAAGTGTCTAGATGTGTTGCATTCCTGCAGCTTCCTGGATATGGCATGTAATGAAAATGGTGAATAATCTTGTGTGTGTATTATACCTTTCATCCCAAAGAGTACTCAATTACTTTGCTAATTGACTGTGCAAAGTGTCTACATGAGAACCTCTTTGCTCATCAGCAAAATGCAGCCAGAGTGCTGGCAGGAGCACAGGGCCAACACAATTCCCAGAAAGTCTCGAGGCAAAAGTAGAGGCTCTGGGAAAGGCAAAACAGAGAAAGAAAATGAGTGATTCAAAGATGACCTTTAACTTGATTTTTTCTCTTTTAACCCATATTCAGCAGAACAACCACTTGATAGTGTGCAAAACCTGCATTTGCACACAGCCACTCTTGGACAGACCTCATCTGCAGGAGCTGATGTTATGCTGGGAGTCACTCCTTCCCTTTGCATTGAAATAAGAGTTCTGGGCCTGATCCTGAAACGTGCTGAGCACTTACAGTTCCCTTGGATTCAGCAGGACCAGCCCCAACTGCAGCACTGGAAATATCACAAGCAGCGGTAGTGCAGCAACTGGTGGCAAAAGTTGTTGCTCCCTATAGCTATGGATTGATTTCTTTTAAAAACACAGCCCCTGGATGTTTTCCAACTACTTTATTTGTTTGTTTGTTTGTTTTGTATATATATAGTTAACTATTTTTAACCAACAGGTCAGAAAGCTTCCTTAAACTTGCAGTGGCCTATTACACATCCGGAAATATGAGAAGAGCAAAACCATTCCCTAGACAGAGCATGTTTTCAGTACCAAAGCACTTGATGATGCAAGTGATTTTACTATCTGATTTACAAACAGGGAAACTGAGGCACACAAGATGAAATGACATATACAAAGCCAGTCATATGCTAAAAGGTGTCAATATTAGCTTTTGAAAAGATGTGCATCTTCCAGACACGTAGAGTACCAGTGGCTGCTTCAGAAAGTGCCTCCATCTCTTCCTCGAGTCCTACTTACAGCAACAGGATTTTGAATGGTTAAAGGAATCTCTGCACGGAGCCAGATGTATCCTCTCGCTTTATAACATGCATATGCATCTTCTAACAGGCATTGTCTATCTCTTCATCTGTACCACACTCATCAGATTACACTATCTGAAACTTCTTTTTTCCTCAAGAGATCATAAAAGTTTCAGCATCTACTCAAAATGTTTTGTCGTGTTTTCAATTTGACAGACTGTGCAATGGCTCCAAAGATAACACGGTAGCTGCCAATGCTTCTCATGTGTTGAGCTGAATTGTAGATGCCTGTCTACAATGGCATGTTTCCTCAGTAGCTTTAGATACTCTGGCACAGAATTTTCCAGTCTTCTCAAATATGTAAGGTACAGGATGGCCAGCAGCTATTCAGGTTACACAACAGTGACATTTTTGAAAGCTGAGAAGAGGCAAAACAACAGTCCTTGTGGTGCAGAGCCTCCATCAGAACCCTTCTCCAAAGCATTCTTGGTTTCCTCACCTCTGTGCTCTGCTCAGAGATCTGAATTAGTCGCTGCTTGCTGCTTTGCCTTCTTTCTTGCTCTCAAAGACTATGGTTTTGCTCAGTCCTGTGGCTCTGGCAGAAGACTTGTGGCCTTGAACTGAGGCTCTCCAGCATGGTCTCTGAAGGTGCTGGGATGCTCAGAGAATGAGTAGTCAAGAGCCAGAACTGCCTGAGATGTTTTCTGCTGCTACCCATCCCAACATAACTGCCCAGTAATTTCTCCAGCTCCTGGAAGTCCTTCTGCCATCACATGGAAAAGGACTGTTTTCATTTATACATCTCTGGTGCAGGCAGTTCAGCGTGGAGGCAGAGGGCAGGGTGCAACAGTAATTTACACACTATAAACTTTTGTAGGTTTTATTCACCTCATTGGTCTGGTATTAAACAGCATTGCATGGCAACTGTGTAAGCTGGGAGCAATGGTGCTGGCTGTGGACTCAGTGCATGCCTTGCCATGCAGCAGTTTACACCACCCTTTTCTGTCAGCTTTGGCAGAGTAGCCGGCAGCAGGAGAGCTGGTGAAGAGAGGAGAAGCTTGGGATGGAAAAGAGCTGGGAGCAGAGCATCCACCATATAATCAGTCTTATATATTTATTACTGTAATAGCTAAAACTCTGCTAGGAGCTGAATGCATGTAACTATCTATATGCAAAGATGCAGTCTTTGCCAAAAAACAAAACTATGCAGAGTCTGCCAGGAGCTAATGATGAAAATAAAGGAAAAGCCATTAGGAAGTGTAAGACAGTGACTTGTGTGAAAGGTGTCTCAGGACAGGTCTTTCCTAATTGGTGCTAAACCACATGGGAATAGCAGTATTTTGTCATCTATCTGAGGGTTGTAGAGTGTGTTAGAAACCTAGAGCAGTGAAGAAAGTGTGATTCAGACTGTTTATCTGAATCCTACAGGGTACACAGTGAATTGCTTTCAGGGAACCCATGTATTGATTCTTTTGTGCCCTGTATGACAGGGTGAGTTTAATAACAAGGCCAGAAAAATAAAAGCAGAGTAAACCAGACTTCATTAAGGGGCATCATCAAAGGAGCAAACCTGCAGAGGAAATGCAGAGATTCACCATCTGCAAAAAAACAATGAAAAGTCTTCTGCTGGAAAGGCTCCTGGCCCAGCAGCTTCAGTTCCTGGTGGGCTCATTCCCTTCCAGTTCCCATGGAGACAGGTCCCAAGAAATACTGTCCTGACTTAGCAGGCTAGGACAGTGTGAGTTGCAGATAATCTTTTTAGAACTTGATTTCAGCCAGTAGAACAGGTAATGAGTTAATCCACAGGCACAGGCTTTATGCTTTTTTTACCTGTTATATCCAGCTAGCAGCAGAGGGTTCTTTTGTGAACCCTGAAGACATTCTTGCCTAGACGAAATTGCACTGAATAAGTGTCTTGGGTTTTGGGTTTTTATTACTATTATTTTAGGCAAAGAAAGGGAAAATGTTGAAGTATTATTAACAGCTCAGCCTTCTCTGGACCAGAAAACAACTCTAACATAGAACAGCTGCATCTGAAAACACCGTTTTTAGTGCTCCTGCGTTGCTTCACCTGAATAATATCATTCAGGGCTTTGTTTCAAGGCTTAATTTGTTATGGGAAGTTTAAAAAAAGACATGCATGCAAACAACCCGATGGAAACTTTTGCCTACAAGAAGTGTCAAGCAGAAGGAATGTTATTGATTGCAATAGATTTACACCCATAATGAATTTGGCCGGCTGGTCAAAAGTCTAGTGGGTGTGTAAATGGGGAGGTGAAGTGGGGAATGACGTACATGGTGGTTTATCTGGAGAGCGGAGCCGCAAAATGTTGTAGTTACACTTAAGTTTTATTAAAAATGCCATTCTAACGAGCTCTAGTGGCCCCAGCACATGGAAAGTGGCTTGCTGTGTTTTGAATGGCACCGAGTAACACCCCAGGGCCTTAAATCAGTTCAAGATGTGTTGGTGGCGTCTGATGTTAAGCACAGAAGGGAAATTCAAAGCAATATAGATTTAACCTAGGGACCCTTCTTTTGCCTGATGCTTATCAATAATGCAAGCGCAAGTAAAAGCCAGGAGAAGTTTGGTCCTGAAGCAGAGTATTGTATGAATGTGTCGGTTTATTAGTAATATTTTTACTGTGGGGTTTGGATAAATCAATCCAAGCAGCAAGACATTGAAATGTGGGCAACGAAGAGATAAAGTCAGATATTGTGTCTTTTCTGCAGGCACCACTTGATGTACTGTGCCCAGGGAAAATGAAACGGGGGGTGGGGAAGAAACATCTTAGGGTTTTTGTTGGTTTTGTTGGGTTTTTTTCTACAGGGCAAGGAAAGGAAGAAGTTATGGACTGAGTGAGCAGCAAAGTCCAGCTACGTATCTCAAGTCTCAATATAAATATATATCTCAATATAAGAGCAAGTGCAGGGTCCTGCATCTGGGTCGAGGCAATCCCAGGCACAAATACAGGCTGGGCAGTGACTGGCTGGAGGATAGCCCTGAGGAGAGAGACTTGGGGGTGCTGGTGGACAAAAAGCTCAACATGAGCTCTCAGTGTGCACTTGCAGCCCGCAAAGCCAATCAGATCCTGGGATGCATCAGGAGAAGTGTGGCTAGCAGGTCGAGGGAGGTGATCCTCCCCCTCTACTCAGCCCTGGTGAGACCCCACCTGGAGTACTGTGTCCAGTTCTGGAGCCCCTATTACAAGAGGGATGTGGAGGTGCTGGAACGTGTCCAGAGAAGGGCCACGAGGATGATCAGAGGGCTGGAGCACCTCTCCTATGAGGACAGACTGAAGGAGTTGGGGCTGTTCAGTCTGCAGAAGAGAAGGCTCCGAGGTGACCTAATTGTCGCCTTCCAGTATCTGAAGGGGGCCTACAGGAAGGCAGGGGAAGGACTTCTCAGGATATCAGGTAGTGATAGGACTAGGGGGAATGGAATGAAGCTGGAGGTGGGGAGATTCAGGCTGGATGTGAGGAGGAGGTTCTTCACCATGAGAGTGGTGAAACCCTGGAATGGGTTGTCCAGGGAGGTGGTCGAGGCCCCGTCCCTGGGGGTGTTTAAGAGCAGGCTGGATGAGGCTCTGTCCAGCCTGATCTAGTGTGGGGTGTCCCTGCCCATGGCAGGGGGGTTGGAACTAGATGATCCTTGTGGTCCCTTCCAACCCTGAATGAAACTATGAAACTATGAAACTAAGTCAGGGAGATAGTGGAGGGATTTGTTTCACAGTGACAGCTGACCACAGGGGACACTAAAGACGGGGGGGGGGGGGGGGGGGGGGGTGAGAAACTTAAAAATACTTTTAAACCCAACCATACGGAACTCAGCTTTCTTTGCATGTATATGCAGTGCCTTGCTAAGAGGTTTAAGTACCTGTGTCATGAAGAACGGATAAGACAAGCTCTATGTATTTAATCCAGGGCTGTGCTTCCAACCCTTGTCATAGCTGGGATGTTTCTACAAGTACATCTCAATGTTTCATCTGTTTTGATGGGACAGTGGAAAATTATGGTTTCAGGGGTATTACTACTGCCAAGAAGGTCTTGCCAGATACTTGAATTTCACATAAGCTGCACTTATTTACCACCTGCCAGAATCAAACTTCACATTCTGGGCTCTGGCATGAAAACCAGAAGACTGAGATGCGCCTCTAATGCCATGATAAACTTAGATGGTTTAATTTGTCAGTGGCCACAATGACAGCAGGAATTTGAAATCTGCTGAAACCCTAAATGTCCTTTGCTCTCTATCTATGTGGTCTGGAGAGAGACCACTGAGTCAGGAACAGTAATCACTAACTTATGAGATGTAATTAGATGGGAACCCCAACAACCACCTAATGAAATGCCAAGGACTTGGCGCAAATACCTCTGATGATACAGTGAAGAAGGAGTCTTAAACTTTTACCTTAAGCACTGCTTGCTTCCTTCCCACACTGACAGCTTTAGCAACAACGTGACTTAGAGTGTCTAATTATAGGATAATTATTGTTGTTGCATTTGTAAAGGTCAGTCAGTAGAAGCTAGGACCCTAAGGGAATGGAGACAAGAGAGGTGAAGAAGGAAGTGGGAGGAACAAAGGTTCATGGACGTTTTGACAAAGTTAAAACAGAGGGAGAAATGTTTTTTCTCTGTAACTGGACCATGATTTGTAGTCCGGTAACATCAATGGTTTGTGCTCACAACTGAAGCCAGTTATCTCCTGATATAAACGTGAGCTAAGATTCAGACCCTGTTTCTTGCCTTTCTCCATACCTATGATGCCAAAGAATGAAGCCACTGTGGTGATATGGCTAATTACAACCCAGACAGGTCACTGCACATGAAACTGTCTACTCTCCTTTCCTGCTTCCAAGCTGCCTCAATGCAAGGGAGGCAGTTTCTGGGCTTAAGCTTGATTTTTGCTCCTAAGATTAAGATGACAATAAGAACTGGTGAAAGGAAAAAAGAACAACTGCAAAGACAGCTGCCATAAAAGCACAGAGAAGGTAGACTCAGAGAATGTATAGCATAGTATAATTCCCATGTTCATTGAGTATCATCTAAGAAAGCAGGGAACATAGCTCAGATTGATAAATTCAATCTGCTTTCAAATCCACAAGAAAGAAATCAGCCGTGCTCCGGACACATAGATGATCTTGTCTTGTCAGTTTTTTTTCTCTCTGAGCTTTCTACCCAATTTTTGGCAGAGATATGAGGCCATCAAGCAGAGGATCAACCATGCTTTTCAGCACATTTGACTCTGAGGGAAGGCTAACATTTGTCACTTGGGTATTGAGTGCTTCCTGTAAACGATAATATATTCTCAGACACAGTTTCATTGGAAGGAAGTCTTCTGTGATCCTAACCAGTAAGTAAATAAAGCAAGTAAGTAAATAAATAACTCTGATCTACATCCACCTCCAGAACTTCAGCTTCCACTAAGAGAAAACACAAAGCAAGACTGACGGAAAGGAATAACTGGATTCAGGCAGTCATCAGGACAGAAGTAGGAGTTGGACTCCTACCCCCTGCATGAATATTTACCTGATCCTGGAACAAAAACGAATTTATTTGATGGCTGCAACAAAATCATAAATTGGCAGCAATAGTGTTGTCAGGAATCTTGAAACTGTCCTGTGCAAACGGGATTGACACACTTCATTTATTTTTTTGTAAGACTTCAAAGAAAATAGGTCAAAATTCCTCACTGCAATTAGTTCAGCTTAATGTATGCATCTTGGATCTGTTAAAATACAATTATACTTTTCTACATTATCCTCATTTCATTGAAACTGGCAAGACGTGAAACTACGGATGAAACTGAACTTAACTGAGGTTCTCCAGGGAATTACCGTGTTACAAACCTGTGAGTAAGGCCGTTGCCCACGAGCTAATGCAACTTCTTTGCTCCTGCAGCATCCATTCAGTGTTTCTGTCACTTCCACATTAGTCAGATGGAAAATCTTTCTAGAATAGGAAGTACAGAGACTTTATGTTTGTCAAAAATAGGTTGAACATCAGTTTAGCTCAAATCCATCTGTCTGATTTTAGCACCCCATAGGATTTGTTTCCTAAATACAGGGCAAATTCCAGGCATGGTCTTCAGAATACTCATTGCAGAGAACTGTAGGAATTGACTTTAATAAGAATCAGCAAATCACTCTGACATAAATTCAAGCCCTGCTGCTGTCCTCCTCAGACATCCTAAACTTTATTCCTCATTTCAGCTGGATTTCTAGGGACATTCCTAACCTTCAGCACTGGACAATATTACACAAGTAAAGAGAGGAAGTCATCACCATAAAAATAAGAGCAAGAAAACCTTTAAAAGTAAAATTTAAGAGCTAAAAATGACTCAGTGGGGAAAGTAACAGACAGGTTCTGGATAGATTGGTGAAGTCAAGGAGAGGAAAACTTACTCAGTTTTCATGATTCGTAGAAAATGTATGGGGATGAGACCCAGGATTAAGAAATAAACTCTCTACATATGTGTGAATAGGATTAACAAAGTTGATCAGAAAGCTAAGTGAGAAACAAGTATTCTCATTTCCAAATATCAGAAGTTATTTATAAAAAGCTTATTTCATAGTTTCATAGTTTCATTCAGGGTTGGAAGGGACCACAAGGATCATCTAGTTCCAACCCCCCTGCCATGGGCAGGGACACCCCACACTAGATCAGGCTGGACAGAGCTTCATCCAGCCTGCCCTTAAACACCCCCAGGGACGGGGCCTCGACCACCTCCCTGGACAACACATTCCAGGATTTCACCACTCTCATGGTGAAGAACCTCCTCCTCACATCTTTGTATATATATAAATAATTTTATATTATAATATATATATTATTTTATGTAATATATATTATATATTATTATATATATTTTATATGTGTGTGTGTATATATACAGGTTTGAAGAGGTTTTACATGTAAGAAATGTTTACAGCTGTCACCTTACAGATAAAACTGTAGAGGAGGGAGATTCTAACCAATGTTTGCCATTTCTGAGTTCACTTCAGGCCTCTCCCTTGGTACCCTTATGTCTGCGCCTAAGCAGGGAAAGGGAAAGAGTAAATGACCCAGGTAAACAAGCTTGTTGCACAATGCTGCATCTGGAAAACTGTGTCAGCCTTTAACTTGTTTAACTGGCCCTCCTATGGTAGCAACACATCATTACCACTTTCCGGTGTTTATTAATGTCATTTTTATGGTTTATTTGTAGCAAGGTTCAAATTCCATGCAAATAGATGTTTAAAAAAAACTAAATCAGGGGTTTCACAGCCTTCATTATTATTATATTGTTACCAACAAGACTGCCTTGGGTATGGATGGGGTGTAGAGGCTAATGGAGCAGATTTTTTAACAGATTTGTGGTCTTACACAGGATCTCTACCTCATCAAATTCCCCCCAAATCACATAGCTACCAGAATAAACATTCCAGCCAAACCTGCCATTTCAGACTAAAGATGCTCAATTCTGCTGTACTAAGGGGTTTTCTCTGCACTGAAATAGTCAACAAGCTCTAAAGGAAATTAGTGGAGATTCACTCCCAAGCGTGGTCAAATGTCCAGGACTACTCAGAATGAGTAGTCATCATTCCTTTAATAATAGTGTGCAAGGCAAGACTGTCACTCCCAAGCCACTCCTGGCCTGCTGGCACAGACTGCTGCAGTATGCAGTAATGTGATTTGTCTGCTCCCTCTGAAGGAAAGGATGCTGAAGACTCAAGCATCCCAAATGACTAAGCACCCACCAGAAAGGAAAACTAGATCATTAGTCATGAAACTGAGAGCGCAATCATTCTCTCTGACTTACCAAGCTCAAACTTAATATCCAAACAGGGATCTCACTGGCATTTTTTGCCTTTTTTTTTTAAGTTCTCCTGTGAGGCCTGACATATGAATATATGAATGTCATCTGCTGCTCAGCCTAAAGATTTTCTCTACAGAATGCATAGTGAAGCATTTTTTAAGTGCTGTATTTGATTTAATTTGAACCAATGTATTCAGAGAGTTCTCTAAATACCTGGAAGAGGTACTGAGACTTTTCCTTTTCCCCAGACAACTTCCAACATAGTTTCACAGTTAAGTTCTCAGTCCATAGGTTGACCAGGGTCTGGTTTCATAAATAAAATCCAAGCCTCGAAGTGGGAATAGGTTATAAGAGGATTAAACAAGTGACTCTTGTTAGTGGTATGAAGATTCATCATTGCATCCCAAAGGGACAGTCTTGTTGCAAAACTTGTTTCTCCTTTTAGTCTTCTCATTGCAGTCAAAAGAGGGACAATGCATTTATGGAGCTTTCTTTACAGCTGGAGCAATCTGTAGTATTGGTTCTTGGTTAGTAAGACTGAGCTGGGACAGGTAGGGGGAACCAACTGGGCAAAACCTGTGAAGGAGGTCATCACTAGGCTTATAAACTGAGGAAGCCGTCTTCTTTCTATGTTCATCACTCAGTTTGGACAGAAGACTGTAATGATGTAGATTTTATTGTAGAAAGGGGGCTTGCAATACTGTCTAGAGCACAGCTTGAAAATTCAATAGAGAGGTTTGCTACATCCTAAAAAAACTTGGATAGACGGGAGTTTTGCTTTAGCAATTCTAGTCATCTATTTCAGGACTTCTTTTAGCAGTTTACTTCAGGTTTTGAGGATCATTTCCATCTCAGGAAAAGAGTTAATCCTAAGATAGTCAGTTAAATGCTGTCAGAAAGCTGTCACTATGACTGTGAGAGACATTTCCTTAGACTAAAAACTGTCAGGTTTGGCAAGTGAAACTACTACTTTTTGTTGTGGCATCTTCAGTGCAAATATTGATTTTCTCTTTTTGGGTTACTTGAGATACCTATAAGCCCACAGATCTTCACATACTGTTTTCACTCTGACTTCAATGCAAAAGGTGCTCTCAGCTGGCAGGAAGGAGATGCATTTTGACCTTATAATAGCTGAATATATAATTTAGGCTCAGGTTTCTCCTCTTGTTTCTTGTTAAGAAATTACATTTCTGTTTCTATGAATATTCTCCATGCTTCTTCTCAGTTACTTGCCAGATCACTCAACAGTATAATTGAGTATAGAGAGCCAAAAGAACATGAATGAAGACAATGAAAACAGGCTGAGAATTTTCAGGCATGCCTCTCAGGTATGATATGTTCCCCTGGTCTGGCTGAAGGCTGCATTGGCCAAGAAGGCAAATGGCATCCTAGCCTGTATCAGGAATAGTGTGGCCAGCAGGAGCAAGGAAGTCATTCTGCCCCTGTACACTGTACTGGTTAGGCCACACCTCGAGTACTGTGTCCAGTTCTGGGCCCCTCAGTTTAGGATGTTGACTTGCTGGAACGTGTCCAGAGAAGGGCAACAAAGCTGGGGAGGACTTTGGAGCACAAGCTCTATGAGGAGAGGCTGAGGGAGCTGAGGGTGCTTAGCTGGAGAAAAGGAGGCTCAGGGGAGACCTTATTGCTCTCTACAACTACCTGAAGGGAGGTTGTAGCCAGGTGGGGGTTGGTCTCTTCTCCCAGGCAACCAGCACCAGAACAAGAGGACACAGTCTCAATCTGTGCCAGGGGAGGTTTAGACTGGATGTTAGGAAGAACTTCTTCACAGAGAGTGATTGGCCATTGGAATGTGCTGCCCAGGGAGGTGGTGGAGTCACCATCACTGGAAGTGTTTAAGAGGAGACTGGGTGAGGCACTTGGTGCCATGGTTTAGTTGATTAGATGGTGTTGGATGATAGATTGGACTTGATGATCTCTGAGTTCTTTTCCAACCTGGTTAATTCTGCTCCTACTCTACTCTACTCTACTCTACTCTACTCTACTCTACTCTACTCTACTCCACTCTACTCCTGTTCTGTTCTGTTCTGTTCTGTTCTATTCTATTCTATTCTATTCTATTCTATTCTATTCTATTCTATTCTATTCTATTCTTCCATGATGTAAATGTCTGTTTGCTCACAGGCAAGCACAGGGGGTTCACAGAAGTTGTGCTAGGAGGACTGAGGCAGAGAAAGAATAGCAGCATATTGTAAGGCACAGTCCTGGCTGTGAAGGCAAGATGACCTATGTATGTCTCTTCTTAGGATGAAATAGTGCTGGACCTCCTCCCAGATCCATCAGCATTCCATCAGCAGCCTTACTGACTTCACTGTGACTATTCAGACTGGTTAGAAGGCTTACAATCTGACCCTAATTTCTCTACTGCTTAATTTAGGGACTTAGTCAAAATATTTTAAAACCCTAGACGGTTACTACCAATTGCAACAGAAAAACTTTTCAGAAGTAGATCAAATCTGGCCCTGTTAGCCCTTGCCAGCCAATGTTTTGGCTCTGTGTATTTTTTAAGTTCCTTTCTTGTCACTCTAAATCAGATGATTCACGCTGGTAACATGTTGTATCGCTTATCCAGTAATGCAACCTAATAAAACCCTGCTTAAAACCATTTTCCTTAAAGAACCAGAAGAATTTGTTCCTTGCAGAATCAAACCTGTGTTCTTAATAAAGGCAGATTGAATAAAACAAGCCCTGTGAAGTAAGGGGACTAATTTAACAGCTCGCTGATGAAAATCTGTGGCTAGCTTTCCCCTCCCTCACCCCTTGCATGAGAACAGATGGTTTAACACAAGTTTTGAATGCAAAGTTAATTAAAAGGAAAAAAAAAACCCATCCATTCCTCTTACAATCCTTGGGCTAAGACATTAAAAAAAAGTTCCCTGCTAAATCGGAATGCCAATGCTCTTATTTTGAGCTCTGTAATAAGGAACCAGACTCATTAATGTTCTGCAATTATTGAAGCAGAGTGATGGTCATGGATTAGCCCTTGAATTGGGCACGGCAGGCTCTCCTGCCAGCTAGACATCAGAATGGAATTTGCAAACCTTTGTTTTGTTCCATTTTCTCCACTGCTCTTAATCTGGTGCTGGAAGCAGGTATAGTCACCTTGATGGCAATGTCCCCAGAAGGAAGGAGAAAGCATTCAAAATGCAAGATCGCTTCTTATAATAACAGCAACTTACATGTTAGTATTTGATTTCAATGAGCTCTGAAAAACAACACCAACCAACCAACAGCAACAAAAAAAACCCCAAACAAACTAAAAAAACCACCTAAATTATTTCACCTGAGGCTGGGTGCACCTATTTCTGGGATGGAAGGTAATAGTTTGTTAATGACAGCAATCAGAATCAGCAGAGGATGTGAGAAAACTAATATTAAAAATTGTTTCTAGTATTGCTGTAAGCTCCTGCCCCAAAGACTTTCCACTCTGAAAAGACACTTTAAATAACTGGAAGGAATTTCGGGTAAGTTAAAAGTAATTGCCTGAATAAAATCATCTTGGCTTGATGCATTTAACACTTTCACACATCAAGCATCAGAAGATCTTTAAACAACCAGATGGGCCTGGGAAAGTGTTTTGTTTTATGTCTCTTATACAACCAATATATCTCCCAGCCCTGTTCCTCAAGACTAACTCTGGATGAAAAGTCCTCCATAAAGACTCAAAAATGGTTTCTTCTGTCATTTTCTTCTCCCATCCCAAACATCCTTAGTACCAGTTCTTGAGAAATGAAAAATTCCCAGGCCTACAGGGATGGCTTCTGATTATAACAGGAGTCCAAATTTATGGTGACTTTGCATAGGATCAGGTAATTCTGATCTTGTTAGGATCCTAATCACAGTATGGCCAAAGCTATTAGTTAGTGAAGTTACCCTTCCATCCTTGTTGAAGTGTAACTTGGAGGGAGATCTAATTAGCTACTGGGAGGCAGAGTCCTTCTAGTTACCTTATCCATCTTTGATTATATCTTTTACAAGCTCCAGAAGCAACACTGAAAAACTGAAACAGATACTGAATATTTGTTTCAGAAATGGTACATACAAAGCAAAAAGGGTCAGTCATCCAAATGTAGACTGTGAATAGAATGCAGAACTCTAGAGTTGGGGTTGCTGTTGTCGTTGGGTTGGGGGTTTTGTTGTTGTTGTTTTTAATTAGTCTTTGTTTTTTCCACCACTACTTCATCACAGATTGCAAAACTCCAGGAGTAATTAATTGCAGAGACAAACTCTTAGCCTACTGCAGTCTAAGTCCTTAATAGCATCCTTGAACCAAAGAGATGGCTAAACATTATATCATGCGCCTGTGATTAGCAGCACCTACAATCAATTACAGATGCAAACACCAGAAGCAGGCCTGGCCCTGATGTGAATGGATTGAAGGTACCATGTATGTGACCAAGTGGATGGAGTTCAACCTACCTATTGCTTAGTCCTGACATTTTATGGAGTCAAAGTTTTCACAGTTTATCCTGAACTGAGCAGCCTAGCAAACAGCTTCAAAGAGACTAAACACCATCTACAGAGGATAGTTGCATAAATATTGTTAATAACATTATACCCCTCCAGCTCAGGCGTGCCTGATACTCTGCCTGGTGTTTTAATTGGCACAAGGTCTGTGGTAGTCATGATTTATTGGAACTAAAGGAAGGATTTTGACTTCTAGTCTATGCTTTCCCTTTTTCATTTCTCCTCAAGTGATTTTTCTCCATAGAGTAGTAACTAGTGGGATTTCTGATAAACTCTTCTTAGGAAAAATGTGCTTTCACAGGGCACACAAAAGATGCAGCTATTATGGCTAAGCTGGTAGCTGGATAGCCAACTGGGGCAAAGCAGTATAAATCTTAGTAACTGGGGGCTGTCTTTTCATTCTCTTCCTTCTTCCTCACCTGTACTCCCCTTGTGATGCATCTTCCACGTTGTTGAGAACAAAAATCAGTGACTTCCTACCAAAACCACAGAACCATTAGCAAGACTCAGTAGATTGCAGTGAACGTTATCAGCCAACACAGCCTTACTTAAAATTTACAACCAAACCCTAACACTAGTTTCGTTTCACATGATGAAATGCTTAGGCAAAGAAGTTTGTCCAAGTTCCATTTACTGTGAAATATCCCCTCTTCCCAGCTCTCTGGCCAAACTGTTAGCCAAAGCACATGGTGCAAGACGCTACTGGGGAACAAGGGTTTTGCTATGCTCTCTCTCCCTTTCCCCAGCCCCTTTCACTTCTCTAGATCTGGTCTTGAATCAAACAGTTATTCTCGTAAACTGTTTCGCCATTTTCAGAATCACAGATGAACAAAAAGGATTTTCCTTGCCACAAACACTGTGGGTTCCTACTTGACTCTCTAATTCTGGGCCTTGCCTTGCTAATCCCATTTTCCAAAAGGCAAATTATTCCCATGAATGTTAGCTGTGGGCTCTGCCTTATCTGCCCTGGTCTCCACTGCTGCTATCTCAGACAGAGCTCTGTAGTTGTGGTGAGTTGTGGCCAGCTTAAACACAAGACAAATGTGATGTAGTATGTTTTCTCCAGCTCTGCACCTCCTTAAACATTCACAACTCAGGCAGAAAAAGTAAGATGCATGTAGACACAGTGTCTTCACACAGGATTAATTCTGGGTCAGAAAATCATACAGAAGAGGTGGCTGCAGATGTGTCTCTCTTCAGACAGCAGTATCAACTTAACATAAATGAAGGGCTTTCTTCCAGCAAGTTTGTTTTGTTGTTCTTTTTCACTGATTCATTATCATTGAGGAAATAAGTGAATCATCTAGGATAAAGCAGGGACTCATTGTGGACCTTTGTCTTTTATCAGATACCTCCTGACAAGAGCCTGACTGAAGCCACAAAACTGAGATCTTCACCTGAGCTTGCACCCTTCCCCAACCAGTCAAGAACTGTTCAGAGATTGGGTTTGTGTTCTGGCCTATCATAGAAGCTACACATAACACAGGGCAGCTGTGAAATATAGATCCCAAGCCAAAGTCTGATTTATGAAAACCTCATTCAGAGCCGTCTGTACGTAATGTTTTGGGCTGGAGCCATCTTTACGCAGAATTGGCACCAAGTGCCTCTTAAAGATTCCATAAGGTTTGGTTTCTTTTTTTCGCTTGTTTTGGTTTTCTCTTGCTGACTTCCCATATTTATTCTGTCTGTGCATATCTTCACTTGAACAGAAAATGGAAATGCTGAAATATCCTCAAAATGACTTTGTTTTGCTTTTATTGTTAAAGTTTTTCAAGCTCAACAAGAAGGGGGGGGGGGGGGGGGGAATGCAAATTTTACAAAGAAACCTGTAAGACAAGGGAGAAAAACTACTTTTTTTCCTCAGAGGTATCCTTACTATCTTGGCAACATGAAAAGTGTGGGGCTTCCTAAATATTAAATGGCCTATAAAATGCTCAGGTTTGACTAAGGCTCTGAACAAAAGCCCAGGAACATGGGTTCAGACACAATAACCCCACAGTTATCTCAGTCAAATCACTATTTGTACCTCTCAGAATGAGGCATCACTCTGCTCTGGGATGGAGAAATGAGGCATCTCATACTCTCCACAAAACCAAAAATATCTGCTGTTAATATTGTTGGGCAATAAAAGAAACAGTGATGAAATTGTGGAGTTTCAGTGCTGGGGGGACTGAGATCCTTCCTGGCCTCTAATTAGAGCCCACATGCTCATTTTTCTCCGCTTGCCTATGTGCCGTGCAGAATCCCAGTCCTCTGCTGGGCAATACAAAGCATTAATGCACATCTCATTCAGGGTATTTATGCCATAAAGTCAATATTCTGCCAAGAGGTTGTGACTCACACCCCCTAAAGAGACTGAGTATCCTGCAGCCTGCTTCCAAGGCAGAGCAGGGTGCCTGGTTCTTCTTGTGGGATGATACTGATCTTGACCATTGAGAAGGACAAGATTCAAAGTTTGAGTGACTTGAAAAATGTTTCCTTTTCCTTGACAGCATGTCCCCAAATCTGTTATGTGATCTCTAAGAATGCTGGTGCAGGCTAGATTTTGTGTACTGGAAGGCAAGAGGGCACATCTCTTTTGGGGCATAGGAAAATAATTTGACCAGTTTGCCCTCAAAGCCCCATCCGGCAGCTGAGCAATTCCACTCAGGGGAAGATGAGAGGAGTTTCCATGAACCTGAAAATGTGACTGAAATACAAAATGACTGTAGAATTCTGCATGGATGAGCTAGTGTTTGTACTTTTAGGGTGCTGCCTTACACAGGCAAGACCACCATGTCTGAAAAATCAGGAGCAGGTTTTGATATTCTGTGTATATTTGCCTGCAAGCTTAAAACTCCATTACAATGCACTTCAGTTCTTGGCCTCTTCTTTAATCCTTCCTAGAAAGTTAGCAGGTTTTGCTACAGCACATGGACTGTACAATAGCATCAGTACAAAAGCTTTGTTTCCTCTTAAGGAAAATTTGTGTTGTAAACAATGATCAAAAGGAAAGAGAAACAAACAAGAGTAGCTGTATGGAAACTGTTTGAAAAGCTCTTTGGTGTGTTCACTTCCCTAAGCCCCTGGTGTTTTGCTGTCGCGGTTGGCCTGTAATTTTCAGGCACTTTTGGAAATTATGATGAATCATAACATTTTCTAGATCTCAGAGGAAAGAAAAACAGTAAGAGCCTGCAGTGGCATTTCCTAGTTAAATATACGTTTGCAGCACAACATAAAGTGCTGGGTTTAATAAACAGCTGCAATTCACTTATCTTTCAAATGGATCTCTATAAATACACCTTGGAAAGTACCTTTCACCTAACTGCCCATTAGAAGTGAACTACAAAGGAAAAGGATTGTATATGGGATGCATTTCTTATCTCTGTGAGTGCAATGCATTGCCTGCAGAGACTTTTTTTTTTTTTTTAAAGCAGAGGATATTTAATGGCAGCTTTTAGAATTCTGATAAAACTAACATGTTTCATTTTCTTCCTGCTAGAAGAAGGTTGAGTAACACTCAAAACAGTGACAATCTGATGCAGGCACAGGTGTACAAAGTAGCTGTTTGAAATAGTAGATGAGATTCCTAGCTAGGTATCTCATCCTGCTCCACTCTTTTACTATAAGACAATTAATGTTCCATACTATGGGACAACTGGAAAAGAGTGTATTAACTTATACTCAGCATGCCAGATTATTCTTTGGTACATTCAGGGGAACACACTGAACATTTGAAGGGTTTGGTGGCTTGTCTTTCCCTTTTGGAAGAGAAAAGGAAAGATCTGGATCATATTCATTAAGATACGCTCTTGCTGAGCACAGAACAGGCAGGCAGTACTTACTTAGAAGTGGATTATGAGAGTCCATTTTTTATTGATATTTTGCCACCATGAAATATTCTAATATACTGCTTTCCTTTCAGCTCACTGTGGGCATGACTCTAATGTCACTAGTGGTAACTATTGAGTGGGATCAACCACCTTTGGGGACTGCAAAGGTCATCCTCATATCCACCGCGCAGGGAGCCCACAGTTACCACACAGTTGGAAGTTGGTTTGATCTAAGGCACAGCTCAGGAGGAGATTTCTGGTCAGAAGTCTGAAACACAGTAAATGCCTGCCCAAAAGTGACTGCAGAATTAACCACTGGGATTTTACTGGGCAGTTCTGAGTTCCCATATCAGAACTGTTTGCTCACAAGCATTTCTCCCAATACATACTCTTTTCTGAATATGGTGTGAGTTGTTATCAAAGCTACAGCACTGCTGTCATCACACCACTAAGTGAAACATAATAGGTTTTCATGCATTTTATGCCTTAAGTTTGAGCTAATAATTTCAGGCTTCCTGACTGCCCCAAACGGAGGTGTGTACATTTAGATCTGCAGCCAGGACAAACTAAAAAGAAGGGGGAGAAAAGTAAAGAAAACCAAATATTCTGACTTCCCCAATTACTTCTACAAAGCTGGTAGGGCTGCCACCATTAAAAGATGATACTCAAGCATTAACCTGGCATTGTCCTCGTGATGGCACCAGAAGCAGACACGTGCGTCATCTCAAGGATCCCAGCAACAATATCTGTTGTTAAGCTTGGAATGATTCATTAAGCTCAAAGTGATGTGTCCTATTTAGTCATGACAGCCAAGTTCAGTTAAGTTCCAAGTTCCATCTGACATCACTTTGGATGCTTCTCCAAACTTTATGTGACCCTCCTGGCACTGTAAAACTTACAAAATTGGTTTTCTTCATAAATTTTTTATGATAATTTTAGTTCTGGATGAGGCTGGGTGCAAGGGTGAGCACAACCTTCCACTTCATGTGCTGGCACTCCTGCTTCTAGAGGCTTTAAAGGGAGCAAGAAGAGGGAAACCATGGGATGACTTTGAGAAGAGGCAGGAAAACCTGCATTTTGATAATGTTTTGGGCAAAAGATCATTTGAGGGGCAAAGGGAATGGCTGTTTTATTTTATCTGAGCTGACGTCTCCTCTGCTACTTGAGCCTCTCTAGTTTTTCTCCTCACTAGGAAACAGCTTGGCTTTAGCCATTGCCTGACTGATGAAGTCAGGGTCAATTTTTTCCATCTGGACTGCATTAAGCATCTTCCATTTGCTCATCTCCCTCCCCCCAAACCATGCCTCTCTTCTGATGCTGATGTGCTGCCAGGCATGTTCCGTTTCACCCACAGCCAAAAGGCAGCTCCAGTAGGATCTCATTAATTCACACTAATGATGGGGAATTTGGCAAATTAGTGAACTGACTTGATCCTGTCATTATTAATAGCTTTGCCATTGACTTTGGGCAGAATCAGGTTGATTCTCTGAATTGATAGCTCTCCTCAGACACCAAAAAGATATTATGTTTTATGAAATAGACTGACTTTTGTTTGGATGATTACAGTTTAGTGTTATGCTGCTGCACACCATGGCAAAAGCAATGGACTCTGATTAATGTGATGGCTCGCAACAGCTTTTCAGCTATTAAATCTCTGTGGAAAGGAAATGAAAGCAAAAAGATGAGGTTTTCTTCCCAGTTAGTAGAATGCAGGAACTTGCACACTGAGAGTCACTGTATATCTATTTGGCCATCAAAAGGATCCCAGCAAGGATTTAGCTGATAGGACTCTGCCAGAGATTTCCAAGGGACTGGGGTGAAATCCTTGGCTTTTTGTGCCTGAGCTTCCTTATGGAAAAAGAAAATATTCTTTCCTTCCTACTGCTCTTATCTATGTCACTGGGCTGATATCTTAAAATCCAGTCCAAATGAACTCTGGGTCTTGAGATGCTCCCTCAACAATAGCAAAGGGAAATCAGTGATGCACTGGTCATTTCTATCATCTCTTCTCAGCTGTTACAGGTTATGTATGAGTTTCCAGTCCAGCCATGATGCAGTCACATGAGTCCCAGAAATATCTAACATAACTGTGCCAGTGTGAGCTCAGAAACCCCCAGCAACTCTTATGTGCTCATAGTATAAAAAATAGCAGCAGCTGAAGGTCTGTAGGAGTAGAAATTACTTTGCATTTCTCAAGGTTAATGGGTTTTAATTTACAACGAGCAAACTAAATATACATATGGGCTTATTCTCTTGAGAACACCAAAGAAGAGAACTAAGTTCTCCCTTTGGTGCTTTCCTTCCTAGAGGCAATGCGTAATCAACTTTAGGTCTTCTCAACAGTTTGAACTAATAAGACAGACCATGAACAGGAGCAGGTGAAGCACAGACACTTTACCTTTTGCCGGCTTTTGGGAGCAGGGTGAGGCAGACAGTTGGAGAGGCAGTATCTTAAATCACCTCCATCACACAGAGCCTGTGTGATCAGGGGAGAAGTGAGGGTAGGGTGAGGCTAAGATACAATGAAAATGATCTGGTGTTTCTACTTCTCTCCAATATCTGGCTTTATTTCATAGGCTTGAGCAAGACAGTGGGAACTGGTGCTGGAATCCACCTTTTTATTACTCCAGACACACAAGATGGGAAAGAACCATCTGGTCCCTCAGACAGACTGTTGTTAAGTCGTATCCCCAGAGCTTAGAGGAATATAAGAGCATTATTCCTCCAGGAGCAGTAAGGAGGTGGGGACTTAGGACTGTCCTCCTAGAAATCAGGAGGCTAACAGTCATTTTTTACCTCTGTGACAACATCAACACATGGTGCTTCCCAGTAGCTGTACTTCTACATATTTAAAGGAAGGAGGCTTACTAATATTCTTGTTATTCTGCATGGAAAAATCCTTTCTGGGAAACAATCTTATAGGCAGTTTCTTGTCTCCTATGACATACACAATCTTTCAGTCAAAAGGCATACTAGATCAGTGCTTTGTAAATACACTCTCACAATCCCCTGTTTAAGATCAAGACTAGAGGGATGACTGGGCCTTATGCCATCACATGTGAACATGAATGAAGTCAAAGTCAGAACTTACCAATACTGATTTGAGTATGGTCAGGATTTTTGTTTGCATGGATGGGAAGTTGTGTGTCAAATGAACAAACTACTTTGGATATTTAGGGGAACTTTTGTGGTTTATAATCATTACTGATTCCACTTTGTGCTCTGTGATTTGATCTTCAGCCTCTGATGCTCCTTCACAAGTTGGTTCCCATTCCTCTTTCTATATATCCTAGAGATATCAGCCCTTGGCTGGCTCCATATGACACTTCTGTCTGTCCTTCCCATGCATTTCTCCACATTTGTAATGCTTTTAGATTATTCCAGTCTTGCATATGGCAGACTTTGATGGCATTCCCTGTTTTCATTCCTTCTCTTCCCTTCCCCCTGTCACCTCAAAAAGCAAAATGTCTTAAATGAAGGGAAAAAAAGGGAAATCTGCCAGAAGGGATTAGCTGGAGTATGTGTAGGCAGCTGTGTGCTCTGGAAGGAATTCAGTCATATTTATTTTCCCTTGTTCTATTTTTCCTAGGTTTTCCTTTAGTTTATCCCCAGTTTAGCTGTGTCTGGTGCTAAATTTAGATGCCACTCAATGAGATTCTTCAAATCTCGAAATCCTGTGTATGGGGAAATATTTGCTAGCTTGACTGCCTTCATTAGGCTTCAGAGTTAACAATCCAGCAACATAAAGTGAAATAATTCTCTCCCCAAGGAACTTTAGGACTTGGCTTTTCTTACGGGCTCAGAAAACCTTTTGCATCTTGTTCACATTACAGATTATTTTCGGAACTGTCAGTGCTGGGAGAATTTTCAATCACAACAGCAACATTTGTGATTTTATTTTTAGAAATGACAGCTCAGATTCCGAGACAGCCATGAGATGGCAACCTGGCTAGCTGAACTATTCCAAACTGGCCCAGTCTGACTTGGCATCAGCAAGGAGGAAATGTCTCATTCTGCGCTCAACTTGCCAGGGAAGGTCTCATTGCTTTTGTAGCAGTGTAAAATGACTGGCTGCTGCCTTTTGCTGCAGAGTTATGAATCATGCTCTCTCTGGAGTAGGAAGTTGAGTGTCTCCTCTGAATAAGTCTGTTTGCCTCCTACAGTGCCACCCACATTTCTAATGGCATCATAAGCTTAAACCTGCAAGAGTGGCAGCACATATCAGCCTCAAAAGCAGGAGCCAGGCAGCATGTGGCTATTAACTGTATCAAACATGAATTAACAGAACCTCTTTCCAGGCTAAATTAAAGGTGCAAGAAGCAAAGATGCCCTCTTACAGGCAAAGCTATCAGCTTGAGTTCCATAGTTTTAATAAAACTGTTTGCCTGTTCTTTGATCTATTTTAATGCTTTAAAAAATGTCAAAAGCCTTCTTTGAGGCTCAACAAAGTAACTGAGAGAATTTTCATTCTTTCTCCCCTCCTTGCTACTTGGCAGGATTTGGATCAGTCTGTTAATATGTATTGTGGCTTTCCACATGACTCAGACAGAGATAACACAGAAAATTATGAGGGCAAAGCCTCTGTTGTACAAAATCCTGGACCACTCACTCATCTTCCAACCTCCTGGGCTACTACTAAGGTAGCCCCAGGGAGATGTTTCTGCAGCATGCTGCCCTGGATGATGCTGTTAACCACAGTATGGAAACTCTCCCAGAAGACTCTGCCAGTGCCTACATCTGCCCTTTGATGTTCTGCTGCTCTCCCAGTCATAGGGCAGTTGGCCAGAAAGTGGCAAAGGACAAACGTACTAAGTATTTCCTCAAGCAGCAAAACCTATGAAGCCTACTCTTTGATAACTGTGCTTTATAACTGCTGTCTCTAGTAGCCAAGGTAGAAACTGCTGGGATATTTGTAATGTTGTGCTCACTCTCACTTAGCTTCTCTGGTGTTTCTTAAGAGCTGGGCTCTGGTTACGGCCTCAGTGAGGATTTAACACGATCTGCCTCTCTGCTACCCAGCGGTCTATTTTCACGAAAATCGCAGCAACCTGATTATTTCTGAGACCTCTGCCCCCTTGTCAATTTTCATTGGAGTTGGCCCAGGAGTTCAAAAGGCTGTACCAGTTTGATCATACAATCCAGTCTTCTTTAGGAAACCAAGCTAAGGAACAAACAAACAAAAGTCCTTACAGAAATAGCCCCTTGGCAGCTGAGGGAGCTTTTTAACCAAAACTTCGACTTCTATGAGGATTTCACTTCCCACAAAGATTATCTTACAGGTCAGCCACCAAATGCGCAGAAATGGCTTTGGAGTGACACTGTTACAAGCAGGTTTGCAGTGGGGTTAGCCTGTATCTTAGTGGGAGCTATAACAAACCAGGGTGGGATCCAGGTGTCCTGCCAGCATCACCTGCTGCAGGAGATGACCACTTGTGGAGTAATTATTAGGTGAGTTTAACTGGAGCAAGGCTCAGAGCTGAACTGTTCTGTGGATGTGGCATGCAGAGGGAGAGGATTTCAACAGATGGACAGTTCTTTCAGACGTATCCACCCAGCTCAAATCTTGCACAGAGCTCCTGTGTTGGGTGGTGCAGGAGTATCAGCTCCATCATTTCTGAGAGCATGAAAATAAGTATAAAAACCTACACCTCACTGTGGTCCCACATGGTTTCCTGCCCAGCTTGGTGGAATTGCTTGCCCCAAGGAGTGCAGGGAGCTCTCCAAGTCACCAAGAGCACCCAATTCAGGTGCTGGGAGCAGAGATGAGCAAAACTCTCTGCAAATCCCAAGCTTTGACAGATCCACCTCAGTGCAGTGTGACTGCAGAGCAAGAGCACCTCGCTCGGAATCCTCCAGGTCAGCAGCCAACGTCTCCCTTCTCCTTCACTTCCCCTGCTGCTCTTTCCATAAGCACTGACAGCAGAGCTGCTGTAGGGGCAATTTTGCAACCTAATCCAAATAAAAGACTGCATCTGCCACTGAGAAAACCCTGGACAAGAGCATGGTTGGATGGTCCAAAATCATGTTTTGGTGTTAACTCCAACCCCCTTTGTGCATCTGTCACTTCCCAAGCATTTGTGGGTTTTCTTTGTTTGTGGGAGTTTTTTTGGTTGATTGGTTGGTTTGTTGGTTTTCTTTGTTGGTTGATTTGAGGTTTCCCCCTCCCCCCATCTTTTTAAAAAAAGAAAAAAAGGTAGTCATGGAATGGCAAATATGTCAAAAGGGATTATTTATGCACGCTCAGCGTTATTGGATCTCAGTCAGTTACTACTATATTCCAAACAAGAGACTGGAAACCCAAATCTTCTCCCTCCTTTTTGGGGGGGAGAGTTTTTTGGTTTGGTTGGTCGGGTTGGGTTTTTAGGAGACTGGGACTTAACATTTTTTCCTGCTGTCAGAAGTGATGATGCCTCATTCCACTAGCCAAGGTACCCCGCGTTTGAGGGACGGGCTGCCCTCAGGCACTGAGGGGAGAAACAGCTTGCACAGGGCTCCGGGGTTTACCAGGCTATAAATAAGGTGATTGGGAATGGCCTCTTGGAAGGCAGTGCCCACCTCTCTCCTCTCCCCAGGGAAAGGGAACAAGTTCTCTCTTTTTTAATCTTGTATTTCCTTTCTTGCTTCTTACTATTACTTTTTTCTTTCTTTTTTTAAAGCATAGCTTCCCCTCTGTAAGAGGTGTACGTTTAATTATAAAAGGGCCTTTTTCTGTTGTAATCTGTTTCCAGTTCAATTCCTTTGCTGGATAAATCCCTTAAACGTGTTGTCATTCCTTATTTATTGATTGCAGGTATTTGGGGTTTAATTGAGCAAGTCGGTCGTGGCCCAGGGCAGGAGTGGCGCTACATGAGCAATTAAATCTGATTAGCCCGAGCCCTTTAAGCCCCAGCTGGGTGATTGATAACCGAGACCAACATTCTTCAATTGACTCGCTACATCAAAAAGGAGAAAGGCTTAGAGTAGAAACGCATGGGTCCAACATGAAAAATAGCAAAGGAGCCGAGCAGATTAGATTTGCAAAGAAGCTGAGCTAACGGCGAAGGGAGTAGGGAAAGCAGTCCTGGGGAGCCCATAAAATAAATCCCTAAGTGTCTCCTCCTTTAAAACTCAGCCAAGATTTTTTTTTCTTCTTTTTTTGTGGCCTTTTTTTTTTTTTTTGTGCCCCCCAACCTCCTCCCCCCCCCCTTTTTTTTTTTTTTAAGGCTGAAGTGACCCAAGCTGGAGCGCGAATGGGGAAAGGCCGCAGCTCTCGGATTTTAACACTCCGCAGCCCCCGGAGCTGAGCTCCATCCATAAAGCTGTCGTCTGTTTGTTAGTGTGTTTGTCTGTTCCGTCATTACACTTTTTGCCCGGTAGTTTAAGAAAATAAACTAGCAGGGAGAACAGGAGTGAGTAACCCCCATTTATCAAGCTGATGGATGTCCCGTGTCTCCCTTTGGGGGCGGGAGGGGAGGCAGAGGGATGTCCCTGCCTGCAGCATCCTCCCGCCCCTGCAACCCAGGGAGCTGGTATCCGCAGAGAGCTCCGGGGCAGGGACACTCCTGAGGTTTGGAGCACAGAGATGCTCCGAGTCAACGCCTTGAGGGAAGTCGCAGCTCTGCTCTTCTCAGACGCTGAGCTTGCTGATGTTCCAAGAAGATCTAAGGAATCGGCTCTGCTAAGTTCTCGGGAGCAGCTACGGAGAAGCATTCCCCATCACACACGCGCACGCCCCGAAGCAGCCTCGTTTTCCGCTTGACACCAGAACAGAGAGGGCGGGGGGAGGCGGGGGAGCAGGCAGTTCCCTGATCCGCCGAGCCTCCGCGGTGCCAGACCTCGGGGATCTCCCGCCTTACGCAGGAGCCACCGAGCCGGCACCGCCTGCCTCATCCCAAATTACAGCGAAAGCGACTTGATGGGAGAAATCAAAGCAAGGGGAGAGGGGGCGCGGAAAACATCGAGGAGGGGGAACGGGAGGAGGACACGACATTGCAGACCCCTCAGGGCAACCCTGAGCCGGGGCGGGCGCCGGAGGCTCGGTGGGGCGCGGGGTGCCGGGTGCTACCCCCTCGCGGGCACCGCGGGGCCGGGGAGGCTCCGAGGCCGCTCCCCTCCCGCCTGTCGACCGCCTTCTCCCTCGGATCAAAACAGCTTGAAAGCAGCAGAAATCACTGGGGAGGGGAGGAGGACGTCAGCAGGAGCTGGACTTCTAAAAACCGTTCCGCCCCATAGGCTTTAATATTAAAAACCCCCTAGGAGTCTCAGACACTGTATTAATTAGTGCAACCACCCATGAAAAGTTGGGTTTGGAACAGCATTCTTTGCCCTGTGTGAAACAGCAACCCTAATAAACAATTGTTAACTTGGCCTATTGCCTCTGGTAAATTACACAGCATTAAAAAATAATGCTTTTCATATTAGGCAGTAATTAAAGGTTGGGACAGCTTTAAAACAAGAGGGGGAGGGGGGGGGGAATCAAAGAAAATATAAAAATGTTCTTTCAAGAGTTATGGGAGGCTAATAAAGTATGTCTGTTATAGTGCACCACTTTGCCCCCAGCTACAGCCAAACTGGAGCCACTGCAATTGCCTCTCAATAAGATAATGATATTCCTTTCTCTGCTATTAAAAGGCTCCCAGTGCAAACTTAAAATGATTTATTTAATTTAAGAAATTATGAGGTGTAACTTCAAAGCGTAAGCCGTTAGTAATGGAAAACACCAGGTTGTTTAAAATTATAATAATAATTGTTTGGAATACAGTGACATCAAAGTGCTTTCATCACCAAATAAAATATAGCGCAGACCCCCAAATCCAGTGGAGTTTATTGAGTAGACATTTTTTTTTTTTCGTGTGTTTTTATTATTTCCTTATCAAGAGACATTATTTTAGCAGCTCCTTTTCTCAGCTTTGATGTTTTGACAGTCTTAAATGAATTTTATTGCCTTTTTTTTTTGGCTGGGAGATGGGAGATTATTCTGACTGCTTATTTTTCATTATGACTTTTTTTTTTTGTGTTGTTTTTTTCAAGAACCGGTTTGTTATTTAACGCAGCGCCTTGATAAGCGCGGTAGAAATGAATTGGCTATTACAGGTCATTAAAAAAAAAAAAAAGAAGCCAAGAATTCTGTTTTCAAGCAATCCATTACACGTCTGGGAAAATATTCCTACTTAAAACAAACTTTGAGCTGAACGTTGGCATAATCAGTTTAATAAACCGGGTAGCGCATACTTTTAAGGAACCGGGGGTGGGTTTTTTTTTTTTCCCCTTTCTTTACGAGATTCTTGCTTATTCAAAACACAGCAATCTAAGAAATACATATACAGAACGTTTTGCCAAAAACTACTTGCCTTTACACTAAGAATATCACGGAATGGTTTTAATTTCCTTGAGCAGTATTATAAAACATTAATCGTACGTACGTTGCTTGAAACTTTTCCTTCCCAAGCAAAGGAGAATTATTCAAATCCCCTTTAAAAAACAACAAAAAAAAAAAGGTCGCATTTAAAAATACACTACAGTTGCAGCTTTATAGACCGGTATTTCCACTAAAACAGCAGGGACAGAATTGCTCTCGTGTTAAAAGACTGAAATATAATGGATGGAAAGATTTTTATTCCTTTCGCGCAGCTAGTTGGGAACTGCTGGTAGCACCCGCTAAGTGCCTTATGGATTACGGTGGGAAACACGTATCAAGGGACTAAAGGAGTCACACCCAAAACAAAACAATGTAGAAAGACCCCCAAATTCTTCCTTCCCCCACCCCCACCCCCCTCCCCCCCTTCACTCCGCGCTGGCGTCCAGCACCGAAAAGGAGCGGGAACCGTGCAGAGGTTCGTCCCTGGGTTTCCCAGTGCGGGGATGAGCAGTGCGACTTCCCTGAGACCCCTCATGCATTTCACCGGAAAAATATACCCCCTGCTCTGAAAGATTAAAAAGAGAGAGAGAGAGAGAGGAGAGATAACCACTTCGGGGGACTTGGGTGTTGGGTGTTTGGCTTTGTTTGTTTGTTTGTTTGTTTGTTTTGAAAGAGACTTCCCACTCAAAGAATGTGAGCACTGTCTAAAGTAGGTTAACTTCCAGAAATTATCCCGGGAAAAGGCATTTTATGTGTCCGCGGTGGTCACTGATCGTAGGTACGAGAAGAAAGCAGCCAGACAGGGGGGAGTGTTGGGTTTAGGGTTTTATTTGTGGTAACTTTTTTTTTGTCGTTTCGCGTCTGCGGGGATAACCCAGGGTACATGGGAGGAGAAATGTGATTCGGAGAAAGTAGAATAGTAACTTCCCTGTCTGCTCAGACCTGGGATCGATGGAAGCTGGATCTGCCTCAGATACTCCGCGGACTCTCGCTCCTTATGCGGGAGCTGCGCGCAGCCGAGGGCTAGTGCGTGGCTCGGAGATTCCTCCCGCAGCCCCGGGAGGAGCACGGGGGACCTGGGAGGTGGGCGCTTTCTGAGCAGGTGGGTAGTCCTCAGTCACCCACTCTCTTCTGCCCTCCGAGGGTTCTCTTTCTCCCGTCCTGCGTGTCCAGCGCTCAACCCCTAAAATTCTGCAGAGCACTAGGTGTACGAGAATCGTGCATTCTAGTGCTTGTGGCGTTTGTGCAGCGAGACGCAACACACAGTGTGGAATTTGCAGTGTGGAGTTCATCAGCAAAGAGATCTATGGGCGCGCACACATGCGTGCATACCCTCACGGTGTACGAGTGCGTGTAAACCCCTGGTGCGAGGGTGTCTGAAGCAAGAAGCAACAGACAGTCTGGGGCCCGGGATGCTGTTGCAAGGCTCCTCTCGCCTCCTAGATCTGGAGTTTAGCGCGTTCCTCACTGCGCCCCGCGCTGGGATGCGCGGAGCAGGTGCCCTCTGCTATGCGGAGTCTGCCGCCACTATCCGGAGCCGGTGGCAGGAGTCGGTGCCCAGCCGGGAGCGGCTCCATCCCCGACGGTGAGGCACTTGAGGCCAGCCGAGGGGCCAGGGTCCTGCCGGGTCACCGCCCCGCCGAGCTGGGTGCCCGCTGCCCCCGGCTTCGCAGCGCGGCTCCCGGCGGAGATCAAACCCCTGCGCTTTCGGGCACGCCGGCTCACAGACGCGCCGCAGCCAGCGAGTTTTCCTCCCTCCCCATAAAATGCAGGAATTCCGGGGTTTGACAAGGCAACGTGACAACATGAAATGCAGGCTCCGAGCGCCCGTGGCTTTAAGTAATGAACGCTTGGCCGTAGCGAGTCAGAAAGCCCATTCCTAACTGTTTATGTCAACAAATCCATACCTCGTGAATTAAGGTCCCGGGAGAGCTACTCAGAGCCCGGCTGGCCTGAGCCGCCGTTCAGCAAGTCGGAATTTTAAGGATCGGGATAATTTATCGCGTTGGTTTTAATGTTTATTATTTATTGCGCTAATTATTTTTCACTTTCTATTGGAAATTTAAAATATATAGATGTACCTGGAACAGATGCCAACTGTTTTCAGTCTCACTCAACTTCTAATCATCGCATCTGCTTTGTGTCAGAAAATACTTTAGGAACAATTTAACTTTGCATTAAAATAACTAATTAAAGCCACGCCTCCACAGCCTCTTGCGAAAGTGGAGGAGGAATTTCAGTAAGTGCATCGCTTTTAGTGGTAGCATTCTGATTTCCCTGTCTTGCTGTAATTTATTCAGTTACAGATCTGCCTGCGGGGCAGCTCCCATTAGGCCGATGATGAAGTCTCATGAGTAAAGCTTGACACCTCCCTCCTAATAAAATATAATACTCAATTAACTCGGCCTTTCTGAAGGCTTTAATTGGAACAAGTTAATAATGGGCGCAGGGTGAATTGTCATGCCATCCGCAAGCTCGGGGAAGGTGTCACGGATCCGTCCTGCCTTTCCCAGAGCAGAGGTTGTAACCGAGATTTGGAAGCTTTTCCTTCAACACCCCTGTGTTCTGCAATAAATCTGTATCCATTTAAGGATCTATCATAACACACACAAAGCTCTTGCGCTCAAAGAATTTCCAGCGAAAAGATTTAGCTGTAATCCCTGACACAGCTGATTTATACCGAAGGTTAAAAAATGCCGCTGGTTTATTTATAACCGGCCCAGCCCAGCTAAGAAAGCACTCGGGACAATCGGGAGGGGAAGGTTTGGGACGAGGGGGGCTTCACCCTGCCCTGGAGTTAGGGGGATAATACTTAAGAAAGAGGGAGCCCTAGAAAGAAGCAGTTCTATCCGGTTTTTATGCGGCAGTAAATGCTAATTTGAAAACTCTGCATGGAGATTAGATTCCTTCAGCTTTGTTCCCTACAGTTAAGAACCGAGAAAGGTTAACAGGGAGGGTTTTTTAGAGTCGGAAGGAGGGTGAGCAGGGCAGGATCCACGGTGCCCGGAGCTCCCCCAGCCTCCAGCCCAGGCCGCAGCCCCCTTCTCGCAGCCCAGTTCGGGAGATGTGTCCCCCCCGCCCCCAGCCCTTTTCCTGCTTGTCTAGCAAAGGCCGGAGCCGGTGGGGCGCCCAGTGCCGCCTAGCCGGGCCGCACGGAGGCAGGCGGGGACCTGGCAGGGGCGCGAGGAGCAGTGGCCCCCGGGCTCTGCCCGCAGGGAAGCTCTGCGGAGGTGCTGCCCGCCCGGCGTGTGCGGGGAGAGCGAACTGCCTTCGGGAGAACTGCGACACTGGGAGGAGCAGGGGAAAGGATAGAGCTTCTGCTCTGAGCAGCGGAGGGTCAACCCTCCCGCTTGGTTCGACAGAAGCAAACACACCCTGTTCTCCAGCTGGGGTTCCAGAGGTCACTCCTGATCCCAATAAGCCTCCTGAAACAAAAATTTACATTGGGCCTGCATGGGACTTGGGTGTGACACGGCGAAGTAGCCCTGATCTCCCGGATATTCCTCTTATCTGAGAGAACTCGATCCCCACTTGCCAGAAATGCCAGGGAAAGGTGGTCTGACGTGCTCTCCGGGCAGCACAGCAGCACGTCCTCAAGGGAGACTGCCCCAAAAACTGTGGGACAGTGCTGGTAGTATATAGGAGTCCTAAAATGCAACTGCACTGAAGTGTTGCAGCATCTCTGCCAGGTCCTAGCAGTACAAAATCACCTCCAACTACTGCGGAGTTAGAGACTAGCGTCCCGCTAAATCGCAGGTTTGAAGTCAATGCAAAGGCGAGCTGTAAGGAAAGTCCTGAGCAAAGGAAAAAGGCACATGAGCTAAGAAAAGTGATGGAACCATCACTGGAGTATGATGTTGTAAAGAACAGAGGCGCCCAAAAGCGGTTGTTAAAAACAAGAAAACCTCATAAAAGGTTTGGCTTTCGCCTTTGAATTGTTGACTTGCAATTCACCTTCATGTGCTGCAAATTTGGCTTTAATTCAGATTGAGAAAGGGGAAATAATCATAAAGGCAACCCAAACATTCCTTTGAACTTGACCCAGCGGTGCAAAATGCACACAGAGAGAAATTGCTTCTTCCAGAACCCCAAACACTCACAGACCCACACGCGATTAAACATGTTTTTTCTTTTTTAATTTAATTTGAAATAAGAGATAAGAAATAATAAATCTTCAATAAAATATATAAAATTGTACAAGGCATCCCTTTCAAAGGGACTTTCCTATGATGGAAGGTTGGGGCTGAGGGCAAGGGAGAAGAGAAGTTCATCTACAGCGGGACCCAGGCAGGGACAGTGCCTGGGTGAAAACAAACCAAAACCAGCGAAAAATTCTTGGCTCTTTTTTTTTTTTTTTTGGCCTTTTTTTTGTTTTCCTTTTTCTTCCATAACATACTAAGAAAATAAATCCAGGAGAAGCTCTGCCTTCAGTGCTCCGTAATGTTCTCACAAAGTTTAGTAGGAGTAATACACATAATACAAGAGTTACAAGGAGAAGCCTGGGGAAGGTCCTGCCAGTGCTCGGGGAGCCCCCACAGGGACAGACAGGTTATACAGTCTCTTGGCACCCCACTGTCCTAAGAGCAGAGTTGTTTGTTTGTGATACCTCCATCTCTCTTAAGAAGGGCTTGAAGCATGAGTCACTTACATTGGCATCCTTACCAAGGGAATGAGAGGAAGACTCGGGGGGTTCTTCTATTTAATACAAACTGTTGCAAATACTAACAAAAAAACCCAAACATCTCCCAGGAGTGTTGAACAATCCTTTGCTCACCACCACTGTGGAAATAACCCACGACTTCTCCCCCCAGAAACCTTCCTTCCCTCTCTCCTGGTTTTCAAAGAGCATTGCAGTGCCAAGATTACCTGGCTGTAGCCAAAAATTTCTAAGCATGCCAATAGGAAGAGATAAAGACCAGACAGCCTAATAACCCTCCCTTGCACTTTACCTCCCCTCACAGTGCTTTACAAACCGCTGAAGCTATTTATACAGACAAAGGCACTACAGGAGCCGATGGTGGATATATCTGTGTTCTGCATTTAGGGGCCCTGATGATCATCTTGTTGTAAATGTCTGTCAAAGTTTGGGATGCAAAAATTTTCCCTATCCCCAGAAATGCAGGAATTTGCTGGTTCTGAACTTCACTCAGACTCTACTGGGTCTAGATTCTATTTACATGGTGTCTCTAGCTAAGGGCTTTGCTTTCTTTAAAAAGAACCCCCAAAAATGAATCCTTGGCTATATCTTTTTCTTTCCCTCCCCACCTCCCACCCTATATTAAGTGACAGCAACCTAGGGTGTGGGTTTAGGGCATGCACCCCTCTTACTTTAAACATGTGTTGGGCCCCATCACAAAGGCATCAGGAAACCTTTGCCTCCAGAAGATGAGACTGCTCTTTCACCTGTTCTTTTTTCTTTATTGTTACATGCACTGTATAAAACCCCTACATTTGCTCAAATGTTTTTTCCACTTTTTTTTTCCTCCTTTTTTGTTGTTTTTACTTTTTTTTTTTTTTCCTTTTCTTTGAGGGTCAGACTCTGAGTGCTCAGAGCACTCTCAGAAGACACCCAACCAATAGCATACAGGATGCCTTGCTTTGCTAATGCAAACTCCTGTACACTCAGGATGGCAGAGAGAAGCGTGCAGAAAGAACGATCAGTACTGGTTGGGCTACTGCCTTCTCCAGGTTGGACATGATCCACCAGGAAGTCTGTCTCACTGTCACTTTGTCTTTCTGATCTTCTTAGGATAAGTGGTACATGCTATATCCAACAGGAGTAGCATAGAGTCCAACAGGTGGGATAGGAAGCACAGGTCTGTGAAAAGGGTAGGATGTTCCATACAGCGAGGCAGCCTGAATGGGAGAGTTGATGGGGAAAGGGAGGCTGAACCCTGATGGCAACATGGGTTTTGCTGCCATTTTGAGCTTCTCTAGCTCAGCCTCCTGCAGTCTCTTGGCCTTGGCCCTCCGATTCTGGAACCAGATTTTGACCTGGGTCTCTGTGAGGTTGAGGGAGCTGGAGAACTCGGCTCTCTCGGCGATGGACAGATACTGCTTCTGGCGGAACTTGCGCTCCAGAGCCAGCAGCTGGGAAGTGGTGAATGGGGTTCGGGGCTTCCTATTCGTCTTGTGCTTCCTCAGGGTGCAGGCAGTGGGGCTCAGGTGTCCTGCAAGGAAGGGAAAGGCCAGTTAACACAAAAGCAGGGAGACCTGAGTGCTCTGGGGAGATGCTGCACTTGAGAGGACTTGAACAAGAAGCGAGGGATATGTGAAGGGAACATCCCACCAGGTGATACCCTCAAAAGAAGTCTTTTTGCAAGTGGTTCTGGAATTCTTTTTCTGTCCAAACTTATGTTCACAGGAATTCAGCAGATGCCCCATGAAGTGAAATTTTGCCTTAGTGTCTTCAAAAAGACAGCTTGTAAACAAATGGGCCACAAAGGATTTGCAGATACAGACACAGCTTATCACTTTAGGAGTCCCATCACAGGGATTTAGAGCACGCAACACTGCCATCTCGGTAGCTGCAGAACTGGAGGGGTAAGTCCAGCAAAGCACAGGACAAATGCATATGAAAAGCAGGAGACTCAGAAAAGGACAGTGGTGTAAGAGACAAGCCCAGCCCAGACTTGCTCCAGGATTTCTCCAACAAGAGCAACAAGCCAACTCTCTCTCTATTTTTTTTTCCCCATCATAGCTGAAGGAGTGGGGCTGAAAATTTTTGTGGCTTAGATAACTGGGATTTTTTCTTGCTATTTCTTCTTCAAGAGCAAGTTTTTTTCTCTGCTTAATAGCTTTTCAAGTATTATTGCCTGTGTATCCACAAGTGTATTTTTCATTAAAGATTTAGGTTTTACGATATTTGCCAATTAAAACCAAAAAACCTCCCATAATACATAGCTTCAGCGTATGTAGCCAGCACAAGTCATCAAATCCACTATCTTCTGTGTTGCCTTACCATCCTAGCCAGGTGCTTGTCAGGGCACATTACCCACTTGTCTTTAGATTAATTTTACATTTCACTAATAATTCTGCAGTCTAAATAATGACTAAAAGCCTGCTGCTGACTTCAAATACTTAGCAATTTGGTTGTGCTTCGAATCACTCCTGTGGCATATGACAAGCCACCGTGGCTCCCCAGCTTGATACAGAAAATGACACAGGCTGCTCTTAAGAGGCTGCTAAATTTTGTACATGCTGTAGTGTCTGGTTTAAGTGTTCAATCACTTGTTAGGGTTTCAAATCTCGTTTTTGAACCCCTTTCTCTTTCCTATTTATTTCTTAAAAGAAAGAAAAAAATCTGGAGCACGAAGCTGTTTAAGGGCATGTCATGCAATTAAAAAAATCCCACGAGGTAAGTGTGCAAAAATTCAGAAAGAGCAAGAGGAAAACAGCTACAACAGAAAACTGAAAGGTACTGAAAGTGAATAACACAGCCCTCTTAGAAAACAACGTGTCAGCTGCCATCTTACAATCACATGAGGGGGTTTTAATAATTAAGGTGTCATCATAACAGTAAGTTTACTCCTAAAAATTACGCTAAGTTAAAACTACACTAAATTAAACTGGCACTAAATCAAACCTGCACTAAATCAACCCCAGATTCACTACCGATCACCCCAATATTCCACTTTCTCTTTTTAAACGCAATCTGTTTCTTTTCTCAAGCTGAAGGTCCCCAAAGATCCAGCTAAAGGGGGTGTCCTTACAGTGGAAAAGGGGTTCACAGAGGAACCGAGGCTCCAGGAATCATTCCCTGCCTCAGAGCCTTGGCCGGCTTTCGGGTTTGCCCGACCCGGCCCGACCTCTACGACGCACGGGGAAAACCGCAAAACCATGCTTCAAAATTGAATTCCAGACAAATATTTTTCCCCGGAATACACCCAAGCGTTCATAGTCTTCTTCCCTGACCACCCTCCAAGTAACTGCCCAAATCCGATAAGAAGTAGGGGCTGCCGCCACCGCAGCCGCTGTCACCGGGTTTACCCCATCCCAGTCCTCAAGCACTCGCCTCAGGGATTTGTTTCACTGGGTATTTTTTTTTCCCCCTTTTCTGTTTATTCTCTGTTTTCTGGCCAATGTCAGACAAAAATAATCACTTAGAGACTGTTCCCTCTTTGTCTTGCTCAAAACTCTAGCTTTGACAGCTCTTTTGCCAGCTCATCCCAGCCGTAATATTGAAAATAATCAATCGAGGAGTTCTAACGCAGAAACCCTCTGCCGACAGACGGGCTTCCTACGGGAGCACCGGTCGTTACCCCTTGCCTCACCGGCTCAGAGGGGACCCAGCGCCAGAAGGTGGAAAATCAGGAACACGATAGAGGCCGAAGGACCTTCCCCTTCCTGATAATCATTTCTCCCCGCCAAATCCCACTACAATCCCAGGACCTAAACTCCTAGCTACTGAAGTCATCTACAGAGCTATTCTTCAGATCCCTCAATCCACCGATTTTAACAAAGAAATTCGAAGGGAGAGAAAAAAAAGTTCGGGGATAAAATTAGGCCTTGTCTAAGTCCGTGGTTTAGGACAGTTTTAGAGAAGAGGATCCTCATAGGAGCACACGCTTCTTTTCACGCTTTTCCAGCACAAACCAGAACCAGGGCTGCACTAAGACTGGTAGGTGATGGCTGCTTTCCTGCCGGGCCCTCTCCCAGCACGTTGGAAATCAAATTATTTCGGGGCAGAAGCGGCTGAAAGCCAAATCGAACTGATTGTCCAAACCCCCAAAATCCCCAAAAAACCCAAACATCAAAAAAAACCAAACCTAAATCAACCAAATAAAAAAAAGTCCATCCCACAAAAAGCAACCAACCCCTCCCCCCCAAAAAAAACTCAACAGAAACACAACCCGCCCCACCAAAAAAAACCCCTCAAACCCCACCATCCCAACCCCCCCTCCCAAACAAGATAACCAAACAACCAAACTCCCCCCGCGCCCCAACCCATAGGAGCTGTAATAGGACTGAACGTCCTTCTGCAATACTAAGTTATAGGAACAAATCCTATGAGACTGTCCTGCTCAATAGTTCACGTCTCTGAAGCCAAATGAAGCAGAGCATTTAATTTACATCAGGGAAGCGAGTGATGCCTGGTGGAGCACAGCTCGATCTGCTCGTACAGGTGTACAGCCGGTAAGGGGAAAAATAAACCCTAGCAATACCAAGATACGTTTTTCACCTTTTCCAAACGGTAGTTTCGAAGTTGTTTTTTTTTCCCCTCTTTCTTTGTTTTTAAGCAACTTTTTTTCCTCCTCTGTTTTTAAAGGGATCTCTCAGAAAGCAAAATGCAATTCAGCGCAGATATAGCAGAGCGACTCAAACAGCAAGAGTTTAAAAGGAGACCTGTCAGCTTCGACTCGAGTCTCTCTCCCTAAGGCGGTGGGGACGGGTTCGGAATAGATGGCAAAGGCTAAAGAGGTCAGGCCCAGCTCGGAGGGCTTTGACAGGCTGCTAGCAAAGGAGGAGAGATACACAGATACCGTGCTAGGAGACATCTCGGCGGGAGTCAGCTCTCAAGCAGCGGAAGGGACAGTTTAACCGAGTTTTAAGAGACCGCTTTGCAACTTGAAGGAGAAGGAAACAGAATTTCCAGTTCTCTTTGCAAAGGGATAACATAGATGGACAAAGCGACAGCGTGTGTCGGGAAAGGGATCAAGTCCGTGGTAGCTCCTGAAATTTCTAGGTTTTTAAAAGTATTAGATATTTATATATACCTATGTATGTATATACATATATATATAACAATATAACTCCCTAACTCTGCAAATATATATATGAAGAAATATGTAACATAGATATAACCCCCACACATACATACAGTATAATATACATGTATATATCGAGCGTGCCCCTCTGCACCACGGCGACAGGCAGCAGCGCAGCTCGGGGGTCAGGAGCCCGGGGCAGCAGCGATGCTCGCTCGCCCGCCCTTGCTTCCCCATCGGCCAGTGGCTCCTGCGCAGACCCGCGCAGCCCTCTGCCGCCGCTTCCCCGGCCACTCACTTGGCGGAGGAGAATATCTCCCGGCTTCTTGGATCCAGGACGTGCCATCCTCCGAGTTCTCCGATTTGACCGAAGCGGTATCGAAGGTTTTTGTAAGTGCCCCAGGTGGGCTATGAGCGTCCCGGGAGCCGTGGCCCGGCAGCAGCAGGTTCCTGGAGGTGCCTACCGCTGCCCCGTCGGCGCTGCCCCCCGCTGCGGCCAGCGGCAGCTCTTTGGGGGGTTTCTTGTCGGACATGAGGGCTTCCACGCTGAACGGCAAGCTGGACACCTTGACTTTGTGGTGCTCCTCGGCGCCGGCCGCCGGGCCCTCCTCGTCGGAGGAGAAAACCTCCTTCGCCTTGGAAGGAGAAGCCATGCCGGGTGCGGAGGGAGGCTGGAGCGGGGCCGCCCGGGGAGCTGAGCTTGCGCTGCGCCTCTGCCCGGCCCTACGCGGGGACTGCGCGACTGAGGCGCTGCAGGGCCGCCCCCCTTTTTTCCCCCCTCTAGGGGCTCCCGGCGCTTTCCTCCTTTGGGAAGTGGAGTAAACGCCCCGCGGACCAATCAGAGCCCGCGCTGGGGCGTGACGTCGCGGAGTGACTCACGCCATTGGCTCGGGGGCGGGAGGGCGGGCACCAGCCGGGGGTTTTATTATTATTTTTATTATTTTTTTTTCCCGGGGCTCATTTTGTTTGGGGTGTTCCCCCTCCCCCAGTCCCCTCCGAAATGAATTAGGAGTTAATGACACGGGCAGCCAGCGGAGCTGTGCTATTAAGGAGCCGTCCAGGGCTATAATCATACCAAAGCATGAAAAAAAGCCGCCGGCTAATTAAGGCTGATGATTAGGCGAAGAGGAAACTTTAGAAGATCGCGGCTCTACCTCCTCTCGCCGCCGGCCCGGCTCCTCCCGCCCCCTCGTCCCCCAGCCGCGCCCCCGCCCCCCCGTTGGGTACTGCCGCGCCCCAGTGCCGCTGGCCCCGCCGGCTCACCCCGGGCTGGGGTCTGCCCGGTCCTCCACCGGGTCCCTTGAAACGAGGTGCTTTGCAGAGGCCAAGGGGTCAAGGGGGGCGGGATGCAGGACCCTAGCTCGGAGAAACGCTCCCGCCGAGAAACGCGGGCGCCTGTTCCGCGCAGTTCATTTTTCATCCGAAAAGGGCTTTTTTTGTTGCTTGCATTTCCCCGGCAGTAGAATCCAAGTCGGGCAAAAACACTTTGCAAAGGCTAAATCAGTAATTAATTTTTTTTTTCCAGCGTCAATTACACACGTGATGAATAGATGAGCTTTAATACATTAGGGACAGGCAGCCCTTAATTATGAGGCATATCAAACCAGTGCTATGAAAGCGATTCTCTCACTTTTTGACTTCCTACCAGTGTTATGAATAAAGAGTATCCTTTAAAACCAGTTTCTAATTACCTTGCAGATAAAAGCAAATGCATATTGTTCTTCTCATAATTATTTTAATCTTACACCAGGCATTATTTCATGAAGTGTCCACAACCTTCTGGGTTTTGTTTTTCTTTTTTTAACGTCCAGGAAATGCAGAGTTTGAGAGCTGTTTTGGTGTCATAATTTATATCTGAGATTTTAAAAACCAAAATAATCTGTGAATTTGCCAAGATCTGGGGCTGTGCAGGGCAGTTCCTTTTTCTCAAGCTCTGACTGCAGGGGTGGCTCAAAGTTGTGGGCTCAGTCCTGGATCACTGCAGAACTCTGTTCCCTGTGTGGTTTTTGTTCTATTCTCTCCATAATACACGCAGGATTTCACATAATACACCCAGGGTTTCACTAGCTCATCTTATGCTTAGTTTGGTCTCCCTATTTAGCTGCCAGCCACGCAACAGCCTTGAAAGTCCCCAGTACGGCTAACACAAATTATGTCTTCCCACTCTCTTCACAACCTGGGTGATTCTGCCTTTTCCCAGAGGGCCGTTTGGGAGCTGAATTTTTTTTGGAGAAGAATGAGCACTGTGTGGATTTTCCTTCACAGAAATGCAAAAATTGGAAAATACCTTAAAGATCTGGTTAGGCACGAGATTGCCTCGAGAATGGGGCTGTATTGAGTATGTTGCACTGGGCTCAAAAGTGCCCCCTCACCCTCTACTCATTACCGCCCTGATCATCCAACCAGACACCCCCTACCCCAACACCTTCCTCCCGCCCCCTCCCCAATGCAGCCAACAAGTACCTGAGCCGTCCCAGCCCTGATAACAACTCTCCTGGTGCCATAGATGGCAAACTGGGACTGGGCCATATGTTCACTGAGTGGGAAGGAGTGTGGGAGTACATACACAAGAAGCTATGTTACAAAACCCCACTCATCAGGGGGACTAATAGTAGGGTTTGTGCACTCGCTACTTGTTGCTAGCAATGTTACGTACTGAGTTAAGGATTAAGGGTGAGTAAGATCTGCAAAGAGAAGTGATGTCTTTCACTGCTTCAGTCCAACTAACCTGGCCGAGGCAGCCTATGACATTTCAGGCAACAGAGCCTTGATTAAGGTTTTTCTACAGAGGTGAAAAAAAAAGGCTGATCTCACAAGGTGATGTCACTCCAGCTATCCTTTGTGTTCCCAGTTGGTCACTCCCCTACAGAGCTCATCTCTCTACTGGAAGATGCTTGCAGAGAGATGAAGGACTTCAGTCAGCCAGTCCAGGCCTTACAAGCTCTGCTGCTGCAGTGGGGTTGAGCTTGGCCCTCTTCTCCCCACTCCCCCTTTCCCTCCCTTCCCTTCCTTTCCCTTCTCCATGCTTCCTGCACCGTGACAAGTAAATGAGAATTGATGGACATCCAGGAACAATGCATGTGTGTCAGAACAATGCACTGCCCGTGGAAAGCTATTGTGGGACTGCTGAAAATGCTACAGATAATTATACTGCTCTCCCGAAGTCAATGCCCGCTGGAAGGGCACCTGGGGAAGGAGAGCTCACAGGAGGGCAGGTCATTCTGACACAGATCACATCCCTTGGGTTCAGGTTCTCTTCCCAGGTCCCTGGCTGTGGCCTAGGTATACAAGCTTGTAAGCTGTCCTTGTGTGCTTGGAAAAGCTTCTCTGCACTGCCATCCTTTGGGAGGCTGGAGGAGGAAGGAAGGGGACCAAGGGACAAGTATCACTTAGCACTATGAAGCATGTAGCAGAACTTGACTCATCCAACCAAGTTTTTTGGGTGCCACAGGGGCGTCGGGGACAGCAAAGCATGGCAGGGTTTGCTGTGGTCTTTGCAGTCTTCAGCACTAGTGCATCGTGAGGTTGGAGCATTTTCTGTCTGAAGTCTGAACTTGGAGGTTTCTCTCCTCCCTCACCCCTCCCCTCCTTCATTCTCCTACTGTCAGTTAAACGAAGCCCCACACGGTACTGAATGCCAGGAGGAAACCTTGCCGAGACGGAGTTTGGAGAAATTTCTAGGAATTAAGGCTTCCCCCCTATCTGTGATCTCTGAGCGGCCACCCTGCCTCAGACCAGCGGTGAGTTTTCCCGGCCCAGGGAACCAACACAATTCATCCCTGCGTCGGGCTACCCACAGTGTCCCCGGTGAGACCCTGCTCATGGGGACGCCGGTCCCGAGGGCTCGGCAAAGCCGCCCGGCTCTCGGGCCGCCCCCTCCCTCGGGCTGTTTCCCAGCTCCAAGTCGGTGTGCCCCCCGACTCCCAGCCGCCATCAGAAACCACCGCACCGAGCACGGTCGTATCACAAGGATGCCCTGAGAGTCTTTAATCCGCTGTGTCTCTTAGCCTTTCCACTCCGCGCCTCCGACGCATCAGCCCCCGTGTGCCGGGGCGGGCTCTGAGCGCCCCAGTCCTGGGGCTCTCAGCTGGAGTGGGACGCGGAGGGAGGGAGCACAGGGGGAGGAGAGACGTTGCATACAAACTGAAGCTGTTCGGCAGGCGCCAGGAGCGGGAAGATGAAAGGGAAGCTCCTGGGGGAAGTGGCTGTGCAGTTTGACCGGCTTCAGCAGCAGCCACTGCCCGTCCCGGCCAGCTCCGCCTTCTGCCTCCCTCTCTCCCCTCCCTGGGCTCCAGGTTATCCCTCAATCCACCTCCTCCTCTCCTTCCCAGCCTGGGGTGCCACAGCATCCTTGCTCCTTTATCCATCGGGCCGTGGGCAGCATCCCCCCCACCAGATGCTACAGCATCATTAGTCTACGATAGCTGGTGATGGTTAATTGGGAGGGGCTGTCCAATTTCTCCATCCCTCTCTCCCTTATCGGTGTAAAGCAGGGGGGAGCCCATTTGGATCATTACATGAATGACGTCCCGTATCCCCAAAGGACCAGCTCGCTGCTCACGGGACAAAACGGCCGCGGGCAGTGGGGAGAGAGTTTTTCCTCCAGGAGGAACAACCTCACAAGCATTTATCCTGCTTTTATGATCGATTTGTTTAATAAACTGTTTTCTGAAGAAAGGCAATTTTAAACGATCCAGCGTAAGGCTGGCGTGCGGAAGCCCTTTACGAAAGGAAGATAAGGCTCCCGATTTGACTAGAAAGAATGGCAGGAAAATGGAATCAGAGTGTTCATCAAGTCTAAGTTTTGCCCCGAAACAAAGTGCACACCAAGGTAGTATTTGACGTATCAGAGGTTGGGAGACTTCCGTCTCATCGCCTTGCTCCAGATGAGACCTGGAGCCAGGACAAAGGCATTGTAATTGCAGATATCGTGCATTTATCTCCAGACGTTAGAAAGGCATTAAACCGAGCTGAACATCAGGGCTTCCGAGGAATCAGGTCTGGTTACCGACTCTTGGATCTAAATTCTCTTCATGAGTCCTTTGGACTCTGATTCTGACGCCTTTTTGGATGATGGTTGTTAACTGCCGAGCCAGCTCTCGGGAGGCTTGCGATGGGACTGGTCCCCGGAGCATCCTCTGGCCACTCCGTGAGGGGGCCTACATGTCCCGCGGTCCTGGGAAGTCTTCACCCGGCATCTGGGGGGAGTGTGCCTGCCCAGGGCGGTGGGACGCGCAGCCTGGTGGAGCCCCGGCTCCCGGAGCGCGGGGAAGGTGGATGCAATGAAATAAAGTTGCACTGTATTCGGTGCGAGAAATGGGTAGTAAGTGCAATCACGCGTTATAATTGTCCTCTGTGTCACCCGACAATGGTTCCTATTTATTCCACCGGTGTCATCCACTCGTTAAGACAGTGAGTGTACAGTGAACCGTGATTATTGCATAATACGAGCGTCTCCTTTTCCACCCGCCGAGGGTTGTTCTCTCTCTCTACGCAGGTATTTCATTTACGATCAGATATTTATTCTGTTTGGCAAGAGGCAGGAGATAGTTGTGAGAGATCAGATGTTTTCCTGCTCAAAGCAGTTAACAGTTTTGCCCTTAAGGACCGAAAACGATTTTTCCCCCCCCCCCCCCCCCCGAAGTAATGACGTTTTAAATAAACACATGGGAAAGCTTGGAGGGAGGAAAGAACAGTCAGAGAGGTTGTATTTACACGCAGAAAAGTCGCGATCAAGAGGCTCAGACAGGGACTTGTTTTTCGGAGGCGATACACGGCCCCTCGCTGCTGCCACTAGGAGCGGGACTTTGAGGGTGCTGGTTGCCACAGGCAGTGGCAAAGGGTCCTTGGGGGACCCTGGAGGGCCCCGCTCTGTCCAGGAGACCAGGGCCGGACCCCTCTTCCCTCGAAGCCAGGGCAGCCGGCGCTGATCCCCGAGGCGCAGGATCGGGCCCCGAGGCGAGAGCCCCATAGCACCTGCTGCCTTCGTGCCGCTCGGAACCGTTATAGGAGATACCTTGAACCCAACATCGAAAAAAATTACATCGGCAAAATACTTTAGGGTTTGGCCCAAGACAAACGCAGAGACGGGCCCGGCTGGCTCCAAGCCCCTGCCCCGTTAGGGGCCGCGCTCCCTACGAGCAGCGCCCGCGGGCGGGTGGCACCGGCAAGAACTATTCCGGATTTCGCAAACCAATTCCTTTTCCTTTTTTTCCTTTTTCTTTTTTTTTTCTTTTTCTTTTTCTTTTTCTTTTTCTTTTTCTTTTTCTTTTTCTTTTTCTTTTTCTTTTTCTTTTTCTTTTTCTTTTTCTTTTTCTTTTTCTTTTTCTTTTTCTTTTTCTTTTTTTTTTTTTTTTTTTAACCCCCAGGAGAGTGAGAAAGCGGGAAAAAAAAAACTAGGATCTATGACCTCAGAGCTTCTCCCCGGGCTCTGTCTTTCCTTTTGCAAACGGTTTCCATCGAACTCGTTGTAATGTATTTTAATTATCGCACACAGCTTCTGGCTTCTCTGAGTTATGAATACATCAAAATGTTTTACCCTGCACAGAAAATAATGTGTGGAGTGTTATAAACTCAAAGCTCCTGCACTGACTTGGATTCGAGCACCCAGTTATTCCCAGAGGCTGCCTGTGCATACCCATCTCCCAGTAGGAACAAGCAGCTGAGTTTGGTTTGATACGTCGTTTTTACTTTTATTTGCCAGTTTTGATATTCATTCGTTTTCAGTGCTTTGCCTGCTTCACTCCACTAAACTAGGAAATACAGAGGGAATGTAAGATGGAAAATTTACTGAATTACCCCATGCTCAAACGGAGCTCCTCTACTCCCCCTATTATTTACGCTGTACATTCACAGTGTGGAGATTCACAGCGTGGAGATGCAATTCTCAAATTAAAATGATCTGCTGTCAGTTATTTTTTCCCACTTAGCTTCCCGTCTTTATTGTCCAGATCTATTTCGAACCCTCTGAATGGTTGCAGCTTTGCGACATAGCGTTTGTTTCCAGTAGCTGCCCATCTCTTTTTGATTATCCAGGCTGATATAATCGATCAATCAATCAATCGATAGCTTTTAAGTCACAGGCTTAAATTTGGTACAAATTGATTGTAAGAGTGGCCGGCTCTGTGAAATCAACTGGCTGGCTTATTTACTTCCTAAACACCACTTCTTTAAAGAAAACGTAAATCTTCATCAGTTGCCTTATTTTTTTTTTTTTTTTCCCTTAGAAATACTGAAATGAGATTAAGGTCTTTTAAAATTGTTACTTCGTATAATCAAGGCGAAGGACTGATCCAGGCAGTAATGTGGCAAAGCTCTTTCGCGGCTGGGCTTAGTTCTGCCCGATGATACGAGAGATGCTTTCGATGGGACCCAGCCCCAGGCTCAGAGAGCGGCAGTTCCAGCTCAGCCTCACCCACGGCCCCAGCAGCCGCCACACTGCGCTCCCCAGGCAGGACACTGACTTGGAGCCCCCTGTGTCGCGCCCTTAGGCAGCCGGGCTGGAGCTGAGCTTAGATCCGGCTGCTGCCAAACCCACGTTGTTACTTGAAGGAATCTGGAGAGAGCTAAAATCTCCAGACCATACGTGCTTTTTTACACCCAGCCCTGTCCTGCTCATTCTCGGCGTTTTCTCACCCAGGGCGCGGGATGTGAGTGGGGTGGGCAAAGAGCTCGGAGGGAGCACATTCCGCTCCGGATTCCAGCCAGCCCTCCAAGGTTACAGGGAACTTTCCCCCCTCTCTTCTTTATTTAGTTACATTCACGGGATTTGCAATTACTCTGATTGCATTTTGAGATGATATTAACTCGGCAGAGAATGCCACCAGGGTCCTGGCCGTGTTATGCAGGGGTGGGAAGTTTATTTGGATGCTCCTAATTCCTCTGTAGATTGTATTGGTGCCAAGTCCTTTTAAGAAGGGCAACAATTTTTATTTGTGTGTTTATATACGTATTTGCACAGAAAGCAGTAATAAGCAAAGCAAATCGTGCTTTAGAATAGAACAGATGTTGGAAGAATGTTAATTTAGCAAATGATGAAATTAAATCCATGCAACGATTTTTTTTACAGCTTTATTTTGCACAGCCTCTCAGGAATCAGAGAGGAGAAGAATCACTAACTCGTTCAGTTTGCAGTTCTTCGATCTGCTAGTTTAGCTTTCTCTCTTTCTATACATATATTGCCGTTCATGTAAGGTGGTTAGAAATATCTTAACATTGTCTTGTTTCCACAATTTCCCTCTGGCAAATGACCCTCTTTCCAATGCAAGTACTACATTTGCCTATGTACTTGCAAAATACATTTTAAACAATTGAATTTACAGTCTCTAAGGTTAAAAAAAAAAGTCTCAAGGTGACTGCTTGCAGAGATTGTGGGGAGAAAGGACTTTAAGAGAGAGGGTTTGCATCAGGACACTGCAGTCCTGGTTTTTGTTTCATGTAATAGACTGTCTCACGATCTGTGTGCTTTTTGTACTTTAATGTCTGCATTTCCTTCTGACTGAGCAATCCCAATCTTTTCCACTGAAAGGTTTCTTGGATAGTAGCTTCCCACAGTTCGTCATTTGCAAATATCTCAGTTACTCTACAATACAGTACCTTTTCCCCTCCTTTTTTTCAAAGAGGTGCTAACAAGACTGCTATGCTTGTGGATACTCTAGGTATTTAAGGATTTGGCTTGTAGCTGGACCCCAGTCCTGTCAGTGGCTTGGCGCTGGTCAGCTTCCACAGTTGTGCTACATAACAATGTGGTTCAAAATATTTCAGGATGCAGGCAACCATCTCAGTCTTGATTTCCTGAGCAGCAGTGACAATGCTGAAGAAACGTGGGAAAGAGAGATTTGTACCAAGCAAAGACATTTTTGCTATGTCAGGGTGTTTGACCGTGATAATGGTGAGCTCTGGATATTTAAGGTTCAGTTAATAGAGGTTTTATTTCATTTGATTTACTCCAGATGGTTCTTAGCCACAACACAGAGACTTAGACAGCAACCAGAGCTCCAGCATGCAGGAGTATCTGAGTAATGAATTTTCATTTGGCCCACAACAGATAACAGCCTGGGCAACACTTGGATCTGTGGCAGTTTGGATTCCAGAGCCATACGGTGCACAGGGGGAGGAGGAGAGAGTGAGGGAGGCGTCTGCTGCTCTTTACAGCACAGTGAAAGCCAGATCCATGTATGCCAAGAAAATCATCTTAAAATTATGTTAACAGTTTTCTGTGCTGCAGAGGCATAAATTTCGAAGCAATAGCGATCAGAACAGTTTATCAGCCTTGGTCTGCAGCAGTAATATTGGCTCTGCTCCTCGAGACATCATTGTCAATGTAGGTCCAACAAAGTCAACCTCGTTATGACCTAACTCCACTTCAGTTACAACTAGCCTAATCAACCCCAGGTCTAATATGTTAACAAAGGCTTTGCATGATCCAAGATTCCCACCAGATCTACTGGAGCATGACCAGTACCAGTTAGATTTGCAACACGTATCTATGCTAGCGTAAACAACAGATAAAACTGACCCTTTGTGTCTTCTGAGGTGCTGTTTGTGCTTTAAATTGTACTTGCAATTTATTTATTTTAAATGGTCAGTGTATTAATACATCATTCACAAGTATATAAATTCTTAGTTTATTCAGCAAGATTTTGTTTTTCTGTGGTCATGTTTCCAATAGGTTAAGTATATTGATGATGATGGGAAAAGAGGAGAAAGGCCTTGCCATGAACATCTATCTACCAGTTAGTAATAAAGGAGAAACTGGCAGGAAACCTTGGAGGTAATTGCTTAAGGTATGATTAGAGCTATTATTGGTGTGGTTGAATTCAAAGAGGGGTAATGCAAAAGGCAGATTATGCTCAATAAATATGAAAGTTGATGATGCCTTCTGGGAAAGACTAGAAGCTTTTCTCTGTGGCAGATATTTATTGCAAATGTGACATTATTCCTAGTGATTATCCCTTTGCTTTTCTTAACTATCAAAAAGGCTAGCATGTAAAATCAGATTTTGGTGTGCATGTGTTTTCTTCTTGCACATCAGTTTGCAGCAAAATGCAAAATGTTCTCTTTCAAGGTGATGAATGCCAAGAAAAGCAGCTTCTGCAGGCTACAAACAGCACAGGAACATAGGTGTCCTTGATTTACCTTCAGTATTCCCACTGGTGCTTGGATTCCAAGCCAGAACATTGCTCCAGGCATATCTAGTGCTATGAGGGCCAAAGGGTCCTAAAGAAATCAAAGGGCTCATTCTTGGTTTTGCCTTGGCTTTGGCATGGGAAGAAAAAGCAGGTAGAATAAGGTAGTAAATGCCCACATAGAATAACACTTGTATAAAGCTGTCTCTGCTGCTCCTTCCCTCAGATCACTGTTGGTGACCCCAAGAAGTTGGTGGAAATGGTCTGATTAGTGCATGTTCTGCTCTGACCATCCTTGACTGCAGCATGATCCTGTATGCACAGGTGTGCCATGGCTTTCCAGCTGGCTTTCCTCATCCTGGCTACATGCCTAGAAGACTGGCAAGGCAGGAGGAATGGGATGGCATGAGGAGCACAACCACACCTGGAAGGAGGGCAATTTCACCCTCTCTTCCTAGCTCAGGATCTATTCCAAGAAGCCCATGGCCAGGGAGCAGGCTGTCTCCCCACTCACCTCTGTTGCCCCCACGCTGGCTTTAAACACTGCCTCCAGACCTGGGACTGATTCAGCAGACGCTGGAGTGCTGCCCAGGTGTAAAAAGGAGAGGTTGTGAATTCCCATCTTGTCTCTTTGGTGCTTTTTCTCCTGCTCCCAAGAGAATCATTGTCTTCTCCTGGTTTCATGGCTTGTGCTAGGTTGCTCTAACTTCCACTGAAGGGCTGGTTTCACAATACAAAGAGGGGAAAAATCACTTCCAAGTATTCAGAACCAATTTCACTTCTCCCTCCAACAGTTTTTCTTCAGTCCTTCTGCTGGCTATAGACTGGCTCTTCTGTAACATGAGTGGTGTAGGTGGTCCACTCCTGGAGGAAGGGAGGTGACATTAGCACAGAAAAGATGAGGAAAGAGGAGAATTTTCTAACCAGCATAGAGTCTGTGTCTCTGTCAGAAAGGCAAATCAATTCTTGTCTCCTCTCTCTCTCTCTCTCTTTTTTTTTCAGGTAAATGTTTCCAACAACAATATAAAAAGGCAGGAGAAACATGAGATCATCCAGTGTTGGATGTGAGAGAGACAGACACTCCTTCGTGTGTATATTCTCCTGCTAGCTCTGTGCAATCTTTAGGGAGAAGCATAAATACTGAGCAATTTTATTAACTGTCTCTTCCATGGGCTTGTTCGGGCCAAATTGGGATTCTGTAAAACAAACAAACAGCATCTTTCTTTTTTGAAATCAAGAATGTAAGAAAGCATAAACAGGGTGATATTAAGTTTTCCAATTAAAAGAATTATCTTACATAATTAAAATCCCCATCACCACCTCCCAAGTTCTGTGGTGCAAGGAATGAAAAGAAGCATAAATGAGAATGGCAGCAACTTCTTCACTTCCACAATCAAAGCCAAAAGAAAAAAGCTTAGAAAAGGGGGGGGGGGGGGGGGGGGGGAAGAGGTGATGACAAAAATTCTGTTTTCTCCAGTGGAGCTGTTGGTAATAGCATAAATGTTTATGTTTTCTAGGCTATTGTTCCACTGAAGTTTCTGGACTGGTAAAATGGAGATCCGAAAAAAACTTGATCACCAATCAAATGGGGAAAGAATAGTTGTGACTAGAGGGGACCATCAGAAGCCATTAACAGCTTTTCCAGCCCTAAAATTTCCTCTGGGTATCCAGAGTAATGTGTGTTTGTTACTTCTGGAGTGATGTGAAAATAATTTGCCACTCTCTGAAAACGTTTGTTTTATTATCTATATTCTCAAGATAACTGATGAGTTAAAAGATGAATAGTGCCAGGGTTCCTTTGGTCACCTCCAAACAGGCTCTCTGTATTGTCCAAATTATATCTTCATCAAGCAATAGCATATGAACTCTTGAGGTCTGAGCCCTAACATTTATTTTAGAGAGTGTGTACATCTCTCTACACATGTATTACACAGTAATCACATAGAAGAGAATCTCTGCTGCTGAGATCTCAAATCATTCCTGAAATTATGCAGTCTTAAAATAAAAGCTAGTTAACACAAAGAGAAAAGCATGAAAAGGTTATTGTCTAACATTAGTTTTATAAATTAGTGTTTGAAGCAGAAACTAAGCTGCGGAGCTCTGACTTCCATTTGACTGAATAACTTTTGAATCGCATTTCCCACATCCAAAGCTAGATCCTACTAAGTTAGTTGCAATTTGCATTTTAAGTCAAAGGAAATGCAATATCCAGTCAAATATACATTTCAATTGAAGTTGGGTTGATTCAGTCTTGCCACTTGGAAGTGCTTTGAGCCAGCAGAATTCTCCACGGGAGTTTGCAGGAGCGGTATTTAACTTGCATCATATGTGGCAAATTGCTCGGTGCAATTTAAGCAGTATTAACCTAAAGGGAAAAGAAAGGTCTGTCACTTAAATCAGGGCTGACTCCTTCGTACAGCGTAGTAATTGGTAACTTTGCTTTCATCCTCCTCTCGTTTGTTTTGTCATGTTCGACAACTTACACATTTGAAAATTAATGGGTTAATCACCTGCATAATGGCCTTATACCAAACGCCAAAAGGATCTTCCTGGATTTTGTTTGTGAGGTTGAATAAGCTCCTTAATTCGCCCTGCTGAGAGAGCACCTTTATGAAGCAGGCTGGCTTCAGGAGGGAGAGGTGCTCCTTTCTTTTTTTCAAATTCTGTAAATGCTGAAAGCAAATTTTCCTGTTGGTTTTGGCATTTATTTGAACAACCAAAAAAAAATCAGGCGGCGTGCCTAGTCGCTTCATTGAATTTGTTCTCCTTTAAAAATCAGATTGATTCATTTTTTTTCCCCCCCATCAGTTTAGTTATAGAGATGGATTCAAACACACAGTTTAATGTGCACTTTTAACTTCAAACAAAAAAAGGGAAAGTATTGAACGTGACTTTCCAGCACATTTATTAATAAATGAGGTTAAAACATCCGAACAGCTTTGGAACACAAACTAATCAACACCTGGATATGTTGATGCTGGGGAATAAAGAAAAAGAGACATTATTTTAACAAATATTAAGTTATGAAAATCGCCAAGTTGCTCAGCACAGTGTTTCTAACAAGATCTGTAGCACCCTGTGTTGACTGACAGGGCACAAGCTTCTGGAAACATCTAATTGTAGCTCTTCAGGCTCGGTAGCTTATCACAACCATTTGAATAGTTGCTCTTACACGGATCCAAGAGTAATATGATACCCAGCCTTACACCCTCAAACCATAATGTAAACTTGTTTTTCCGTGAAGCAATTAGAAGGATACATTTAGACATATCCTTAAAATAAACAACATGAGCATATCTGAAAACATTATTTCATGTTGTAACTTGTGGCTTCTTAGAATGACAGTTTACAGTTTCTGGAATACCAGAGAAAATATTGTTCAGGGAGCATGCATGGAAAGTCAGGTCACAACCAGACAGATGCAGGCATTTCTGTTCTAACCCTGATTATGCACTATGATTCCTCTTATCTGGTTTGCAACACAGGATGAGGGAAGAGTCAGAAGAGAAGAAAACTCCTCCATAGTTCAGGCCCTGGCATATTTATTTGTTTTTTTCTCTATGTTATCTTGAACTACTAGTGCTATTCATTCATTAATACAAAAACCCTCTGGATGCCATATATCTGTTGTAAAGGAAACCACCTCATGGTCTTATACTGTTTAATTCTGTTTACACAATTTACAGCAGGAATCCATTGCTGCCCTTACAGGTACTGTAAACCCCCACTCAAAGCACCAGGAATCCCTAGAAGAAGAAGCCACAACAGCTGGGGTCTGTGTCTGGGTCGCTCCTGCCCTGCAAAAAGGCCCTACCCTGCTTGGTGTTACCTTGGCCAGCAGCTTGTGCTATCAATGAAACTTGCTTGATACACCTCTGGAGCTCAGGAAGCACAAACCACTTGTATTTTCCCAATGACCTCCTAGCCAGAATTAATTTGGGATCCAGCCCTGCAGTGGTCAGTGAGCTCTCTAGGAGGTATCAGCTGTCCATGGTGCAGACTTGGGGACTGTGTGTAAAAGCCCTGATCCTAACCTAAGCACATAAACTGCTGCAGTTGTGGAACTGTGAAGCTGTTGTCCAGGGCCTGCAAACCTCCAGGCCCAGCCCTTTCTGACTGTATCAGCATCTCCTGCCCCTGCTCCTTTCATCCTTTTGGTGGAGGTCATATTTGCTTCTCAAAGAAGCAAATGCGGCAGGGGTAAAATCTGCTTCCAAATGTAAAGATAAGCTTCAAAAAGACAAAGAATCTCAGTCCATTTATTGTATCTCTGTGGCCAATGATGCAGCATTTCCACTCTTAAACCACCAATTATTTGGTTTTTTTTTGCTTGCTTATTTGTCCTTTTTCAAGGATTTTCAGATGCCAGTGCAACCAGAGTTTTCCTGTCAGAACTGCTACACTGAAACATCTTTCAGTGGATCCAGTGTACCCTGTAGTTTCTGCAGTTTATAACACAGCCATAAAAAAATTGCTCAAGGCTGAATCTTGGCATATTAAGTGTCATCACAGAGGTAATTGCTTTTCTTTACACACCTAGGAAGGGAAAAAAAAACAACCACCCAACAACCAACAAACCAACCTCTGAAGTTGCCAAAAGGCTATCATGTCCAAACACCTACACTTCCACGGAAGGTTTTCTTGGCTTTTATTCTAGTCTTTCTCTGCTTTTTTTTTTTTCCCCTCCTCTCTCAGCTGCTTTTGCAATTGAGTGTAAGCATCAGAAAACAAGCAAGGTTATTAACCCACAAAAATGTGTCCAGTTAACAAAATGTCAGGAAACACAATGTCTAGGACAATGTGTCCTTATTACACCCTTTTCTAGCACAACACTCTCTGGGCTATTAGAGGAATGAGTAAAGCATGAGGCTGAGCTTTCAGTATGGCTCTCTCATTAATCCATTGTCAGCTATGACAACAGAAACATTCTAATTCAGTTTATGTCTTTAATCCTTGTAATTTTGTTATGTGTCTGTAAACTCAGATTTACACAGATTAAACTCTGAGATAAATGAGGGTGGGGCCACGCCGGATTTTCGGGTTTCGTTTACTGTTTGTCTCTCTCTCCTTCAGAAATTTGCAAAAATGAGAGCACAATCCACTCCTGAAAACTGCTCTGGGTTCCTCACTCTGGAAAAGCTCTCTAGCACTGTCACCCTGCCTGGCAGGTCCTAGCTTTCAGTTTGAAATTGGTACAAAAATATCTCCAGGGAGTTATTCAGGCTGTTTGGGTACTTGCAAGCTGAAACTGGAAGACTGTGATGGAAGAGAATGCCCTAAAATAAAAATCCTTGACAAAAAGAAATAATAAATAAGGTGTAATTAACCCAACCATGTTTCTGGTGTGAACTTGACCATTTCTCATAGTCATGTGGTTATGTTTTTAGAATTTTTCTTTTATTTTCTTTCCATGAGTCAGCCAGTTCCTTCCCAAACTGTTGTTGTGAAGCGTTCTGAGCAGCTGAATGTCCCCACTGTGTGCTGCAGCCTGCATTAATCCATCATGTTCTGGTTAATTTTGCGTGGCTGTCACTTGTTAAGTATGTTTGGAGAAGGCTACTGTGGAGCTGATCTGTCATTTAATTACATCTCAGACTTGGTCTGTTTCTCCCATCCAGCTGTCTCAGTTGTGCCATTGCACTGCAATAGCTGAGAGTGTGGTGCCAGTATTTCATCTCATCTTGCTGATAGATATATTGCTGCCTGTAATTAATTTTATTATTTCTTTGGCTTTAGCACGTAAGAGTTTCTGACTTGAGTGATATGGTAGGAAACAACATGCATCTCTGTCCGCAGTTTTTAGGCTGTGATATTGAGCATGAAATTAGGATGCTATGCGCAAAGAGGAGCATGACAGCTGTCATCTTCTGGTGCAGGGTTCAGAGCACGTTGCTTCCGGTCCTGGTGGCTCTTGCTCTGCTCTTGGTTGTTTCTTTTTCTAGGACCTCCTACAAGCGTAAAAGCTCCCTTTAGATCCCTCTCAATCCAGCCTGGGCCTCTCTGGCGTTACTCTTGCCACATTTGCCATGGTTGTTATTCTTTTCCAATCCTTAAGAGATGGAGTCGTAGCTCAGGAACGAACACCACATCAAAAAGGTGCACAAGAAACCAATACAGTTCTTTCCAAGAACACTGCATGCTTGAATACAACCTTAAACACTCACACCAATTAACATGCAGATTCCAGTCTTTCCCATAGCTAAGTAGGAACGTCTTAGTCTGTCAGCACTTCAGGAAATTTCATCACCTCACTGTCCACTTCTCTCTGCAACTCATAAAAAACCCCAACACATTAAATCTTGCTGCTTCTGACGTGAGAACAATCCCTGATTTTGTCTTTTCTGTGCTCTGGGGGTTACGGTGTACCGACTGCTGCTTGGCAGCTTTAAGGCAAGAATATACTCTCTCCCTTGTCCCAAAATAGCAACTTGTTTTCTATGGCTACCAGTTGCAGAGGAGCCTTCTGAAAGTCTTCTGCAAACCCACCAAATACTTCTCTGCCCCCAAATAAACAATCTCCATTCAAATGCTTTTGTTTACCGTGACCTACATTTGAATTTCTCGTGAGGAAATATTTGTAGTTAATACACCCAGCTGGCCAGGTACCAAGATTACACCACATCGAAGCTATGTCCACGGTTCAGATAAATCAATGGTGGTACAGATAGTGGAGCCAGGGTATTTACTACAACAGTACAGAGGATGGGCAAGTTCTGCAGATGGCTCATGAACTGCAGAGCAGAAGTCTCTGAGAAGTGTTTTGATGGAAGGTCAGAGATGAAGAAGGAACTCTGCTGCATTTCAGGAAACAATCAGGGGTTTCACGACAGGCTGTGCCCTCATAAGCAGATAGTCAGGTGAAAGGGAAAGGTAATTTTGTGGTTAATGCTGTGTACTCTCCCACAGGAAACATGGGTGAATTTTTAAACCCTGGACATTGTCCTTTTCTTTAAATAAGTCCTATGACCTCTCTGGGCCTCATGTTGTCAGGTATGAAATGGGAACAATTGTATTTTCTTTCTCCTACTCTTTGTCTCTCGTGCTCCCTCCTGTTTGTTTTAGCCATTATATGTTTGTACAGCGCTTAGCACAATGAGATCCTGTTCTTGTTCGAGACCTCAGAGAACTCTATAACACAAAGGTTGAGTTAATGAGAGAGATAATAAACCTCGCTGAAGAAAAAAAAAATTCTTGTCATTTTTGTTGGAATTCCAATAATGACCAGCTCTGAGTGACTAAACCCCAGGTGACTCATACAGCAAGGCAAACAATGAAGCAAATATTTCATAGCTGGCCTTCAAACATGTTACTTTTAACTTTTGTTACTTGAAAACCCCAAAACAAAACAGCAGCAGCAGCCCACTTTCCAAAGATAACAAGTGCCCTGCTTTTCTGAAAGGAGAAAAGAAAAAGACACCCTCTTTAGAGTAACCTGATACTTCCAGCTCTTGGCACTAAGCTTTTCTGCTTTTTTTGGGGTTATTTGACATTCTGCTGGTGCTTCTGAGATGAATAAGGCAAGATAAGCGCTCTCATCTCGTGACCCAGAAGTCGGTGTTGCACCCTAGTAAAACATGACGTTTCTTGCAGGGACGAGTCTCCCACCTTACTGCATGGTTTGGAATTGGCCAGCCGTTGAGATCCCCCTCAGGCAGGTTTTCTCATCCTTTGTTGGGAGCAAGTTTTGACAACAGCAATGCTAATTGATTAAACGTTCTAATCAGAGATTACAGCCGAAAGAGAGATAACATTTTCATTTCTTTGTGTCTCTCAGAACATTAGCCTGCAAGGATCTAGCCACTTTGGCTGTGGAACTATGTCAGGCTGTATTAATTGACTTGCTTCCCCCCTTCTTTTCTTTCACACTGAATCCCTGGGGACAGGTATTTAAAAAGCTCATTCACTATTTACGATATACCCTTCACTAGGATTCAGATTAGGGGGGAAGACTCTTAAGAAAAGCTTTTGCAACTTTTATATCCTTTCTCCTTCAGTAATTTTTACATGTAAAGCCAGCTGGCATTCACAGTAGGTGTTGGGAAGTGTAAACACTCTCACTGAGGAAAATGTCATCTCTTAAGCTTTGGCGAAGGTATTGGTGGTGAAAGGGACTGTGTCTGGAGCTAGCATTTTTATCCCCCCACAATTAAACTTACATGCATAGAGATTGGCAGAAAGGAAAAGTGAAATGAAAGGATCACCCTATGCTGAGACAGCACAGAATATTCTTAAATAAGTTATAAGTTATTCTTAAATAAGTTATTTATTTAATTTATTTAAAACCAACAACAACAAAAAATCTTTTCCAAGAACTATAAAAATCAGGTACATTATAGGGTTCCAATACCTTTTATAATATGAATAGGTGATTTTTTATTATTATTAGTTTGTTTTCCATATTGAAATTAAATGGTTCAAAAGGTGAATGAACTGCTGAATGCACAGGCTCTGGGCACTCTTAGAAGCTCAACCTGCCATTGAAAACAATTTACCGTGGACCCTGGGTATGTCACTTCCATTGCCTGGATATCACCTATTACAGAGAGAGTTAGAATAGAATAGGATAGGATAGGATAGGATAGGATAGGATAGGATAGGATAGGATAGGATAGGATAGGATAGGATAGGATAGGATAGGATAGGATAGGATAGGATAGGATAGAATTAACCAGGTTGGAAATGACCTTTGAGATCATCGAGTCCAATCTATCATCCAACACCATCTAATCAACTAAACCATGGCACCAAGTGCCCCATCCAGTCTCTTCCTAAACACCTCCAGTGATGGTGACTCCACCACCTCCCTGGGCAGCCCATTCCAATGGAAAATCACTCTTTCTTATGTTTGTTAATGGGCAGCTGTGGTGGGTTGAAATTTCCCCCCAGCATTAACTACCACAGCAGACCTCAAATCTTGATTCTGGTTCCTTTTCCTCTTAATGCACCGTCTTTGTGTGGTTGATATCTTTCAGGTTTCAAGGAAAATTTATTGCAGGATGTTTTCAAACCATGCTTCTCAACAGGGTGCTTGAACAGTCAATGATCTGATCTCTGCATCAGCCTTAATAAAACCGAACAGATAAACACCAAAAAACTCCTGCCAAAATCCCAACTGCGATGTATTTTTTGACACATAGAGAATTGACCAATAAGATTTTGGGCTTTAATTTCCTGAAGGATAATGCTGGAAGTGCAGTTGGCAGAGAGAACTGGTTTCCTTCCATCCTCTGAATAATTTACCTGTTTAGTTGCAAAGTGAAATATTTGAAGGAAGTGGAACTTTTGCAGGATTTCATTAATATAATTAGATGCTCAGCAGTGGCTGATACTCAGATTGGGTTTTAGATACTGATACTTTTAGTCATATAACACTGTCATGTTTGTAATTTAACCCAACTGTCAGCTTTCCCTTCTCTTGAAAAAAGGCCAAGATTAGATGATTAGAGAAAATTTTGCAGTCCAAATATGTTAGCAGGAAAACTCTTTAGGAATGTAAGAAGGCAGGAGATAACAGAAACATAAAAATATGCTTGTGAATAGGAAGGGTAATACTCAGGGCCAGATTTAGATCTTTATTAGACTATTGTAAATCTGGAGTAACTCCACAGACCTCAGTGCAGTTGCTTTGACCTTGCAGAAGATTACAGACACACAATGTAAATCACCAGAGAGATATCTTTGTATCTTTATGAGAAGAGGTGGGTTATAAATACATACAGATATTTATGCAAACATATGTGGCATAAAAGCATCCCAATGATTGTTTTTATATGAACATGTCCAACATTGTTTAATGCAACCACCATCTCTGATGCATTTACACTGATGTCTTCACCCCCTTGGCCTCAGAGGCTATACAACACTATTACTATGTTAGCATTCAAGTAATAGCAAAGGGATTCTTGGCAGATATTTTTTCCTCTAGCTACCGGGAAAGAAAGCTTGCATCAAGAAAAGCATCAGATGTATAAACTACATATGAAACCAAGATGCTGATTTTGTTTTTACTGAGGAATTATTTTAACCTTCTTATTTGTTTCTTCCCCAATTGTATTTTTTCCCTGTCATGTGATCAGAAGAAATCAAGGCCAATGTTAACACTGTGCTCCCATGTGCTGACTTAGGGATAATTCCCAGTAGTTTTCCAGTTTCTAGTTTAGTTTAATTAGTTTTCCCATCCAATATTCTGATTGTGGAGCTCCATCTGTGATTCCAGTAAATAAAAGTCTCCCTCCTGCCCACAGCTACTCTCTATCCCTGTGGATATTTTAGGTGGCACAGGGCATGGGCGTTCTGCTGGTCTTGGAGGTTGCTGCAGCAGCAATGCTCCTGGGACTCAGAGAAGGAGATGAGCTATGAAAAAAACAAATTGATACATGCACAACATGAGCCTAGAAGAGAAAAGGCCTTGGATATGTGATTTGACTGATTTAAAAAGGAGGTTTGTTGCCCATATTTCAGACTTTGGTATTTCTGAATGCCATTCTGTGTCTCAACTACTGCTGCCCATGAGGAAGAGGAGCTACTGCCTGAAGATCGCACACCTAAATGAACACCTTTGTCACCTTTCCATCTCTGCTGTGTCCTGGAAACAGACACCCAGTGGGCCAGGAACTCCATCTCTCTCTTTTTATATTTCTGTTTGCTATAGAAGGACACAATATTAGATGATACTTCGTTACTTCCTACTGCAGTAAAACTATTCTTTGCCTATTTTTGGGCAATTCTTCTTGAGGTCACTGGACGAGTTTTTTTCTGAGGACTGTTTGGGTCTGGAGCAGGACAGGGTGCTGCAAGGGATACATGACCCCTTTTCTCACCCTTTCACAGAACCACAGAATCAACCAGGATGGAAAAGACCTCAGAGATCATCAACTCCAACCTACCACCTAACACCATCTGCTTAAAAGCAGTCTTCCAAATCATATGACAGATTCAGAGGGGGTGCAGAAAGAAACCTAGTTCAAATGTGCTCCTTTTAGTTGCCAGATCATTACCCAAAGCCTTACTGGTGTTTAGTGCATTGCAGGAGATTTTTCTGTAGGTGGGCAGCACTAATGGATGTTGCATATCTGCCTTGATGGAAAACATAGAAAATATGTGAGATGGAATTCTCTTGGGAATGTGGCTGTGATCAACTTCTTGCAGCGTCTCCAGATGAATTGGATTGGGCAATCCATGCGACTGTCTTTTATTTCAGGTTATTTGACTGTAAATGAGTTGGGAAAAGAAGATATTACCTTGGAAAGAATAATATTTTTTTCCCCCTTCCATCTCTTTCCTCGATTTTGAATTTTCTCCTTTGTTAATAGCCACATATGTGAGGACCTTCTCTGCTCTCTCTGGAGACCTCTGCTTTGGGTCAACCGGTAACGCCAGGAACAGGAGTCATGCTGCAGAAATGAAAAAGGGCAGTGTATTGGGAAACTGCTGTGGGAAGGCAGTTGGGAATTTTGAGGGAGAGACTGCTTCATTCTCGTGTGACATCTCTTTTCCAAGAGCTCTATCAAACCACATCACTTAAATATAAAGCAATGCAGCGATGAGTAATACCTTTGACTTATGCCTGATCTGAAGTTCAAAGTATTTGCACAGTATCCTGTGGCTGGAAGAATTTGTGCATACAGTTCAGGGGTTCTGTGTTATTAGCAACAAATAGTAATAAGGATAATACAGTCAAAAAGGAAATAATGGGAACTTTTTTGTCTCTGTGGTAAAAGCAAATTGTGTGGAGGCAGCTGTCTGCTGTGCAACCTATAGGCAAATCCTGGTAGAGCTCTTCTGTAATTTCATTTCTTTTTTCATCTTAGCATTTTTTTTCCCCTTCTTTTTATTTTTTTTTTTCTTTTCCCAGGCAAGAGGAATCTTGCATTTTATTTTATTTTTTTCTTTTACCAGCTCTGATTAATGCCCTTCTCAGTCCCCTCCCACCCTCTTTGAGTTTTTCATTTTAATGGCACACAGCTCAGATTTTCTTTTTCCTGGGGGAAATAAGGCTGTTCATGGAATCTACCTCCGCACCATTTGTGCAGAGTTTTCTAGGGTGAGTTGAGGGCAAAATCTCCACAACATTATTGCACCAGGTTTGTCATCTCACATTTCATAAATCCTTGAAAATAAGCTCCTGAAAAGCAGGGATAAAATGACATTTGGGAATGGAGTAAAATCACAACCTAAACGTGAACTCCAGCCATGGTGGGGAGTTGGGTTACCAGCTCCTCCGTCTATTTAGAATGGCTTAGATCTGGGCTGGAGCTGTTTGCTTAGCCCTGTTATGAACACAAGAGTTGAACTCCTGGCCCCCTCCCTCATAAATAAACTGATGTCCAGGCTAAAGTCAGATGCCCATCTTTTCTTGAAGTGACATCTACGGCTCACATCCGAAAAAATCTCTGGGGTGAGGAGGGTTAAGAAATATAAATCTCAGAAAATAGTTTATTAATACTCTGATAGAAGCTCATGCCTATGAAAGTCAGCAGGATGGATTAGGCTGCCTGTGTGTACAGTAAGAAGGTTTTTTTTTCCCTTCCTCCCCTCCCACCCCTTTTTAATTAGAAGCAGATTTAGAAAGTGGGACTTTCCTGAACAATCAGCCACAGTAAACCTTTAATCTCAGTCACCTCCATGAGAAAAGAATAGGAAATGGATGTGCAGAAAGATAGGAGAGAAAACCGAAGAGAATGACAAAAGGAGGACAGGTCACTGAACTCATGCTTTTGAGACTACTGTTATTATTTAGCATATGTTTATGTGCTGGTGTCTTACACAGTTCACAAAGCCTTTCTCTGAACTGTCATCCACTGTGAGATATCAGGACCCAGAGTGCAGGGGTGCAGAACCACAGACACAGGCTGGCTGAAATTTTTTTGCTATAAAAATCATCTGTGAGTGGTTTTGGTTTCAGTTAATTTTCAGGTTATGAGCACTTTTTGATGCACACAATTGGTGGCATTTCTCAACATCACTTCTGAAAATAAAGATCTATTATAAAAGAGTCTCATAGGGAGGAGAGGTATAAACAGCTCTGAGTGCTGGTCTGGGTCCAGAACAGCCAAGTTCCGCATTCTGCTGCTGGTCTAGGAGCAGTCTAGGCTGAGTAACATTGCTGCATGGGACCACAGATACACTGGCTGTAAACCAGGGATAATGATAACTGAAGCCCTCTGCAATGCACCCAGACATCTGGCAGCAAAAAATCAATTATGGAAAAGCTTAGCAGCAGTGTTACTCAATGTCTCTGGTCTATGCAGATGTCTTGTTTGTTTTTCCCACCCTCAGCAGTGCTCCAGCCCTTCTTACTCTGTCTTTGAATCACACCTTCGTGCTTCACCATAACTGTATCTACAAGCCATGACCTGCATCAATAAGCTAATGGGTTTTTCTGGTCTTGCATTTCTTCCCAAAGCATGGTCTCTGTAAGCCTGGCCTGCTTCATCCTGCTACTCCATAAACTGAAATGTGAGAATTTGGAAAGGGTCAGAGCACCCCAAGGAAGTCACATGGGTCAAATTTTCAAATGTCTGGAAATTGAGTGGCAGAGTAAAGGGTATATTTGATAGAGAAACTTCTACATTTGTTTGCTTCTCCTCTGTCCAGGTAGTTCCTATACCTGGGCAAAACAGTTTTGCCTTGACAGACAACTTGCCTGGGTCAGTTTTTCCCTTCCTCAGGGTTTTGATAAAGCAGATGTTTGTGGTATGAACTTCTCTGGTCTGTAATGACACTTTTTCTTCCCCTGGGATCTGCTGAATTTGTTGCTTCACTGCATCCAACATTTCCTACATATTATTTGGATAACCTGTTTTTCAGCCTGCATAAATGCAGCAAACCTCTCTGCCTGCAGTGGATGAGCACCAGTTTTTGCAGACTCAATGTCATGCTTTTCTGTTCTTTCACCTTCTAAATACTTGATTCATTAAGTCCAACGTTTTGCAGAAGTACACTGATGATGAGCTGCCACTGAAAACCTCATGATATGGAAGTTCAGATCCATGGACACAGACAGTTAAGTCCAATGAGGCACACATTACCACCAGAACTGGCAATGAAACAAAGCTGCGTTTGGATCCCACTTCAATGATTTCCACTTGGAAATCCCCCAAGGCCAATAAAGCAAATATATTAATATGATTAGCTTGAAACAATCCCAGAAAATGGTTTGTGTGTATACATCTTGGCACAGCTTTTGACAAGTCTAAAAGATAAAGCAGAATAAATTTACTTTAGTGAACGGGTGTGAAGTGTTCAATTTACTTAGCGCTGGGATTGCATTTGGCTACAAGCTCTGTGCTAACATTATAGTTGTAAACTGGGAGGAGAAATAAAACAAAACAAAAAAGGCTCAGTTTTAACTCAGGTTTTCTCCACAAAATATACTCTTAATTTATTCACTTAGCACCGTTTGACCTGATAAGTGTCTCATAAAACAAACCCATAATGAGACAAAAATTACTCACATGGAATTAAATTGCTCACCATTACTAGCCCCTGGTTCTTCTAGATTAGGACTGAACTGTGATTTCTTACCTCAAAAACCACTTTTCATCTCTAGACATCAAAGTATGCAGTGCTTTCGAATAAATGCTGTTGGGGCTGTTGAAAAGAGGAGGCAAACATTGTGCAGAAATAAAGAGCTGTTTGTTTCTCTCAGGGTTATCTTCTATGACAGACAAAGAACCATTGCTTGAATTCATATGAGTCCATTCCAGCCTTCTGCTTAATCCCTTAGGACTGTTTTTTCCCCTTTCCTGAATATGTGTGAGCCTGGGAGGAGGAAAAAATAAGACATTTCCTACTTAAACATCCACTACATGGTTTTTGTCATGCTCCCCTCCCTCCTCATTTTTGTAGGGCAAAACGCCCTTGTGATGGGTGACCCTGGGTACTCAATTTGCTTCTTTTCTCCTTTCTTCCAGGTTTTCACCTTTCTTCCAGGTTTTCACCTGAAAACCAAGCGCCACTGGTCATCTGGGAATTACCAGAAATTTTCTGGACAAAACTGATTGTATGAGATCTCACAGTGAAGTTTTGAAGGTAAGTTTCCCAGCTCACAGAAATTTGACTCTGGTCTTTGCAGTATGAATTTTATTTATTTATTTATTTATTTATGTAAGTTTCTCAGCCTGCAAGTAGCTTTGAAATAAATAAGGGCTTGCACTGTAGCTCTGTGTACTGTGTCCAGTTCTGGGCCCCTCAGTTTGGGAAAGATGTTGACTTGCTGGAACGTGTCCAGAGAAGGGCAACAAAGTTGGTGAGGGGTTTGGAACACAAGCCCTGTGAGGAGAGGCTGAGGGAGCTGGGGTTGGTTAGCCTGGAGAGGAGGAGGCTCAGGGGTGACCTTATTGATCTCTACAACTACCTGAAGGGGGGTTGTAGACAGGCGGAGGTTGGTTTCTCCTTCCAGGCAACCAGCACCAGAACAAGAGGACATAGTCTCAGGCTGTGCCAGGGGAGGTTCTGACTGGATGTTAGGAAGAAATTCTTCACAGAGAGAGTGATTGCCCATTGGAATGTGCTGCCCAGGGAGGTGGTGGAGTCACCATCATTGGAGGTGTTTAGGAGGAGACTTGATGGGGTGCTTGGTTGCATGGTTTAGTTGATTAGATGGTGTTGGATGGTGGGTTGGACGCAATGATCTTGAAGACCTCTTCCAACCTGGTCTATTCTATTCTATTCTATTCTATTCTATTCTATTCTATTCTATTCTATTCTATTCTATTCTATTCGGTGTCTTTTATTCAATTAGACTATGTACCCTATTAACATTCTTCAGTGTTGTCATAATTCCTCTTTTTTTTATTTTCTTTGGGTTGTGTTTATTTTTGAGTGAGAACTAAGCTGTCAGCTGTGAAGAAGCTTCAAATTTGTTCATAAATCATTTTGCTGCAGGCTAAAGTCTGACATGGTGTAGATAAACATGTTTTCTCGGGGAAAAAAAAAATAGAAAGAAAAGACAAATATAGTATTTCCATTTCCCCCCTTTAGAACAGAGTCTCTGATCTCTCCAGTTTATGATTACACCAAATTTTCTCCCTACTACATGACAGTGCATTGTTGTGTTGTCAGGGTAAAGTGATTGCTGTGACGTTGAGATCTGCAGCCGGATCAATAGTGGGACAACCTCAAAATTTGACAAGGGATGAATTTTCAATTCAGATTTCTGCTTTGTGCATGTATTAAGCTGCCTCCCCTTCCCACCTGTGTGCATGTGAGGCTACCGGATTTCTCAGGATTATGACCTGACCTTGAGAACCCTGCAGGTGTTGGTGAGATCCATTCTTGGGCAGAGCTTGTTAGATTCACCCCGGAGAGGCTGCAGAATTCCCTCTCTTGTAGTTTGAACATGCCTCGCTGTGCCAGAGCTGTTGATTTCCCATTGAAGCCGAAAATTTCTGACAAGTGACTCATCACCGCTCCAGCAATATGTTACATTTGATCATTGGCTCCTAGAGGGCTTTTAGCAAGCAATTAGGCGGTGGATGTGAAAATAATTTGTATGTTTGCCGGTTTGTTGTTTGTCTCCAGCTCTTCTATAATCAGTTACCTCCCTCCCTTCCTCTGTGGGCAGGAGGGGCCAAAGAAATGGCTTTGTGGTCCCTCTGGGCAGGCTGGCTTTGAGCTCAGAGTTGCCTGACCTAGGTATCCTGCCTTTCTGGTGTACAACATGTGCTCTGGAAAGAAGGGAGAGGGTTATTTGGAGCTGTCATGCTTCTACTTGTCCTCTCCCCCAACAAAATCCCTCTCCACCAGCAATTACCGCTTCGCTGCAAACAGGCTGAAAAGAGACATGATGTAAAAATGAAATTACTTAAAACATTTTTTTTTTTGAGCTAACACTTGGCTTTATATAAACTCAGAGACAATCCTATAAGGCACTTAGGGCAGATTATAGGTTTGGGCAAAGCTAGAAAATTGCTGCCATTATATTGTTATTATTAACACCTTGTAATTAGCCCTAAGGAATCCTGAAGTTCTCTCTCCTGATTTGGCTTTAATGAAGGAAAATTGCTACCTTTGCAAGTTGGATGGCGCCCGCTCTGATTAGTCTTAAGTATATAGGACTATTATTTTGAAAATGTTTGTTGTCATGTGAATATTAGTATTGCATGTGAAATGAGGGAGAGGAGCAGGCTGGGCTCTTCTGTTTCTTGACCACGGTAAATCCCACGTTCGCTTCAGTTATGGTCACCCCATCAGAAAGCAAGAATGGAAACCTTGTCAAGGTATCCCCACCACAAGATAATGAATTCGGGACGATCCTGTGGCAAGGGCTGCCAGCTGCCCTACCTGCTGATTGCATTGGCTGATGGAGTAATTGTTGCATGGAGATAGTTTTATGATTGCTTTGAGAGTCTGAATGAGATCATGCATGAGTTAGCACACTAAGTGCAATAAAAATGATTTTATTTGCATGTCCCAGAGCCTTTCCTGATTCCTTTGCTGCTTTCACAAGCAACGTCTTCCCAGTGAAATGAAGCCAACATTAATAAAACATCCCTTCCATACATCTCCACTCCTCTCCTCCCACATACTCTATGCTTTCATTACCATCTCTGGGAAAAAACTGACATTAAAGAAAATTCATCTGATCTTATCTGTAATTAATTTGTATTTTGATAATATAGAAGAAGAATTTTTGCATGTAATGACTTACCTGTTCATTATTTCTCTCCTTTGAACTCCTGTGACCGCTTAATAACTCATGCCAAAGCAGAACTGATTATGACATTTTCCCCACCCACCATCCAGGAAGGTTGAAGGTGTTGCCTCTCATACTTGGACAAATTGCTCCAAATAATGACTTTGTGCAAAATTAGTCATACATAATTGAGAAATTCTATAGATGAATAGGAAAGTAACTTGAGATGAAGTTATCATTTTAATGTTTTTTTAAGTTAACGTGGGATTTGACATACCAGTTCAGACCAGCAGTCCACCTATGACAATCCACTGCCTTTTGTGGGAATGGGATCAAAACTCCCTCCTGCTAGGAGCAATGAAAGATTCTTTGTTGTCATCTCGGAGGGTACAGAAAGGCCTGGAGGCACCAAGGAGCATGGTGTAAAATGACAAGAGCTGTACTGACTGCAGCATCTGAAATGGCTCTCTCCCTGGATGCTTGGTCTCAGCTCTCAGGCTGGTGTCCCTGTTCTGCTGGTGACAAGACAGCTTTCCCAGCCTGGTGGCACTGATAGGCTCTACAGCCAGTACTAATTTCTACTGTTACCTGTATTTGTGTACAGTGTGTAAAGTGTCAATAAGGCATAGTGTCACACTGCCCTCCCAGCACATTGAGACGCTCTCAGCATCAACCAAAGGTTCATTAATTGGCTTTAAAGTAATTCCTGAGCTCCCTGGACACATATGAATTATGCTTTCAGACTCTCTTCTGCCAACACTTTGTTTGTTTGTTTGTTTTAATTTCTGTCCTTCTTCCTCATCCCCAGGAGAAATCTGAACCCTTTTTATTATTTTTTCCCTCTTTTTTTTTTCAGCTATCAGGTTCAACAAGCAAGTCTCTTATGAAAGATAGCTCATGTTTCATGATAAAAGCATCACAAGCAGGACCAGGGAAATCAAATCTAAGATAAATAAGAATCAGGTCCCAATTCTCCTATAACAAGTACAAACAAAATGTACAATGTCACATCAAACAGGAGACTTACCTCCTTCTTTCCCCAGGGAAATACTAGATTACACCATGAAAACTCTACCTTTCTAACTGCCTAGGCCTGAATAGCAACACAGGCATTCAGTGATCATAAAATTATCCAGTACTTCTTTAAGGAGCTATGGGAAAAAGGAGGAAAATGAAGTCAAAGTTCCAGGAAAGTAATGGGATTATTTATAGCTTTTCTGTGTTAAGAAGGGGAAATAAGAAGTCTAGAAAGAGGCCTGGGTTCCAGAGATGTACAGAGGCAAAGCTCAGGGTCTGGGGTTTCTGCTCTAGCCTGTTGTAAAGCCATGGGTCAGTTGAACAGGTCAACTTCTGAAGGTCTTCAGATTTCAGAAGTTTGGCTCTGGCCCTCCTCTTTATCTTCCACTGGTGGATTATCAGAATTGTGCCTTGTCTGACACACTTAAAAACCAAACACACTTACTCATTTTTCATTACATCAATGACATTTTATGCCTTGACTTCATCATAACAAAGAAAGGACTTCTTTTAGTTTCATTCACATGCATTTTGTATTACCAAAGTTACAGTCTCTCTCCTCTCTCTCTTTTGCTCAGATGACTGAATGTTGCCCATATCACAGTACAATCTGTCTTCAGCATACTGAAGCAAGAAAACTTAGGACAGGGCAACAAATTAAAAAGAAACATTTCTCATGTACAAAATGGAAGAAGTTTTGTGTTCAGTATGAAGAATCAACATGAATATGGATGCAGACTGAATGCAGGCTGCTTTTGCAGCTCCTCAGTGAAACTGCTGGCTCTGTTTCTGGGTGCAGGGAAAGGTAGTCATGTTCTGCTGGCAAAATGAATGATAAACACGATAAGGACAATGATGGACAGGTGATAGACATGGCTATCTCTGAGGTAAATCAAAGCTGAGAAGAATGGTTTCAGTTGGTTTGTGGGCTATTAGCCCAGGCCCTTATTGAGAATGGAAAGGATCAGAGAGAATTTATTGACTCATACGTGGGTTTTGATGTGTATAACACTTAAAAAGTGCCTGCTTGCTGCCCATGGTGTCTTTGGTGTTACTCAGTTAAAATAATACAGTGAAGACCAAACTAGGCTCTACTCACCTGCCAATCTCTACTCCTAAGAGAGCTGGCCCCAGCAATTTTTTAAACAAATGCCTCACCAGCTTCCATCAGGAATTATCATTGCACCTTCTTAACAGGTTGTAGACAGAAAATGGAATCAGTGTGCATCATAAATCAAACCAGAATGAAATATGGGACATATGAGCTTTTAATTCTTTGGCTACCTAGAAAGCTTTTTAACACGGGATGAGAGAAACTGCACACAAGTCCAAGTCAATGGTTAAAACCTTGAACAAACAAACCAGTCCTTATAGTAGTGTTTAGGCTTGTGATTGGCTTTTATCAGTAACAGCCCACATTAGCCATGTGCAGCCTGATGTAGAGAAAAGAAAGAAATGGTACAGGGGGTCTGTGAAACAAAACAGCATTTTCACTGAAGCATGTTCTTGCTGTGTTGTCAACCGTGATTCTCCCATGGCTGCCGGGAAGGAGCTGATTCACTCAGCTGAGTGGGTGGGTGGCCAGGAATTACAGATTCATTTCACTGCTGTTCAATTAGGCATGTTTTCAGAGAAACTGAGTGCTTGTGATGCAATTTGTACTACAAGTTCTGCTTCCCTGAGCAGAAATACTCCCTTTGCACAATTTGAGCTGACTATGGGACAGGCAATGCTGTGGTAATGTTTCAGGTGGTGTTAGTGCTGTGGTGGGTGTTCAGAGTCCAGTGGGAATCCAGACTTCTTTACAGTCTCCAGGAGCTTGTATTAGAGAGCTTGAATTCATCTTTGCAATTTGTAAAAGCCTCCCTCTCCCCAGCAACCCCACAGTCAGCTGGCTGTTTAAAAATAGCACCCCTGTGAAAGGACAGAGCACAGGGAGTCCAACCATGGATGGCTGTCCTACAGCTTCATTGCCTACAACCTCATGGAGGACTTTCGGCACTCAACTTTCACCATCAGGAGCAGTGCATGTGCATGCTGGGTGAGAGACACCAGCAGAGGCAAAGGTGTGATTAGATGTTCTGTTAGAAAGGTGGAAAGGTCCTGTCCTGCTGCTCCAAAACAGCTTTCTTAACCATGTGCTAAAATAAATTTTCTGGCATCATCAATGACACATCTCCCTTCCTTTGAAATCAAAGGACGATGGTAATATCGGCAAATCTGTTCCTGTGAGACTCCTGAAACATGAAGTCTTCTTAGTACATAGGGAAGCAAGACAGCCTAGATGATTTGCCTATCATTTAGGCATCAACTTATCTGGAAGAGTAACATCAGTGTGTGAAAAAATGAAATCTATGTGCTGCTATTCTGTGAAATGGGACAGAGAGGAAGACAATGAAGTTGGCAACACAATTAAGTAAATGCTCTCTTGGGTAGTTGGAGAAAGTATATGGGGCACATGTTGATAGAATTGTGTTAATATGGGACCTCTTTGTAATTTCTGAAGATCCAGCCCTGGAATTAGTTATTTCTTTGGGATTATTTCTGGGACTTGAAAGAAGGATGTCATGGATGGTAGCTTTTCTTCAGTGTCGGCAGCTGTAAAGTTGATTGTTATGACCAAAGCTCAGACAGTAAAAGGGCAACAAAGACCAACTGGATTTTGAAAAAGAGCTCTTAGACATCTTGGAAATGTAAAAAGACCATGTGTCTAACACACAGAGCCTCCCTGTTAATTTTCTCTTTCAATTGCTCTTGCTGTTTGCTTGTTTCCAATCTCAGCAATGCATATCCAGCCACCGCTCTGCAGAATGACAGAACAGTAGTTTCAGTGTCATGGTTTCAGTGAAACGAAAGCAGCTTCGGGTGCTAAGCCCAAGAGCTTGGTGATGTAAGTTCCAGCAGCAATTAGCTGCTTCATCTCCTCTTCCAGCTTCATGAGTCAGCTGCACAGATCAAGAAGGAGTAAAAAAAAAGAAAAAGCCCACAAAAGACTTTCTATAAAAATTCACAACAATTATTTTGCAATGACTAGAAGCTACCAGGGATGCTATAATTGTAACACGTTGCAGGGTGTATAATGCTGTGACCTTTATGTAAGGCGTGTTGCACTGTGATCTTTCCAAGCACAGAGGAGAAACTGCAAACAAAGGACTGCTCAGACTTCTGAGACTTTTCCCTTTCTAACTTATGATTACCTCATCTGTTTACACTAGGTGAGGAGAGATTTTGTGTGCTTTAAGTACATGTACTACTTAGTTCTTTGGCATAACCTTCTTTTTATAGCCTCTGCATCCTTTAATCCTGGCTGAGCTTTGTACCTGCCTTTCTGCCTCTCTGTCTGCCTGCTGGAAGGCACTGGTTCTCCACTATCCCTGCTGCATTGCAAACACATGTTTGAAGGCACCCATCTTTGTTCCTATCAAGAACTGGAGGATGGCCATGATGCTCTGATGAGTATCTGTGCTCCTAAGTTTCTTCCTAGGTGACAGATATTAAAAACTGAGATTTGCACTTCCTCAAAGTACAACAGTAATTAAAAGCATATATAACAAACTGCATCCCTAACTAGACCACACTCCTAACTGTTGATTTGAAGAAATATGGTTACATTTTCCTTTGGCATAAATAGCTTCTAATTCTATACTCTACACTCTTCCAGATATTCTTCTTCCCACCACCTTCACTCCAGCCTCTAAACCATCTATGATGTCTTTGATGCCAACTGAAAAAATAAGACCTATTATTATGAGTAGACACCAGGCCAGGGTTTTTTTATCACACAGGCAGGAAAGCAATGAGGGCAGGCAACGTGAAGCATATGAACTAAGGAAGGGAACCCTGCTGAGCAAATTATTTGTGACTATTTATTGGGGAAAAAGTTTTGTTTTCTTTGTTTCCAAATCATCCAGGAACTTTTTTTCTTCTTCTATTTTTTTCCCCCCTTTTTTTTTGTTTTAAACAAATTTGTGCATTGTTTGATGATTAGGAACATGTGTCTACAGCAAATGTCATCCTGGATCAATCAGAAGTCCAGCAGGCCAAGGGGGTGGGATTTCAAAAGTGCCTAAGTGAGTTAAACATAAATTCCAGAAAATTTCCACTAGACAATTTACTCCAAATCCTCATTAGTCATAAGTTCACATAAGCCCTGAAGAATGTAGCTTTATAGCTCCCTCAAAAGTCTTATTTGTTTCTTTAATCTTGATTATTATACCTGGCTATTCCTCTTAATGATACAAACACCTAATACGTTTTTGAATCCTGCTAAGCTTCTGGCCTCAGCAAGACCTTGTGGCTTTAAGTTCCCTGGGCTAACAGTGCATTTGCTTTGTACACCAGTGAATCATAATGGGATTCCACTTCTGCTGCCAGATGACTGGTCACATGTGATGGACAAAAAGATGTCAAGAAATCCAAGGAAATGGGAACAGCTGGGCAGTCTAGACTCAGCCAAAGTAAGAAAAAGGGATGAAAGAGATGAATGGCAGAAAGTCAACATGCCTAAGTTCCCTCTGGAGGTATCTTCATCTCTCCTTTGACTATAAAGGGAAGCTATGAGCATCTGTGTCTAAATTTAGGTGAGATGAATTTGTCCCAAGGATATTGTTCTCCCTTCAGAACATCTTATGTGTCAGAACAACATTTCTCACCTTCATATTAAGGAATAAACAAAAAAGAAGTAGCTCTCCAAAGCTTTGCAAGCATGGTGGAGTCCTTCAAGAAATGTTAGAGGCACCTTAAAGCTTGATACACACCCAGGTCTCCTTTCTGGTTCCTGCTGTTCCTCAAGAGGTTCTCCAGGAAACCTTTTCATAGTATCATAGTAGTATCATAGTATCAGTCAGGGTTGGAAGGGACCACAAGGATCACCTAGTTCCGCCACCCCCTGCCATGGGCAGGGACACACCACACTAGATCAGGCTGGCCAGAGCCTCGTCCAGCCTGGTCTTAAACACCTCCTTGCACCTTCTGCCACCTTCCCTACGATAGTTCAGTGTTCACCTTTAGAGAACAGAGGCTTTATTCCTCACTTAAATAATCCAGCACTGATACTTTTACTTTCTGAGACTGAAGCTGAACCTGACTGACATGGGCATTAGGATCAAAGGTTAAACCCACATCAGACTGAAAATAAAGATGCAAAAGGAACAAATGGCTTGACCAAACTTCCTTCTTTAAAGCATTGAATGTTCATTTGACATTAGATGGGGAGCTTCAGCTGTTCAAAGGAGATATAAAGGAGAGGTTTTCACCTGCTGACAGGTAAAAAAACCTGGAAATAATGATTCTTTTTTCTGACCATTTACTATGTTTTACACCAGGCATTTTTTTTTCCTTTGGCTTTAGGGGTGCTAGCCTTTGTGATTTAGGCATCTGGCCTCAAGGTACAAAACCCAATTTATAACACAGGGGAAGAAAACTTTAAATATACAGAACCTCTTTCATTCCTCATTTTCCCTTGTGTTGCTAACCCCAAATAAATCTACATTTTAAACTTCAAGTTCCCCCGCCAAAGAGGAAAGACAAACCCAAAATGAATGACTAAGAAAATGAGGGATGTATATCAACTTAGGCTGGAAAGGAAAAAGAAAAAGAAATAGAATGACTGACTTGCTAACAATGGATCAAAGAGATAAGTAAATAATGCACAGAACTCCCCTAAGCTTCAGCAGCAGTGCAAATAACCTCTAACATGCATGAATCTGGAAGATACAAGCTGAAAGCTTCCTTGAGTGTTGGGAAGGGTTGAGTTTTGAATCCAGCTGGCATGACAAGAACCTTGCCTAGAGTCAGGTGTTTTTTGAGGTCAGGGCTCTCAGATTTAGTGCTTGAAGAAAAAAGTCTAGTAAAGGGGAGGATGGGAGACCTCAAGGAATATGGCAGTTTTTCCTATGTTTGATGTAACTGACTTTGGCAGGATTCTTTCAAGTTGAACTGACACTGAAAACATGTTGAGATTTGACCACCATTAGCCCTGAAAAAAGGATCTCTTTGGCTGTGTATTAAAGCTTTGGTATAGGATTTGACGGCTAGAGAAAGGGAATTTCTTCTAATGTGCCTTTTTTTAGCCCTGTACCCTCTGAAAGCTGATGGCAAAGACGATTCTGCCCCCCTTGATTCATCTCAACCTCATCCCAGTTCAATCTGGGGGCCCCAATTTCTATGACTACACAGTAAGGGGTAGCTGCTCAAGGTTGTGTGTTTGGCTTCGTATGAGTCAGAGCTGTAGCCAAAGACTAATTTTCTTTACAAGAACTAAGCTTTTCCTTCGAGCAGCCATCCCTCGCCCTTAATGAAGCTTAAAACAATCTTTATCCTTTAGTTATGTGAATTCCCCCTCTTTTTCATCTTCTGCTTTGCTATGCTGCAACCCACATTTTCCAAACAATGGAAAATTTCTCCCCGCTGGCACTCTGGAGTAATTCTCTAAGATAACAGGAGGTTGGGGAAACCTTCCCTTCCACAGAGTACTACATATCTATCTATCTATCTATCTATCTATCTATCTATCTATCTATCTATCTATCTATCTATCTATCTATCTATCTATCTATCTATCTATCTAATCTATCTATCTATCCATCCATTTATTTATTCATCCATTCATCCACCCCTCAGGGGGCTCAAATCATATTTCATTCTCCTTTAGCTAATTCCTCTGATTTGACACAAATATCTGAACACTTTACATCCTGACTTTGAGGTATGTTTACGTCAGGCTTTCTATGGTGCTCTACAGATCAAGGATGGTATTCTGTATTCTGCTTCTGTAGTATCTCTTGATGTTGACTTGGAATAGTTGTAACTAGCATTCATTTGCAGGCAATACAAAGGGATCAATGTACCTTTCTCTGAAGTGTAATCAAGTCAGGAGTGTGGCACCTTTGCTATTTAGCAACGTATGACCACGTTCCAGGAATGGAAGGGAACAATGGTAGGACCATACTCAGATCAAGATGCAAAGGGGACTATGATAGGCAGAATGCAATTTGCTTCAGATGAAACTCTCAAGCTCTTCTCCAAGGCTGCTGTTATTAATCTTGAGGAAAATGTTATGGGACTTTTAATGACCATAAATGGTCCAACCTTGGTCTTCTAGAATGTTAAAGTGCCACTAGCTCTACCGTGCTGTCAATATACAGACAGCTGATCAGTTCTGAATTGCTCCCAGGAGAATTTACTTCCAAAGCAGACAAAACCCCACAAACCAATAACCAAATAAAAAGCTTTAGTGGGCTTTGTAACCAACTGGGTGAACTTTTACTAACAAAAAGGCCCTACGATAGATGATGTGTCTTTGTTGCTGGATGTGCCAACCTGGCTCTACCCATCTTCCTCCTTCATTCCTCTGCAGAACAGAGAAGAATGGAGTGACAAGGAAGAGTTGGACAGCCCTTTGTCTAGTTTGTGGTTATCAGGTTGTCCTTCAGAGAGGATATTATATAGACATTTTTAAGCTATTTTATTTAAGTATGATTACTGAGGGAGTATAGTCACTTCACCACACCTCTGTCCCCCTGGGGTGAAGAAATTTTCTTAGAGAGAGATCATGTCAAAGAGTAAGATGTGACATTTGCAGCTGTAAGTTGTACCACAAGACAGTCCATCAGCCTGAGAAGTCTGAAAAATGCTCTGAAAACTGTCTCATGAAAATAAAAAAACAGAGAGAGAGAGAGAGAGAGAGAGAGATGCAAACCATTATTATATGAAGAGGGAGTTTTCAAGAATTTGTTCTATGTTTTTGTGTGTGTGTGTTTGTAATACAGGAATTGATCATACTGACTGCCTTAATCCCATGTTGGACCACGGAGAACAGTTTATATCAGGATGCCATCGTAATGGGAAGGCTTTCTCCACATGCATCTATCTTACAGGGCAAGTAGTTGTTGCTCCCTCTCAAGGGCAAGCAGATGAGCCAGAGGGAACTCTGTTCTGCTGGAGGAGATCTGGCTGTGAACACAAGAGCTCCTATCAAGGTACTTTGAGCCCCAGAATGTGGGCCTGAGCTTTGGACATTCTGCCAGCTTTGTGCAATCTAGAAGAGCTGGCTGATTATGCTATTACATAATAAATGAATTATGATTTCTCCCTGCTTCCTTTTCTCTCTTTTTGTGGTTGTGAAAAGTTCCTGATTTTTTCCTTTAGATCCTTGTTCAGAATTTCCTCTCCTGCATTTCTGATTGTGGACCAAAAATTGCTTGAAAATATTTCTCATTTGGTACCCTCACATCCATTCCTTTCGCTCCAGGGCAAAATTGTTAGGGTGCCCTTTAGCCATAGGTCAGACCAGGAGAAAATTAGGTCTTGTACATATTTCCTGGCTTTACCTCTGGCTGCAGGAGCCAGGCTCAGTCTCACCACAATTTCAGAGCCACTAGAAGGGTTAATAGCCAAAGTAGAATATCCAAAGTCATGTTTCAGTCCTGAAACATATTTCCTTCTTGATATGTGCATACTCTGGGAGCTGCTCAGAGTGGCATGAGGGAGAGCTGTGGTTGTCTTTTAGTTCCTCAGAGCAGCAAAAATACCCAAGAATTTGCTTACTAACAACATTGTGTACAAGTCACTTAAAATGGCTTCTTCCAGTCGTTTTATTGTTAATTAGACTTGTTCAGGGTTGAAAATTCAACCAAGCATAAGTGCTGGGAACCAATTCAAAGCAAAATCTCTCTCCTTTTCAGGAACAGATAAATATTCATGGCCATGCCTCATTTTTCCCCCATTTCTCCATACTTGTGTCATGTGTTAAAATTAAATAAACAAGTGTCCTTACTCAACTTATACAGAAAGTGAGTGACTTTGGGAAGTTGTATTTATCAGAAACAATGCTGAGATGGCTATTCTCCCCTTGTGCTTAAGAAGGATTACTCAACAGAGCGTTACAGGATTTCAGTCACAATCCCAAAGCCCACTTGCACTCTGCCTCTTTACATTTGTAGAGTCATTTGGCTGTTGTCTCCATTTGAAAGACCCAGAAAGTACATGGATGAAAAGAAAAGAAGGGGTAATTTTAAAGGTAGCAATGTATAAAGATAGCAATATTCAAGGTAGCAATATATAGCAAAATATAAAGGTAGCAATATTCAAGGTAGTAATGTTCAAGGTAGTAATATATAGCAATATATAAAGGCAGCAATATTCAAGGTAGCAATATATAGCAATATATAAAGGTAGCAATATTCAAGGTAGCAATGTATCCATCAGGTCCTTATGAAAATACAACAGGTCTTAACATTTATAACTGCACCTAATCCACTGAGGAACATGGTAACCCTGCATCCCTCAGTAGAAGAAAATGGCCTTTTGGGACCAAATGTAGTTCACACTACTTCCACTTGATAATGGAAGAGCTACTGTTTGCAGCAAGCCATCAGCGTTCAAGGAGAGCAAGGCATCATGGCTTGAAACAGTGGAGATTAGTCAAATTTGTCCATAGAACAGGCTGGATTATGCCTGCTTTTGCAACAGGTGATTGCTGCTCAGCACATAAACAGAACAACAGCTGCAGGGAATTGTTATTTCCTCATTAATTGCATTTTAGGGCTCGCTGAGGTTTTCTGTGCTGAACATTCCCAGTCCCTTGAAATGCTAATCAAAACATTTGAATGTGTTGTGATCCTGACAGCACACTTGAGGAGGTTTTTAAACTGACCAGCTGTCTAACTGCTCCCTATAAATCACTTGTCCTGACCTAGCGGTACATTTTTCTTCTCTTTCGTGTCTATTTGCCGTTTGACACAGGAGCCTGTGCTGTAACTGCTCATTTCATACCAGACAGTGTAATACCCTTGCAGCCTGCCATGATTGTCAGGTTGATTTCATTAGTACGATAAGATGCATAGACTCCTTTTTATCTCTTGTGTTCTCCTTCTCTCTCTCCCTTTCTCTGTAATTTGGGTCTTTAAAGTCCCTGCTGTCTCCTGATCTACAGATAATTGTTTACTGTAATACTAGCCAGGAAAGGAGCTGATAAACTCCAGATGTAGCCAGGTCTTCAAATTCACTTTCCTTGCTCTAGGCCCATGGCTAGGGACCTCAGATAATATTTTGCCGCTGCCTGGGGTCCTCTAAACCTGCTAATAAAAAGAGGCCATTTAAGATAGACAATGATTGTGTCATATATGACTTGGGTGTCTCATTAGGGTTTCTTTTCTGTTTGGGGGGGGATTGTTTTGGTGGTTTGTTTTTGGTTGGTTGTTTTTTTTTTATGAGCTTCTTCCTAGCCCCAGTTCTTGTTGCCTGCCTGTATCTGCACTGTACTCTTTGAAGTCTTATCATGCTTCTTAGTGACAGGAGCCAGGATGCTACATGTTAACCCCCACAGAGCAAAGAGATGAGACTTCTTTTCCCTCTTAGGAAAAAAAATAATTCAATCACTCTTTTCTGCCTTGCTTGAGCTTGTGGTTCACAGGATTCTTCACACAGTAATATTTAGAGAAGGCAGATTGTCAGGGGTTCATAAACAAGAACCGAGTTATTGCCTCCAGCTTCAACAGCTCCTGAAACAATACCTTTCACAGATTTGATAGCAGTTCCCTAGTTTATTTTTTAATAATTGTACCTTAGTTTTACATACCTCTGAACTTCTCCCTTCCACCCAGCACTGAGAAGCAACACGCTATCAAAGAGGCAGATCTCCTATCTCTAGCCTCATTCGAAGGGCCAAAAATAGTCCAAAAGGCCCTGCCTACATTTCCACTGTGAACCAAGTTTATAACCAGTTCATGAAGAGGTTGACTATAAATATTTTTTGTGCCCACACACAATGTGGTTAATAGGGCTAGTAGTTGTGACATCCTTGCCTGGCACATGGAGATCTTCCTGTGAACTGGCTTGGCACATTATTTTTTTTGCTGTGAATTCAAGACCACCTAACCACACCTGTGTAACCAGTTTGTCTTGCTCCTCCGTTCTCCATACCTGGGTGTGGTAGGATATCCTTGGATGCCTTGTCTCCCATGCTGCCAGGGCGAGCCAAGGTGTAACTTTTTTCAGCGTTCTGGTATGTGTCCAAGGCCTATGAGATATCTGCCTGACCTGGGTACAAGCCTTAGGCAATACCCCTGCGGACAAACCACCGAGCAGCCCGTGCACTATACAAACACCACATGATCTCTTTCTGAAAATACCTGCCATGGAGATGTAGGCAGATGGGTGTTTGTGTCACAGGAGAGGATTGAATCCTAGTTAAAAACAAACAAACAAACAAACCAACCAAGACCAAACCAGGGGGGGAAAAAAACCCAACATGATCAGACTTGTTCTTTAGTTAGAAGCTGTTTGTTTGTTTTTTTTTTTATGACCTGATATTTACATCTTGATACTGAAAAATCCAACCTGAATTTGGATCTGGTCATTCAAATCTTTGGGAGAGGGCTGAAAATCTCAAGTTAGGTACAAATTTTATAAAGGTGTCTTAAAATAATCAATTAGCCATTTTACACAAATGAGACCAAAGTCTTTCTGCATGAACTCATCATACCTTGAGGTTTTGGAGGGCTCTAATATCAAGGCTAGATAAGAAGCCTGAGTGCCTTCTACAGGATGCCCCTTGCTCCTTTGCCTGAAAGCAAGGGAGGTTGCCAGCCAGTTGTCCTCCCTCTCCAGTGGCATACCTGAGAAAAAGGCATCTTTCAGGAACAGGGAGTGAGAGTTCAACTGCAGATCTAATCTGGGAGATACCAACCCTGTTTTCCTGCTTTTCAGCCCTTCCCTTTTCGTATTCCCCCAGACTCCTCATTGCAGGCACCATTATCAGACTCCACATCCCAACTATATTCCCAGAATTCTTAAACAAGTATTTTACTTCTGCTTGCTGATGCATGAAATGAGTCTACAAGTACATCGCTTTCAGTTTAGAAAGAGAGCCAAGTTCCACCAGCAGGAGAACCAGAAGAAATGACAATCACAAAAGTGATCAGCCTACATTATCTCAACTAGGCTTTTACTTCCTCTGTGAAGGCATCTTTTCCTCTCTTTCTGGGACTGTTTCATTTCACTGCAGGCTTGCTCAAGGCAATGAGATTGTGCTGGACCGGGTAGCTGGGCATTTCCAATAGGTAATGAATGACATAGTTTTACTGCTGAGGAGAGGAGCTGATGGGTACAACTGTCTCTTCAAAGGCCAGACTTGCTACCACCCTAGAGTCAGCAGAGATTTGCAAAACTCACCTTCCCTAGCCCAGTATTATTGAAACCCTTTGCTTAGCTATCAAATTAAATAGAAACGGATTGGTGTAACTCTTCCCCCGTAATAATGCTGTTTCATTGCCTTGTAATCCACTTTTAATTGGGATTTGCTTCCTGGCAACAGCATGTAAACAAGGAGATGGTCAAAGGTGGCAGGGGGAGGGAATAATGCAGAAGTAGGTTCCCCCCTTGGTCCAGCTTCCCCTCTTTAAAATTCCACAGTCTGGGTTGCTTCCACAATTGTTTTGGAAAATGCCTTTCCTTTCCCCCTCTTCCCCCAGAATTAAAAAGGGTCTATTCTCCTCCCCTCTTCATGTAAACATCACTTATCTTGTTCTATAGGCAGCACAACTAGCAAGAGCAAGTACTCACAAAGTGTAAATTAGCTAGTGACAATAAATTGTCAGATTGCCTCTGAGGCAGAAACAAATGAATAGCTTAGTTTATTAATCACATGGCACCTTCACCTTTGATGTCTTGATGTTCCAGTTTTGGTGCTCTATTAAGCAACCCTGAGTGACTGCTGCAGCAGCCTCCACTAAACCAGAAATTTTGTTGGCAGCACATTTCAGGACTTCAAAGGCGGTAAATTACCTTGAGATTGTTTCATTAAAGCACCCTTCCCAGTGTGAACAGCAATAACAGGAGAATCGAGATCAAAGAGCATCCATCTTTCTAGATTTGTTACATAGAAAATTACATGCTGAGGGTGTCTTTTTCACAAATCATGTCGCCTCCCATTTCAGCAAGAATGGTTCTAATTAGAGCAGAAGCCTCCCTGGCTGTGTGGAGAGTTATGATTGTCATTAATACAGCACTGGAAGCTTTTTCCTCTTTGCACTCCCCAGACCCCTACCCAATTCTCTGCAAAGCTAGCAATGTTTGTGATGTGCCTCTGGAGCCTTATTAGAAACAATTATGCTGATTAACTGATTACAGGCAGCTCTCTACAGATTCCTGGGAAGAGCTTTTCCTGGGATGTGTATTTGTTTATTTTAAATATTCTTTCATTTCCCTTCCCCCTCCACCCCCATGGGCTGTCTAAATTCACATAATCCTGGGCTTTGCTTTCTTCTGTCTAATCACCAGGGATGAAATCTAAGCAAACTGCTGGAGGCAGACCAGAGAGAAGGGACTTCTGGAGGTCCTCCTGGTACATCTTCTGTTTGATGTGACGTACCAGGCGCAAGCCAGATATGAAGGATCTATAGCCCAAATTCCTGTGTGATTTAGTTTCATTTTCAGGCACTTGGCAGCTGGCTTCAGCCTTCAGGTCACCGAAATCCTCTGTAACATTTTAAATCCCAGCAGTACCAGCTATGAAACATACAAAAACCAGAGACATCACCTGTTGACCTGTCCCTGTCAAATGGCTGGTACCTGCTCAGAACACCATTTGGAGAAGCATGGGGTGGAGCAGCCATGGGCAGGCAAGCACCAATCCCATGGTATAACTGTCTTTTCTTGTCTCACTCGTTGTGCACAGGTGTGGAAAGAGACAGCTGGATGGGCATCACTACACAATTAGGGCAATTCTTACTAACCCTGAATCATCACTTTCCGAGAAATCCCTATATCAGCAGACTGCAGAACCTGTACTGCTGACTTCCCTTCCTTGCAGCCACTCCTCGCTGTCCTCTGCATGTCTTTTCAAGCACAAAGGCACTGCTGTTGTCTAACATGGCATGTACTTCACGATTTCACAGAAACAATAGCAGTCCATAGCGAATCTAACTGCTCCGTAATGACGGAAATTCATTCTGCTTCAGAGCAAAGCAGGAGAGGCATTCGCAGTGAAATTTTCCTCAGAAAGGTTCATCCACCTCTAGATGCTTAGAATTTGACTTCTGCCTTCAGAATCAGCATATTTACACCTGTTCACCCTCTGATTTATTTCCCAGGCTTTACTCACTTAAATCTGATGGGTTTTCCACCTAGATAAACATCTATCACAACACATGAATGAGGGCAAAAGCTACCCAAGTACAGCTTTCTGGCACAGGTCTCTCTTTGACTGGTGTACTGTGAGGAGTGGAGGCATCAGTCTGGTCAGAGAGAATAGTAAGTGCTTTAGAAAACTTTCTTGGATGCCTCTTGCAAGTTTCTTCTCTAACTAAGCATCTCTGATACTTTGCAGTTTCTCTGAATGTGATGACTTTCCAGACTTTTAGACCAGAGCAATTCCAGAAGTGCCTGCAACTATCATTGTGTTCAATGGCATTGTGTGTCCTGTTCTTTAGACTTCCTAATACATTTTGGCTTATTTGCTGCTGCATAGCCCACGAAACCATTAGCACTTTGGCTCCCTAAGGAAATATTATAATTTAATACACTGTGTGGATGCAGGATGTAACTGGGAAAAGTAAGAGAGATGTATGCCTTAAAAGTCTCTCCCCTACATTCCCTGAAACAAACATTCCTGTTGGCAATGTCCTGCTGGAAAATTCCCATCAGAGGTACATGAAGAAAGTTTCCTTATCAAAGGCCAAAGAAGTATAAATGTGCCTAATGCTCTGACAAAATAATCTTAACTCTCTTTCCTGGCTGGAGTATATTAATTTGGTATAAGAGATACAACTCTACTCCTGTCTGTTGTGAATTTGACCTCTGATTCGCAAATCTCCTAACGCAAGTAGATGTGAATGAAACGTGCACAGCCAGAGGTGAAATTATTCAAATGATTATTTTTTTCCCCATAATTATTTGTAAATGTGCAATAGGACCAGGAAATCACTTTAGTTCAGAATAGGAAAAAATAAATATAACAAATGCATTCATTTCCCACCAAGTTAAAGACTTGTTGAAAGTGAGCAGTGGTATAAAAACACAGAGTTGGAGAGACTTGGGCATTTTGGTTTACTCTTGTGTTTTATGAGACCTTTTTTTTTTTTGGTCAAAGATCACAAGCAAAGCAAGGCATGGGGGCCACAGAACCGTGGGAAAAGCAGCAGTGAAGACTGTTGTGTGAAATCCAGGGGAATCTCTTTCACCAGCTCTGCAGCGCTCTGAATCCAATCTGCTGGATCCTGTTCCACGGAGAAGAGATTGAGAAGAATTAGCAGCATGCAATGATTTGTTGGATTCTAGTGAAGACATACCACGCCTAATTTCTTTGTAAAAGCAACATACACAGCCATTGACCAAAATGTCTTTGTCATGGCTGGACTTACGCCAGAACTATCCTGGTATTTCAAGAAGGATTTGTGTTGCTTTTTGTCATATGAGGTCAGAATAAATTAAGTAGGGCCTCTGACAGCTGATTTTCAATGATAATCTTTATGTTAGGATTGACCTGTTTATTCAGCCCAGTCAATCTCTCATCAAAATGACAGCCCAAGTGGACCATAGTTTATTATCCCCAAGGATGCATAAAGATCCCCATCAGTGGAGACAATAAAAGCTGATTAGTACAAAATTAGAAAATAAGGCCGAATGAAAAGACAGCAAAAAAGATCAGACCTTCTATCTCTGCTGCAACTTAGGACAGAACCTGTTGATACCCAAACTGCAGATGTCTTGTGTTGTAAAAGGCCTTTTTATTGGGCTGGCTTGCAAATTTCTGATGTAGGAAAAGTGCTGGTCCTCCCCATCTCATAGGTCTCTTTTCTTTGTAGGACTTTGGGTTATGCTCTGTTGTCACATCTGGGTAAATGGATAGTTGGTCCCTTTGAAGGTAGTGGAATGGCATTGTCATAAACCTGATATATAAAAGTAACATGAAAGGCTCAGAAACAATGCCTGGGAGATAGTACTGTGTGAGAATGTTTCAAGACATTATATGAGCTCTATAGTGTGTAGGGTTAGAACAGCTGGCAACATACATGTTGTAGCTGTAGAAGTATTTCAGTACAGTCGTGAGTAGTAAATTCTGGAGTGTACTTGTCAGAACAGCTCCTGTAGAGGCTGATTTTTGTTTATCACTTTTTTAAAGTGCAGAATTTACACATGAAATAAATAAGAAAACCCTACAGTAGTCTTTCTAATTGTGGTTGAATAGTCATGCTGCTAATAAGTGCACAATATAACTGTAAACAGATCACAAATCTAGAAACGTATTAATTTATGTTACCTTTGTTCTCATTCCAGGAAATACAAGGATTTGATAAGCTGACATTGATTTAATAGTCTGAAAACTGGAATCAATCTTTCTTTTCAGCCTTTTATTTTTCCTCCTGTTGCAAATTACAAACACATTTCTACTTCCTGCAAGCTGTGCATATATTTCCATGGCCACGTTGAAGACCTCTCCGCCTCCTGCCCCCACTCCTGCCTAAGCAAGAAACATCTTGTTAATTGAGGTTGCAATTCAATGTTTAGTGAAGGAAACCAGCACAATACAGTTAAGGAAACTCAGCTTCACTGTGTGTTCATTCTGCGGTGGCTGATTACTGGTGTGATGATGATGATGATCAGATGTCGTTTGAGAACTGAGATACAGTGATTGGTTTTGATAACCTGAAATTAACAACTGGATTTATAGCTTGTAAATATTCCTTGTGGTGAATTCTCGCATTGCTGGCATAATCCCCTCTTCCTGTACAGACCTCATTTATGAATCCCAAACCAGTGACATTATCCCCAGGATGTAAGACAAGACTCTCTCCTGTAATGCACACTGCATTTAGTAAGTAGTCAATAAAGTGGCATTCTCAGACTTTTTATGTGGACTGGTTAAATTGTACATGACTGTGACAGTTAAATTTACACACACTGACCAACTGCTTGGTTATAAAACTGCAGGCTCTTACTTGCACGAGATTTCCACTAAAGTGTTTCTCCTCTGTGGTAAAGGAAAGCTCTCTTATTTTGGGTTTTGTGATGTGATGCAGCCACTCAGTGCCAGTCTGGTGAAATTTACCAGTAAGGCAGTGGCAGGATTTCCTCATTAAGGGGTGCCCTCCGACAACACTGGGTTAGAGTGACTGCACAGTGGGCACAAAAAGTGACCCCTGCACCACTACAGAGCTCCTTTTGGCTCCTTGTCAACCATCCATAGCTGAGATAAGTTAAGGCTCCTGTGGGCTGCTTGTGGAAATGGTTCTGCTGGTCTGGAACTTCAAAAGGGGATGCAAAGGTCAGGTGGATGTCACCCTCATATACACTTCTATCAGTCCCTTTGAGATCTCATTTTCTCACTGCCTACCTTGGAGAATATGAGAATCATATCACATCAGCAGCTCTTCCTGGAGCTTCTTTCTTAATGGAATGATTATGAAATGTTTTAATGCAGATGAATTATTTTAATCTGTTGAAAAATATCTTTAAATGCTCCTTGGTTTTGGTTGCCACATAAATTAGAAGTACAAGCACTGAGATGAGAGTTCTAAACCATACAGCAATGAAGATGTCTGTTCAGTGGGCTCCTGAGACAATGGGGTGAAATACATAGCACTGATTGCCTTTTGGGAAATATTTAGACCAACATTCAGATCTTTAGTAACACTTCTAATCCTCCTGACTGTGCTTGCTGATAGTGATGGGGAGTGAGACTTTCTAGTTAGGAAGCTGACAGATAGAACAACATCAAGAACTTGGAAAATCATCCAGCTAATCTTACAAAACCCATTACTGAGGCAAAGAGTAAGGAATGCTAATGTGAAATTAAGGAGCGTGGTAGGAATTGTCCCACCTGCTTCACTCTATGTTGCTTTTGCCAGATGTGAAATTCTTGACTGAACAGCTATAGAAAAGTTTTGACTGGTGGCCCTTTCTCAACAACAGACCCATTTCTTATTTTTCTATAAATGCTTTTCCTTTCACCAAAGAAGCTGTACTCTTTACAAAAATATCCTGACCCTTTCATGCTGCTGAGATTTACAGCTCTTCTTCCTGGGGCCACCACCAGAGTGCAAAGCAGGCCAGTCTCAGCTTCGGGCCATGCCATATTGAACAGTGATCACGGCCTAGAGGCAATTCATATTTCTTGAGATGCAAAGTACTTCCAGTATTCAGTATTCAGTATTCCTAAGGTTGGAAGGGACCTCAAAGATCATCGAGTCCAAACTGTCACCACAGATCTCATGCTAGAGAAGCATGCTAGAGAAGGAGTGCACTCTATGGATAGCCAGGGAGCTTCTGCGGGCTTGCTCTAAATACTGATGTACTCTAAAGATTTTGAGAGCACTCTAATTAAAGTTTGATGTGCTAAAAGATGGTGGTGTTAGGAGGTGCTGGTGTCAGGAGGCTGGATAAAAGAGAATTATTCCAGGGAGGGCTGATCCTTGCTGAACAATGTTGGAAAGAGATAGAACCTGGCATCATAGAAGAAAGAGAAGTACAAACGTTTATGGGATATTATGTCTAAGATGAAGGCAACTGTCCCTTTAAAATGCCTAGAGTAAAAATGAACTATGCAGCATTTAAATTATTGTCCTGTTTGAGTACCTGTTTCACATGTTGAATACTTTGCAAAGGTTATGTGCAAACCACTAAAAATGCAGGTAAGAGTTAGTTTGTAAAGTATGCTTGCTCAGTAAAGTGCAACTATGATTTCTGCTTGAATAGTTCGCTGAAATTTGGACCGTTGCAGGTCTCAAAGGCCTGGTTCTCTTTTCAGTATGTGCTCAGAGCAAGTTAGTGGAAACTCTTCCTGGCTTGGCAGTATGGAGTTAAAATCTTTCATGCTTACTCTGCCCTTAAAGAGATTGTCCTGCTTTTTAAAACTGCAATGTGTTATTAACATTTTTCTTAATTATCTGCTGCTGTTAATGCACAAATTAACTTGTCATTGTCCCTGTCAGGAAATGATGGAGCAGCAGTGTATTTTTACAGGACCGAGGAGCCCACGAGTCTGATGCACTCAGTGGACCTGCAAATTAGCATGATAATAGAATTTATAATCTGTTGAGGCAAATAGAAACCAAAGCCCACGGTGACATTCATATGTGGTAAGACCGGTTTGCTGGCCAAAACAAAGTCTGCTTGTGTTGTTCACATTCTTGAAGAATCTGAATATTAGAAGACGTCTAAGACACAATGAGGGAAATTTCCAGACAAGATAAATACAGATGGAAACGCAAGCTGAGAGTGAAGAATGGGGCTACTGTAGGAATTTCAGCACGAAAAAATTGAGCGAGTCGTGGGAGGCACGCCCAGTTGGGATTCTGGTTTTCACAGGCTCTCTGCTTGTCAAACTTAATATCAAGTAAAATAACCTAATTTGACTTGGCGAAGGCATATAGCATATAGGCTTGATATCCGTGACAGAGGCTTTTGAAGTTTCTCATAAATAGTATTTTCCGTGCTTTGGAAAGAGATGGTTGAATAATAAACAACTTTCCCAATCCTGACTCCTGCAGCTGAATAGCACAAATCGTAAGTTGCTCATTGGCAAAGGAAATCCTTTTGCTCAGTCTGCCTGCCAAAGAGGACTTAATAGTGTGCTCAGTCTTAGGCATGTGCTTTAAGAAGGCCTGACTAAGGGTGTGTCGCATTTTTAGGGGTTTTTGTTCCTGTTTTTTCCTGACCCATGACCTCATGGAAGCATGCTGTGGGACTGTCTTTCAGGCAAAACATGTGCTTTTGCTCCCCTGACTCTTTTTTTCTCCCAACCTTTATCTCTCTTTATTGTGGATTGATGTGAAATCTGAATGTGAAGAGAGAACTCATTTATCCATTAGGAAATTTATTATTACTATTATTACTACTACTTCTATTACTATTACTAACATAATGATTACTATTACCATTATCCCTGATTAGGAAACAAGCAGAAATAGGTTGCAGAAAGGACAACCATAATATTTTGGAGGAAAACTTAGACCCAAGGCAGAAATGTATTAATATGTTTGAGATGTGGTATGTTATGTTTGGAAATACAGATTTAGGCACTATTAAAAGAAACACTAACTGGAGGATGGTGATGGGGAATCAGTCAAAGCATGCTTCCTTCCTCTACCTTCTTCTCTGTGTCAGATTCAGCACTAAAATATCACAGTATCACAGTATATTAGAGGTTGGAAGGGACCTCCAACCCTTCTGCCAAAGCAGGATCATACAGGATAATCCGCACAGGAATGCATCCATGTGCAGGTATGGAGGTACTGTTCCCATTTCAATTAATAAGCTACATAAAATTACTTTGGAATTTGTGTTTATTTGATGATCAGAGCAAAACAGGAGTGGTGTCAGCTTGCACTAAAACAGTGATGCAAACAAATGCCCCAAGAAGCATGGCTCGCAAAATAGAGCTGTTTTTTACCTGCCCTCCTACATCTTATGAAAAGTGGCAGATCCACCTAGGAATAAATTATCCTTTTCTTTTTCCCTTCCAAAATGTGCTTTCTCTTACTATTACTCTCCTTGCCCCTGTCCTTCTTGTTCTTTTCTGCTGCCAGTTTGTAAATGGATTTATGCTCAGCATGTTGAAATGGAAGAAAGCTCAGTGTTTCCTTTTGAATCTCATCCTTAGTATTTAACTACTTGGTTTGCATACTTTAATTGGCCTGATTCCTGCAACTTTTACCCTATTGATAATTGATAGACTGTTCCTTCCTTCCCAATTTCCTTTATTAGTTACATCAGGAAGTTTATTGGTGTTCCTTGCATGTAACTCAAGAAGACGGGTAGCGCCACGCTTGTTTTCAGGCCTATGTAAATTAATACTGTCCAGAAGTCTGAAGGCAAAGATCAGCAAGCCTTAAAACCCGGAAGATATCTGGTTACATGCCAGAGGCCTCCTCTTCAAATGAAATGACAGGAATCTGGGGCTGAAGGACTTCCGTTTGCTCTTAATGAACTTGAGTGGCTCTTGCTTATAACCAGAAATGCTACGCAGACAACCAGCTCCTGGGACGCGTCACTCCTGGAGCTTGCAGTCTATTATTACTTTTATTCTTTTGAGCGTCCCCTTGTTACGCTGCAAGCCTAAAGACCAATCATGTAAAGCATGAATAATAAAGGTTTCCAGAATGCTGCTGCTGCTGATGTCAAAAGTGTCTTTTCACCAGGGTGGAACCAGAAAGTTTCCTTGCTTAAACCTGATGTGGCCTTGTGGACAGGTTCGGTCGATTCATGTTTCTGACCCAAACTCAGCAGGGTTCCTGGTTTGGCACAGCTGGATTTGAAAGATTTGCCAAATCCACCAGATCACCAAATCCATTTTCTCCTGCCGTTCCTGCTTCACTTGAACCAAGATGCTGGTATGTGCCTTTGCCAAGATGTCAGATGACCACAAGAGTCTCTAATGATTTACTATCTGGGGTCCCCTACTGACACACATGCAACTATAAATACATTTACTTAGGAATAATAAAGGGCATTTAAAGCCACAATTAAAAAAAAACACCCCAATGGATGAGAAGTTACCCACTCAAAATATGGGTGTGTGTCTCTCAGATGTAACAATTAAATGCTAACATGGTGTAATACAATAATATGGGCACACAGTGTTTCATTCCAGTGGCAATCCTAATTATAACACTACTTATTACAGGAAATTGCCTATTGAACCACTCTGCCTGAAAACCTTAACAGAAAACCTTGTGTATGTTTGCTTACATAGTGAAATAGAATGCAGAGCTGACTCCAAACAGCAAACCTCAAGATCTCCTACTTTCCTTTAAATCTTCCCTTCCCTCCAAAACTGCAGATGGCAGAGAGCAGCACTGTGGTTTATTGGCATCATGAAAATGAGGCAAGAGCCTGGTTACAAAAGCCACTGGCGTATGATAAAATGATGGCTCAATCAAACGGTCGTAACATGCTCCAAAACAGAGTGGAAGGGCTGTGTTCCAGCAGCAGCAAGGAAAAGAGCCTGTCAACACCATGTCTGTATTTGTCCACGTGAATATTAATGATTATAAGCTGCAAGTGAACTACATTACCTGGACTTGTTGAAGTGGCTATAAAATGAGGACTCTCCTTCCCCTCTGGATTCCCAGGATACTTTTGAAGAGAAACAAGTCAGATATTTATGAATTAAAATGCTTTCAATTCCATCTCTCCCAAGAGGGAGATAAATAAAATTTGATGTCCTTTCATGCTAAAAAATTATTAATTTAGTGCTTTGTTTTTGTTCCCTGAGAATGGATTGAAGTGGACATTTTTCTGAAGTTTTGCATTTAATCTCTAATATAATGAATTACTTTACTCTTCAAAGCACATAGTTTTCCAGTTAGCAGAATATCTGGAGGCATCTGGCTTGGGCTTTGGACAACGGGATGCACAATTCTGGTCTCTGTCTTGCTCAGTCCTTTACGCTCCTTGACACACTCTTGATTACAGGCTGGAGAAGATCTTGATAATAACAAAAAACTCAGCTGTATAATAACAAGTTCAGGCACCAGTTCAGGAAAGCCTTTAACCATGTGCTTAAACTTGTTGCTTAATCAGAGCCAAAAGAGCAGACAAAGAACTCAAGTAGAACAATACATAGACTTGAGAAAATCTCTGCTGGGGGCTTTGGTTTCTTAACTGTCTGTGTACTCCTGTCATTCTATTGACCTTCAACATCTACAAAAAGGCAGTATGATTTACTGGACTAAAGTTGTTTTACAAGGCTCAATTGAGGCTTGAAGTTCTTCCCAACAACAAACAAGTGCTGAGTCAGCAGCTGGACTCTCCTGCAGGAGGGGAGAGTGTGGCTGTGGGACTGACAGCTTTATGCTCCTAATGCATCTAATTAAAAAAATAAAATAAAATTACTGTATTTTATCCCAGAGTAAATAGCATTTGCTGAACAATATCAGAACATATTCTTGATACTGCAATTTTCCCCAAATTCCTGCTTTTATTGCCTGGAGCACTGCTCTCAGAGTCTCTTTATACTTTCTTGCCACTCTTGTTATAAACCTTCTAGCAACGATTTACTGACATTTGATTCTAATCTGATCACCCCAGTGTACTGAAGCACTTTGCTGTAGAAGGAAAAACTTTTGGCACTGGTCTAGCATATCAAATCTTGAGAGGCTTACTTCTTTGACTTTCCTGCTGTACCGGCATCTTTCTGTTGATCTGATTGCGCCAAAGGTTAATGATGGCCACTAATAGACCATATCCATTTAACTGGACAGATTGGCACGTGGAAAACTCTCACTTGTGGTGCTGCAGGAGCAGAATCACCACCCTTCAGTGTGGCAATTCCATGCACTGTTGTTTGGTTTTTTTGTTCAGTGGTGATGTGGAAGGAGGGACAACTTGGAGGATTATAATACAGTACATGAGAAGTGTTTCAGCTCATTCAAAACCGGTTAAAAATTTGAATCTCGAAGAATGTAACGACTAGGTGCAGAAACCTTAAAAGGAGTATTATATTGTCTTTTGGTTTTAGTGATGGTGGTGCAAACCTTGGTTACGCCACTGAACTTGCAGGATAGATTCTCATTTTGATGCCAGGAGCAGCTTTCAGAACTGAGTTACTAAAAAGTGATTGAAAGGAATTACTTTGCCGGTAGTTTCTCAGGACAATTGTAAGCCTTCCTTATGTTTTTGTGTCACTGTGAAAGAAATGGAAGTTTAAGGACACGGTTAGACATAAATGACTTGTGTATGAATCTGATTCCTTGTGGTAATAGATTAAATGAAATAGCTTTGCAAGTGATGTAGCAGTCTGGATATGCCCATTTTGCCCTATGCTTAACTACATTTTTTATGTACACAAGCACTTGCCTTTAATCATCTACATCTCCACCTTGCCTCTGTTCCCAATTGTCACATTTCTACTTCTTTAGCCTGCATCAGCCATGTTTAATATGTACTAGCTTTGTTTATGGATATTTTTTACTAATTCTTATTTATTAAAATAATTACTTTAATTAATCCTAATTGTTCATCGTTAATCACTCAGTAATATGCTTCCATTTGCTTGCACATGTATTTTTGTATTAGTCATTACAAAAGCAAGACATAAAGTAAATGGTATAATTACTCACAAAAGACCGGCAGCTCCACCAATAAAAATCAAAGGGGAGAAAATAAAATGCTTTCAACATTCCTATATAGTAACTGGGACATCCTGTGTCACAAATGACTTTATGAGCTGTCTGGAGGTGGGATTCCCTTCTAAAGCCCCAGGAGGCTAAGAAATGAAATGAGAAACCGTCTTAAAACTGAGCTAATGCTTCCAAATTTACCTCTTGCTGTTTGTCAGCAAGAGAAGGAGAGAATGTAAAAAGTATCAGTATCCTACTGGACTAAGACAGACTGCCTGGAAGAGCCTTCAAAGGAATTAAATTTGAAGAACAATGTCAAAAAAACCCCAAACCCAGCCTTCAAGAGTTTCGTATTTTCTCTTTGAAATTTTACTTGGAGGGGAAGAGAAAATAATGACCTACTACTATTGTTAGTCAAAAGCTCAGAAATGTTTTAGTGTTGGTGGCTACCAAAAAAATCACAAGACTTAATCTGTCTGCTGGGTCAGTTCATGATCAGACAAGTGCATGGGAGTGAGGAAAGAGGAAGCCTTGATGATAGCAATGGTAGTGCCATCACCCAGGTGGGTGGTTATCGCTTCTGTAACTCTAGCCTTTCCCTAAAGCCAAATGTAAAACTAGCATAAGCTATGAAGTAGCACGCGAAGGCTCTGCAGAGCTACAGAGAGAAACTCTGAAGAAATGTGTCTCCAGGGCAGTCCTGGGCTGGCAAAGACACTCTGCCAGAACAAATACAGACTTCTTTAGGCAGGTCTATCATCTGCTGTATGTTCTTCACGCACATGGCCTCTATTTCCTAGAAGAAAACTGTTTTGTTTTTCCCATTAGCTGGAAAGTAGCTTTCATGTCAGAAAGAAAAGTTCTGCTCCACTAAATAACTCTAAAGCAGTTAATGGTCTTGTGATGTGAGCCCAAAAGGGAGATTAAACTCCCCAGTGCTTACTCTATTTCATTGGCCCAAAGTGACTGAGGTACTTAAGTTTCAGGGAAGCTATGCTGCTGCTATCAGCTGAGAGCCTCATCCTAGCTTATCAGCAACGTACTGAACTTTCTATAACTTTGTGATATTGTAATTTGCCTTAGTTAAATGGCATTAACAAATTCTTTATTCAACAATTGCTGTTCCCACAGTTCTAAAGCTTGTTGACTTCATAGTCTCTGGGTAAATTATTTGTGGCTTAATCTGCTGGGAAAGTCTCAGTGGTTTTGAGGAAGTTATATTAACAAAAGTTTTGTTCTGGATAAAAAGATTTTCCTCTCTATCTGACAAGGTTTAAATATCTATTGATGCAAGTACAACCTGTTTTCTATAGAAATGATGGCAGTTTAAAGTCAGTGAAGCATTTCTCAACTCACCTTCCTTTTCAAAACACTGACCAGCGGGAATTCTGTCTGCAAAAAGTATGAGCCTCTTTCCCCAAATTTCCACATATTTTTGTCTTTGGTTCTGTTAGGCATTCCAACAAAGACATGGCTCGTCGCAGTTTTTAGTGGCTTCTGTGATCTGGGAATCTGACCTGCCACAAGAGTTGAACAAATCCACTTCTGACACATCTACAGTCTGGAGTCACACCACAGAAAAGTTTTCTGTATTATGTCTGCTCCTTCCCTTTTGACCATGTGCTGAGTGAATTCACACTGCCTGTCAAAACTGGTGAATGCAGTAGGAGAAAAATAGCTTGTCTAGATAGCCACAACAGGATGGTGAAATTCTGATGACCCTCTTGTTTGGTCTTAGAACAGGGCTGTCTTATGACATAAATATGCCTGCATGTGAAGTGAGGGTGATCCTGTAACATGAACCTGTAGCTGACAATATGTGTCCTGAGGGCACCTTTCCCTGGAACCTTCATACAGATACAGCTACCAGCTCTGCTGGTGGAGTTGTAGCTGCACTCTGCAGAAAGCAGCCTACCACTTGGCAAGCCCAGGGACTGAGCCCAAGAGTGGAGAAATATTGGACATCCTTTATTACATCTTCACAAGGAACAACCCAATAGCTGCTGTTTTCATTCAAGTGTATAATTTTAAACCTCCATACTTCTATATGGACCCCATGTGATGGAGACCATGTCTCTGCACTCTAATATAGAATCTACAGCCCAGCTACTGCTAAACATGTCAGATGAAGTAAAAGACAGGAAAGAGGAATTTTTAAAGGAGTGAATTAATGACTAAATTAGTGCTACAGCTCCTCCTACAAATCCTCACTTACAAGCTCAGCAGGTTTTGCTTGTTTATCCACCCAGCTTGTCCTGGAAAGGGACCTCCTACCTCCTCCTTCTCTATTGCTGCTGCTGTTAAGAGAGATTTTTGTAGTATACAAGAGCTCTGATTGTCCTCTCACTTATACTAATTTTGCAATTGTGTAAATCCATTGACCTGAGCCGAGTTATTTTTGATTGACACTAATATAGGCTGGAGGAGAGTCAGGTTTTAAATATCTTTGAAGGCAGGCAAGCTTGGAAAAAAAAAGGTCTTATTTTTAAGCTCCATAATTGTGATGATGTCCTTTTGTAGCCATGCTGTTCATTTGTTATTTGAAGTACATTTGTCAAACGTTCATTCAGGTCAGGTATTTGTGTGTCCATTGTGTAAATGTAACTTGTTTGTAGTTTTTTCTTTATAAATAACCTCACTTCAAAGTTATTTTAGAGCTTTTAAAGACCATGAAGCCAAAGTGAACACATAGGAATGGCTCAAGCTCCTAGAGCTGCAATACCTTCCAGGATTTCTCTTACCGTGAAGTGAAATGAGTCACTTATATCTTACTATGTGGTGTGATCATTCTGTTACCATAAGGCAGCTAGACAAGAACTCTGTCAATAATTTACAGTCATACACTGGTCCCCATAAATTTGTGTAATACAGAGTTTCATATGGATAGTCTTCAGTTTAATCTCTTTTATGAAGGATTCAGTTCAGGTGAGCTGTGTAAAACACTTTGTCTAACCACCACAATGAGTCATTACAGTGTTATAATTGCTCTTTTCTATTTATTTCTCTTTTGTTGCCATTAGGTCAATTGCTTACCTTTGGGCTTCTTTTAACAACAGCAAAGCCCTTGCCCTATGAAATCCTTCATTTTCTTCCCCACCATGTACCATCAGGCAAAGCTAAACACTAAGTTCATTTCACCTTGAATTACTGAAGCAGCTTCCCGAAAATTATTCCATAGCTTAATTTTTATGGACATTTTCATCCAAAACTTTTGGGCCCATTACTGGCTTGGCTTTGGGCAAGATTACCACAGAAACTGCACCACTTCTTTTCCAGCATGTGTGACAAGGAAAGATTTGCAAGCCTGTCCATAGAGCAGCCTTTTGCATACTTCAGAGGCTGTGGTCTCTCAAGCAAGTTGCCCAAACCTCTACTATGTAAAAAGTTGTTGAACTGATGTTGTACAGATATATATGTGTACAGCTTGCAAATCTGAGTGGAAAATCAGAGGTTGCACCAATACTGTGACCTACACTTTAAAAGGAACATCTCATTCATTCTGTGCTGTTAAAATTGTGCCTAACCAGTAGAAGTTAGTGATAAGCTCCAAAGTCAGAAGATTTCTTCTGTAACACAACATCTGTTGACGATGACAAAGGTGCTCTCCTTGAAAAATAGTGTGGTTCATACTTGGTGTGAAACTATTAGTGAGTTGACTTACTGTTCACTGTAGTTAGAAGAGATTATACTAAATGTGGCATCATCTTCTGGAAAAATATACCAGAGAACATTTGGTGCTGTTCCAGATCTGTATTAGTCCAGCTGAATGTGCAGTTAGCCAATATTATGTATAAGTCTAAAATAACTGTGCAAATTAGGTGTATAATTGCATGCATAAATTGTTGGAAAATCTGGCTTTTAAATTACACATCATAAATAATAATAACCTACTGAGATGATTGCTGTCAGTTTACCTTACCCAAACTGTGTTTCTCTTTGTCCAGCATAAGAATCAAGTGACGCTCTCTGAACTTAGCAGGGAGCAAGCATCAAATTAGCCATTAAAGTGTTTGCTCACAAAACATGTCAACAAGCTCTGGACGTCATGGCTGCAAGGAGCTGTGGGGTCTAAATCGTAACAGACAGACTCTGTCAGCTGCTCTAGTTGTGTTTTTTGTGGATCAGAAAGCCCCTGCATCATCTACTTCTGGAACTGGGAGGATATACAAAGAGAGAATGTCTCTGTTCCTTTGTTTGCATCACAGATTAGTTGAACTGTGGTCTGACATTTAGAGCTTTTTTGTCTACCTCATGTTCCTTTATACTACTCTTCATAACATTTCAGGCTGACCTTGAAGTCATAAAAGTAATTCATATTACATTCAAATTACAGTTATTAATTAGTTGTTTTTACAAAATTGTGAATGTCTATGTGCAGAAATGTGATTTATGATTATAATTCCTGTTATTATTACCTCACAAACTTCACAGTCTGAGTGACATAGTGCGGAATAATCTCACCGGGATCCTGAGTCAGCTCAGTGCACAATGCCAATGAAACAAAAATAATCAGCTTAAAACTTAATTTTAATACCAGAATAGACCTGATAGAGATTCAAGATAGATCTAATTGTTCACATAAAAGCCACTTTGGAGGAGTTTGTCAGTGTGTGACAAGAATAGATAGCTCAGACCACCAAGAGAGGTGACTCACAGAGAACAGAAATAACACTTAAAGCACACACCTCCAATTACTATGATATTGTCTATCTTTTAATAACGAGAACATCACAACAGAGAGGTATATGAGCTTTTAATGACCCTCAGTAAATGAGTCTGCTTGCAAAACAAGTGCGTGCCCTTTTGTGCTTATAATGGCTTGACAACATTTTGTCTGGAGGGCTGTGAAATTTTCCTAGCCTGGCCCGTTAATCTCAAAAGCAAACGTTGTTTTTCAGTGAGAAAGCTGCACAAACTGACTCTCCCTGCTTGTGCACTGCCAGAGCTTGAGCCAAGCACTGAAGTGCACTTTGTCAGAGCCCCGAAGCAAGGAGCTACAGAGTCAGCCATTAAAATGTATGAATCTCAATAGCTCTTGAAGCTAGAGTTCTGAAAAACACAGATTTGGTCAGCTGTGGATCTACTGTGGCATTTTGCCATCATTAACACTTGAGGACCCTCCATCAAGTACCACCTAATACAAAATTCACGCTTAGGGTTTCAAGGCACCGTTCCACTTGTACAACTGTGCAGTAACTTCCTTTCCATCCTCAGTCACAGGTAACACTGGCTCTAGCACAGTTCTTGGAAAAGGGAGGAAAAGGAGCCCCCATTCACAGTGAATGTTCCAGTTGCAGGTAGGATTTAGAAACTGAAACATATGCATTGTTAGATGTCAGAACAAATAATGAATCACAGGTATTAATGGGAAAGCGTGTAACAGCTTTGCCCTGGGTGTGTGCATAGTGATAGAAAGTCTAATGTATTTTAAAATTAAACCTGACCTACAATCCTACTCCAATCTCAGATCTGTACAAAGGCATTAATTGGGCTTATTCAACTAATTACTTGTTATTAAGCTAGTGCAGAGACTGCAAAGTCTTGGACAAGTAATTGTTTTCTATAGATGACAACTTGAGTTCTGGCAATATTATCTGAACTTAAACCTTCAGAAGCTGAGCGTGCAACAGCCAAGCCTGTGAAGCAAAAAGATTATGCCAGTGTTCTCATGGTTTTCATTATGTTATGTAGGATGAAATTATGCCAAAAATTTTATGATACTGTATCAGAAGTGGCATGTGCTTTATCTCTATAACACCATATGTCTTCAGCAGTCAGTTCTGACCCAGAGCACCAGCACGCAGGGATGCCCACATCTCACTTTGTAACCCAACTGCTGGAAGAGACATCAGCGATAGGAGCCCTAGAAACAAAGTTTAATTTGTCTGTGTAATGGAAAAATGGAAAGATTTTAACATGTGTTCACTATGAGCTGCTGACAGCACTCCCAGGTATGAAAAGTTAGTCACCTTAGGTTTTGTAGAGGTAATGCTCCTGCATGACTTTGGGTGGCTATGGCCACTCCGACAGATGAGAACCAAGTCTTTGTTCTATTTTGGGGATTAGGGATGGTCCTTTTGTTAAGGACAGGAAGAAATGATGCTAAGTTTTCCTTTTTCTAGTGGGACAATACTTAAAAAAAGAGTTGTTTTAGAAACATCATGGAAAGCTCACTGACCTACACATGGTTTAAAAACTTGAGGGGCCTTGCTGTAATAAGATCAACACTGTCCTTCTGACTGTCCTATAACTGCTAAATAATATTATTAACAACCTTGAAGTGCCTCAAAATGAAATATTTAGCTATTTTTTTTTTTAATATATATAATAAGATTCAATGATTTGTTTTCCACCAAACATTTTGGTTTCATAGAATCAGAATTTTCCAGTGCAAGATTCTTCACCTGATTTCTGCCCCCCCCCCCCCCCCGCCAGTGTAATACAACCATTGCACCTGCTGGTGATAAACCCACCTGCTTCTGTAGCTCCACTCTTCTAGGTACTCAACTATTTTTCAACCACACTCCCTCTCAGGTCAAAAAATGCTATTCTTATTTGGTGACGAGGAAACTGAGTCACAAAGGAGTTAGGTGATTTTCCCGAAGGGAACAGGAAGTATATGAAAGGAGTAGGAACCTAATCCTGGCTTGCCAAGCTCATTAACCTGGCTCTTCAAATGTAATGATTTCTTACTAAGTTGACTGAACTGAAAACAATTTTTAAGCTGTGTCTTTGCTATATGAGGGGACCCATGCTGTTCTGAGTTTTGAAAAGCTTCAGAGCTCTTTGGCAGGACTTTTATATCATTAAAAAGATTTAAAATGGGGACATTTAGAAGGTGAAAAGCTTTTTTTTGCAGACTCTTTTCCCGTTTTTTCCCTTCTGGAGTCTTAATGACTTACAAATGTTCTGGAGTGTCTATTTTTGTTGAATTTTGGATTGAAAGTCTTGTTCTTGCACATTGCTGCAGTAAAGTGTTTACACAGAAAACAGTTGAGTCTGGAAAAGTAACAATTTGTTCACAGGATCACATAACATATTTGCCCAAATGGGCTCTTGGGAGTGAAAGCAACCAATCCAACTTCTCTCTGCTGTGAATGTGCAATCTCTGATTTTCTTTTTTCACCAATAAAATCTTCATCCTGCTTGCAGTGCCAGCTGTAGTCTGTCCTGCTATTAACAGCAATGGCAATAAAGGAAAAATAAACTCCTTTTAGTCTGTAAGGCTTTTTGAGAGCAGTGCAGAGCAAACAGCTCATTATGCTTGCATGTCAGCATCTTGAGAGAAATGCTGGCAGCCCAGGGAAAGAAGGAAGAATAAAAATCCCATCAGAAAAATATTCTTTCCTCTGTATGATCCTTCTTTGCAACTCCTAAATTTAGACTCCTTTATTAAAGGGAGTGAGCGGTGCGCACACTGAGCTGTATGTGGTTTCCCTGTTTGTGCATCCAAGGTATGACACAATAAGGACAAATATCCGGAGGCAGGTTCAGAGACACGGAGTCTAGATCTTTAATTAATAGCTGGAGATCAATTGCATAATACCAAAGCAAATAGACACGTGCATTTATTATCTGAAAACAAGAACTCTGCAATTACAGTCATAAAGAAAATGTCAGAAAACAAGAAGCAACAAATACCCATTGTGGAATTAATAAGAACAGTAGTTCCCCTCCAGTGGTCACTGAGTAAGCAAACATTCTGGTTAAATAAACTGAAATGGAGCATATCTGGGCAACACACTTATGTGCTGGGTCAAAGCAGAGGTTAAATAAAAATTTGTTTTAAAAAGACCCCAAAGAACACAATATGACTCCCTACCCCACGCACCACATGTTGTTAAAGGAGCGTTGGGTACTTTCATGAGTGTGCTGTGTGACTTTGAAGTGGAGCTGCATGGAAAGCAGGGAGCATTCGTGTTTACCCCAGGCTCCTAGCAACTTCCCTGCTCACAATTAATCTTTGGCACCGAGGATGTATTGGCACTCAGCAGCCAAACACAACTCACCCCTGCCAACACCATGGTGACGGGCTGACCCCTTCAGAACACATCAGCGTTAGGGTTTGAAAAGGGGCAGATTTTCAAGGTCAATGTTTATTTCATGTAAAACAGCCACCTGAGGTTTCTGAGGTGCTGATCCTTAATTGGTCATTACAACAAAAGCATAGGAGTAATTTCATATTAGACTGATGCCTCAGCATGTAATCTCAATTTAGGTCACTTCATGACCAATGGATTTTTGCAGCTTCAAATGCATGCTTGGATGTCTACTACATAGTTAGATGCATGCCGCCACTTAGGGATAATTACTGTGCCTACCTTCTAATAAAGAACACAAACTTATCTCTAGAAGTTGAGTGTGGTTGGAAATATTTGTAGCCCACATTCTCACAACTTTATAGCTATTAATACAGTGCTTTTGGGGGCTACACAAGTAGCCCTGTATACTCATGTGAGAGGGAACCACATATTGACTCTAGGTTCCCCCAGCAGGTAAGGGCAGGAGCTATTCACAGAGGTAAAAGGAAGTTTGTCACTGTAAAAAAACAACCCACTTCTGCCCAATCTAAAGACAAAGGCCTACTAAGGCTGAAAGGGAGCCAGATGCACTCAGAAGGGCTAACACAAATGATAAGGCCTACAAGGAGTTGTGCTTTATGCAGATTATCCTCCATGCATAGACATTTTGTACAGTTTTACAAACACTGGTTTGAATCTCTTGTAACTCCTTCTGCCACATCTCTTTACATTTCCAATATACCTAACTAATCCAGTAATTAACCATAAAAATAAATTACTTGTATAGATTATGTAACAATAACAAGGCAGTGTGAGTCACTCTTCTTTGTTCTCACTCAGTAGTGAGCAACAACATGGGCTGATTAAGTAGGTACCAGAGGTTCAATATGGAGAAAACTCAGATCTCAGGGCTAGATAATTTGGCCTCCATTTGTTTGCCTTTGTTCTCTTTTGTTTCCAGATTAAAAGGGCACCATGTACTTCTAGTTTCTTCAGGTAAAAGACACATCGGGTAGCTGTTCCTTCAATGGCAACTGACCATAGGTGGGTTAGAGCCCACACAATCATTACTCACCCTGCCTTTACAGATCAATTTAAATGGACATAGCTGGAATTTAATTTGCCCTACAAGAATTAGGAAATAGACCCCACTGATCTGCAATGAGAAATAAAGTCATCAATCCAATGCCACAAACATCTAAAGTCTTTCATGAGCAGTCAGAGGCTTACTGTGGAAAGGACACAATCTCAGGCTCTGTAACCACAAAAACAGTGTAATGACTACCGCCAGTGATGGTCTGACAAGCTTCTGTCTGCTGGGTACATTTCTTGAATTGCACAGACCCTTGATAGCTCAACCTTTGCTTGCACACACTCCTGGTATATAGGTTGATAGAAATAGATGCAAGGACAAGACCTTGTGGGGAACAACTGTCACATTTATAGGTGAACACAAGATTGCACGGCCTCAGGAAGACCCTGAACTACCCAAAGCCTGGGATATTTCTGGCATGGCTGAATGGTGTTGGGGAGAAGTGAGTGTGAGTGTTCTCCCGTCTCAGAGCAGGATGGCATTTCTACTGTGGGTCTGCAGTTTGGCACTGTAGGATTCAGCAGCTGTACTTGCTCAGGCGTTATTTCCAGTCCTACTTCTGTCCCATTCCTCTTCCCATTTTGTAGGTATTATCTTCCTCACTTGTGCCAGCACAGATGTTTCTGGACCTGGTCATGGAATGAGATCAGGGAATTGGCTTGGCTTAGGGAAGAACTGCCAAAAAGTGCCTGTTTATTTGTTTCACTCAAATATTTTCAGTTGTTTGAGAGACATAATTGAGGAAGCAGCAGGGCAATGGGATGAGTGGTTGAAGGCAGGGAATGAGAAGGCAGTGTGTCTTAAGCCAGGACTTCCACTCAATCCTTTCTTGTCATATACATGGCTTGAGAATCCCTAATGGGGATTGATGCTCTGAGCATTCCTGGTAAATCTGGCTGTGATTTTATTCCAATTTATTTTTGTTGCCTTTAATATGCCACTACCTCAAAGGTTGCTGAGAATCAGTCTATTAAAGCATGGAGCCTGTTTCAAAATGAAAATTCCCGACAATAAGTAATCCCAGGAGGCTTTCCTTGGTCTCACTGCCTTAAAATAATTTCATGTTTTTGAGAAAGAACCCCAACAAATAAGGAAGTGCTACAATTTCACTTTCAACCAAAATGAGACTTTTTTTTTTCCTTATGTAGAGATGGGCCAACTAGATGATTTTCAGATTAAACATCTGGATCAACTTTCAGTTCAAGTTTTCAAAGGTAGCTTCCCGTTCATTGAAAATGCAGTCAGCAGTTCTTAGCACAGTTCATTATCAAGACGGCAGAAATCTCCTAAAGTGAGCTGAGGCTCACTTCTGGTGGGTTTTCCACCAGTAGGAGAGTGTGATTTTCAGACTTGGTTTAATAGAGTCTATCAAAATCAGGTTACTTGAAGACATCTTCATTTAATCATCTGGCAATTGGAGTGCCCAAAGTCAAGCTGAAAACGCTTGTGCTTTTAGCCGATTTGAATCTGAGTTTGATTATAAAGATTAGTGAGACCCCACCTGGAGTACTGTGTCAGTTCTGGAGCCCCTATTACAAGGGGGATGTGGAGGTGCTGGAGCGTGTCCAGAGAAGGGCCACAAAGATGATCAGAGGGCTGGAACACCTCTCCTATGAGGACAGACTGAAGGAGTTGGGGCTGTTCAGTCTGCAGAAGAGAAGGCTCCGAGGTGACCTAATTGTGGCCTTCCAGTATCTGAAGGGGGCCTACAGGAAGGCTGGGGAAGGACTTCTCAGGATCTCAGGTAGTGACAGGACTAGGGGGAATGGAATGAAGCTGGAGGTGGGGAGATTCAGGCTAGATGTGAGGAGGAGGTTCTTCACCATGAGAGTGGTGAAACCCTGGAATGGGTTGTCCAGGGAGGTGGTCGAGGCCCCGTCCCTGAAGGTGTTTAAGAGCAGGCTGGATGAGGCTCTGTTCAGCCTGATGTAGTGTGGTGTGTCCCTGCCCATGGCAGGGGGGTTGGAACTAGATGATCCTTGTGGTCCCTTCCAACCCTGAATGAAACTATGAAACTATGAATATCTAAACCCCAAACCTGAGACAGGTTATCTGAGGGGTGTTCCTAACTCTGATTTCTTTTATCTTTATTTCATCTGTAGTTCCAACTCTGTAAAAATCATAGTTCTCTGAATCAGAATTACTATATATTTTGTGTAAATGAAATGATATTACGGTGCCAGTTGGCTCTTGAGTCAAACTAACTAGCAAAGAATTTAATTATATCCATTATTAAATGTTTGTGCTCCACGGATCCAACTGAAAAACAACAATGAATTTACAGATTCCTACTACCATCTGTTGCACTCTCTCCAAGTCTGGCAGGGGGTGGAAACCTTGCTGAATTAAAAATATTGCTATTTAAAGTCTTCCATGTATTCATTTCCTTAGACATGTGAACTTGTTCAGTGGCAGAGCCAGCCTTATGGTTTCTGTAACTTTGCTGGCTGCTGAACTTGGAGCTATTTGAAACGGTACAGAGGATTCTCACAAAATGTTGTGTATATATATATATATTTAAAGCTATATCCTTCAACCACAGACCTAAATGGTCAATTTTTATTTATTTATTTATTTATTTTGGAAAGAAGACTTGAAAAGCTGAATTGCAAAGAGTTAAGAGATGAGAAGAGGTGACATGCCAGAGTTTCTGGCTTCACTGCAGTCTAGAGTTGTTGCCCGGGCGATTATGTTCATGGGAGGTCTTTAACTGGCAAAGCTGCCTGCTCAGTTTCACAGGCGCCACAGCTACTTCATTATTTCATCAAAGTTCATTATGCTGGGGAGGGTACCACCAATAAAATGAGATTACAAGTGTCTCCAATGAGCCCTTAAAGACATAATTCCTAGTTTTACCTTTAGCCACATCCCTGTCTGTGGTCCTATAATGCATGGAGAGATTTGCACCTCTGATATGGACTATCCCACATCTTAATTGAACCAAAAAACTCCCGGAGAATTTGATTCAATTTGTCTTGCGACAGAACCGTCTTTTGTTTTCTGTGGAGACAGAGTTCTTCATCTCAAAAAGAAATCAGAACAGTTTAATCATGTTTTCAGGGAGGTGGGAGTACTTGGGAGGAATGAAACTAAGCCCAGCCTAGATCTAGACCAAGACTGATCTGTAATGAATGTTGATCAATGCTATTTAATGCTCAAAGAACTTCCAGGGAAGATTGATTCAGTTCAGGGGGGAATCAATAATCATGGGCCATTTGTCTCTGTGCTTGGTGAAACACATATCCACACTTTGCTTTATGAACTGCCAAGATCTGCTCCTGACAGTCCCAGCATTTTTCTGCTTTTATTCTTGTTTAACCCAATTTCAAAGTACTATTGATCTTGATTTAAATGTTGTATAACCAAAGATACATATCAGCGCGTATCAGCATGTTTGTGCCATGCTTTTCTTCCTACAGGAGTTTATTCCTAGCCAACAGCAACTGGGAGAACATAGTACTCTATTTCTGTTAAAAGATGGAATGGGATAAAAGCACCATTAAAACCTCCATTTACTTCCACATTTTGCTAGGTTCTGCATTGCTGTACATATCTAGGATCAGATGACTACTTGAAACTCCTCTTTGTTCTCAGAGAGTAATACTACAAAGCTTAATGCTGAATCCTTGTGTCCTAGGTATGTGTATGTCTTGGAAGTTCATCACTACATAACTTCAAGAGAAGCCTTTTAGACAAACTTTAAACCAAAAAGCCAAGGTTTCAAAGGTAATTTTTTTCCTAGCTCATGTTTTAAAGAGAAGTTAATAGATTTTATACTCCCAAATAATCAGAAACAACAGACAACCTGACTGTGCTGGATTTCTTGTGCTCCAAGATATCCCTGTGTTTGTTCAGATCAGACTTGGCATCAGTGCATCGACTCCCAGTTTCACTGGCAAGGCTAAGAGCATGATTTTGCCTGTTCCATGAGCTAGGTGAAAATTGTATCTGGACCAAGATATGTAGGACAAATCAGGTCATGTCATCATAACAGCATTCTTTTACCTCAGCTTTCAATGCTACCTCCTAGAATTACGCAGAGCAATAATACATAAGGAAAAAGCAATAATACATAAGGAAAAACAACTTCAAGTGTCACTCTGAAAAAGAAAACTCAAACAACCCAAACCTCCAACCATTTATTAATCCAGAGTGCATTGTGTTCATAAATTGCATGTACCATGAAATTTTACTGAAAGCCCAGTTTATTAGAATAGGGCTGTGCATCTATTTTAGAAAGAGACATGCAATTTTTTGTGCAGGGCTTCTTTCTTCTCTGCCCAGTGCCTCTGACTCTCCAAGACATTCTGAACAGTTGTATGTTGGACAATACTGATCAATTTTTATATGTCAGAAAGCATAGACAAATATCTGCCCTCACAGGCTCATAGCTTAAGTTTGTGATGAGCTTAAGGAGAGCCCAAACCTGATGAACACCCTGGAAAACAAGGTGCACCACCAGTCCCAAGAAGGTGCATTTGTTTCGAATGCAAAGGCACATATCTTTCTCTGAATGAATGGGTTAACCACAGCTATTTCTGATTTGATTCTCACTGTTTCAACTATGAAATGCATGTCCAGACAATGAGACTGGGAACTGACAGAGAGGGAGCTGCAGACTGCTCCAGTGAATCTACCAGCTACAGGTATTGTTCAGGTGAATGTTAAAATTGGCATGAATTCCTGAGGCAATGAATCACTGTCCTTGTGGGCTTCAGTGTCTGCTTTGAATCATTTATTTACTAATATTTGAAGCATGCTGGTATTTTCCCTTATTAAAAGTGTTTACTACAGGAAATCTGTGGACCCTGGAGTCTTAACAATAGTGGACGCACTTTGTTCTAGTGGGCACCCAGCTGCCCCCATTACCGATCTATCAGGTAGCAGAGATAGGCCAAGATACAATGTCTTTAAGGCCAGCTGGAAGCATGAAAGTAGAGCTGGCCCGCCTCTGCTCTCTTCTACTACAAAACATAACCTTCCTAAGGTGTGGTAAGACAATTTTCCCCCCTAAGTATCTTACTGATAACTCCAACACTGCTGTTGAACAGAGTGTGCTGGGTGAAGTTCACTAGCTGCTGATGTTATCACTTATTATGCTTAGTATTGAACAATACATTTCATTTCAAAAGTTGTACCACTTTGAAATAGCAAAGCAGAAACTCCAGTGCTGGATCATCTGTTCTGGAAGGGTAGGATTGTTTTCAGCCCAGTTTGTTTTCCCACATCTACTGAATTAAGGGAGCAGGTGAATAGAGAAGTTTCCTTCCCAAATACTGACTCTCAGCACATTACCTCAGCTGTGTGACTTCAGGAGATTGTGTAGAGAAGATGGCACTCCCATACACACACATGCTGAAAAACTGTTTGCGTACCTTGAAATCCAAGCACAGGAGTGCCTGATTTCCCCAAGTGAAGGCTGTATAGTCTAAATATCTTGGCATTACCACTCTATTCATTATTATCTGATCATTTCTCACTCTGTTTTCTCAAGTATTATACATTTTTTTTTGCACAGACTATAATTATTTCAGTCCAGCTTCTTTTTCATTTTGATCCTTTATAAACCTAGTCATTATGCTGCCTCAGACTGGCTTCCCAAAATGTCAGGATTAAAATGGGGCATGAAAGCTTATGCAAGAGTGAGTCAGTGGAGCAATTTGAACCAATAAATATCAAAGCAGTCTGTAAGAAGTAAGCAATTCATTTGATACCACATCTTTCAACAAGTCTTTAGAGGATTTTCCTCTGCAGGGTTACACCCTGATATTTACGTCTTGATCTCTCCACTGTGCAAAAGTCGTCGTTTCCCTCATTAATGTGATGCTCTGTCAGGCAAGCATTTCTGTCTGCAAAACACATCAGATTACCCTCCATTCTTAGTACTCAGCAGTGATTTGCAGTGCTAACTGCTATCAAAATAAATATTCCAGAGCCTTGGCTTGTATCGCTGTCTCTGCAATTAGTGATATTTTATTAGTTAATTAATTAGTTAGTGTCAGCTATGGGCCAAGATATAAAGAATGTGCCAATATTAGTTCTTTATGTCAGTGTAGGTAAATGAGTTGTCAGGAGAAAAAAAAAAACACTTTGATATAGTACTGCCAGTATAACTTACTGAGTCTAATAGGGTACAAAAACAATGAGTCTGTTTTCACAGATATGTCCTGCTGCTACTGCTTTTTTTCCTCGCTGCTTTCAATCTGATGAGTGTAACAACTCTTGCCTTTGATTTTTTGCCATGAACTCCTTGCACCATTGTCTTTCTCTCTTACGTTATCCTGTTTTCTTGCCAAGGCTATGTTTTACTTTACTCCTACCCAGAGACTATTCAATAAAAGCTAAGACCCCTTCAAGCAAAAATGCAACAGGGGAAAATTGCAGCTCTTAAGAGTTGCTGAAAAAGAGAGCTGAATTTCTCACATAACATTCTTGTCTACAAAAGTCCCAGTTAAAAGGCTGCTTAAATGCCACTTGTCTGAGGATGAGGATGGAAAAGTATTGCTTTATACATATCAATCTCTGTTTATTAATAGTTAGACCATTCACTCAGTGCAAGGTGTGCCCCGTGCTTCATTTGCACATTATCTCCATTCACCTCATCTGTTTTATTCTCTGTCTTACAGGCTTTTCTGTCTTGTGTGTTTTTTGCATGCCCATGTTTGTTCCTCTCTATCTTCAGGCTGTTTCAAAGAGATCCATTTTAGTGACCCCTGCTTTAATTAACAGACAATGTAAAATAGTATGAATTGTTTCCTGCTTGCACTTGAATTCTGTGCAAGCAAATTAGATACACATGAGGTGTTTTATAATCAAAAGCAAGTCGATTTATCCATGAGAACATCTATTTCCTCAAGTGGAAATGTTTGAGAACTCCTGATATATGGTTCCTTTTGCAATATGTGTGCTGTAATTTATCCCACCAAGCAGTATTGCATGCTGCATTTAAATAGCTTTTGCACAAGCACTTCTTTAAAATAAAAAGAATTACCTATTAACAGGAATTGTCACAGTATTTTCTATACCAAACACCAAATTGCATTTAATACTATTCTTATGCCTCACTTTCTGAGGAAAGAAGCTCATCCTTTCTCTTCATAGGCATGTATTTCTTTCTGTATTTCTACCAATATTTGAATACACAAATTTATTTCAGTAATGTTTTACAGCAAGGTGGAAGGCTGAAAGGCAACTGATCTCCAACAAGTAGAGAGAAAATGGATAACCAAGAGGAGAAAAGAGTCCTTGTTAGTGCTTCCATGGGCAGAAAAAATAGCGGTGTGAGCTTTCACATTTATTAGACCTTAAATACCAGTTCTGGAAAATGTATTTTTTTCTTCATGCTTAGAGTACTTTTTGGTTAAAAAATATTCTCGCACCACAAGGGTTAGGTTTCATTTAGGGTAAGAGAATATTCAATATCCAGTTCAAGATTAAAGGTTGACAAAGCCTTACAACTTGTATAGAGCACCGAATGACCCCTGGAAGTTGAGCATGCCAGAGCTTTAGGGACGAGTGTCTTAAAGACACCTATGAAGTGCAGCTGTCAGAACACTGGCTGCCTTTTCTCATTCTTTGTTCATTGTGTACCTCACAACCCACCCAATAATTAGAACTGGCAGCTTCATATTGGTGCTTTTGTGTTCACTCTTTGTTTACCTATGATAATATCACAAAATACATATACATTTCATCCTCTCACCGTTTGTTTTATTTAGTTTTAATTTGGCTCTGGCTCTGTAAGTCCTAATACAAAATCACTAACTGTACAATAACTGTACCATGCACTTTGTAAAGAAAGGGTATTATTGTTTATTTATTTATTTTTAAAAGGTGTGTAAGCAGAGAGAAATAGGAGAAAATCACCTGGATGGTTTTGGGCAGGGAGAAATTTCCACCATCCTGATAACTGCTGCCTGACCGCAGAAAATTGCAGGGGCAGAAGCAATGATGTTGCATTTTAGGAAAATCAATCACTTCTAATGAAGTTCAATGAAATCTCACCTGGAGACTCAGGGGTGACCTTATTGCTCTCTACAACTACCTGAAGGGAGGTTGTAGACAGGCAGATGTTGGTCTCTTCTCCCAGGCAGCCAGTACCGGAACAAGAGGACACAGTCTCAGGCTGTGCCAGGGGAGGTTTAGGTTGGATGTTAGGAAGAAGTTCTATACATAGAGAGTGATTGCCCATTGGAATGAGCTGCCTGGGGAGGTGGTGGAGTCACCATCATTGGAGGTGTTTAGGAGGAGACTTGATGGGGTGCTTGGTGCTATGGTTTAGTTGTTTAGGTGGGTTGGTTGATGGGTTGGACATGATGATCTTGAAGGTCTCTTCCAACCTGGTTTATTATTCTATTCTATTATTCTATTAAAGTAAAATAGACATTTACTGTGTGCAGAAAATTTTGTTGTTTTGTGATGAATTGAAATTGAGTAGTTTCATGAAGGCAGTGTCTCATACAGTAAATATGAAGACAGGAGTTATTCACTGGAATGAGTTGCCCAGGGAAGGTGTGGATGCCCCTTCCCTGAAGATGTTCAAGACCAGGTTGGTTGGGGCTTTGAGCAGTCTAGTCTAGTGGAAGATTGGCACAGGGGCTTGGAACTAGAAGATCTTTACAGTCCTTTTCCAACCCAGAACATTCCACAATTCTGTGATTCTATAATTCTATTGCTGCCTTCACCAAATCTGGGACAACCTATTGCCCCAAAGATGGCAATATTTCACAGGGCTCAGCCAGTTACTCTGTTTCATATAGTTGAATGGAATGACATAGAGACAAGTGACTCATATGGATATTTGTGCACCACAAATCATGGTGTTAAAAGAGGTGCAACAGTCTTAACTTCTGCTAAACCTGTCCCAGTCACAAAGGTGCTTCAGCACATTTACTGAACCTTTAAGGAAAATCAAATAAATTACTTGTTGCAAATATTGTGTAGACAAACACCCCAACAGTCCCTGCCTTGTTTGTAGGAGATGACTTGATTTTTCCTAGTTATAGAAAATACATGGCTGTGAGGTTCAGAAGAGTTTTCAGAAAGACTGGGTGCTTTCCTGTATCCTGCAATGTATCAGTACACCACCTGAGAACAGGCAGCAGTCACTCACCTCACTCTTTCCCTTTCACCATATCTTTGGAAATTTTCTTACACCTGGCTTTCCCTTACAGGATTTCCTGTGAAAAAGGGGAGAAAAAATAAATAAGAGAATGAAATCAGCAAGGTCTAATTAGGAAAAATACATGGCCACTGTATTTTACAGCAAATCCAAGAGAGGAAAAGCAACAATCCGTGGTCCAATAAGAACATCTGAAGGCAAGTGGTTATCATTGCTCTATATTGACAGTTGTTTTAAGAAGGTATGCAAGAATCTCAGGGGTCTCCTTCCTTTCATACATGCCAGATGCACTTAAAAAACCATGCCATGAAAATGCTTTATGCTGCTATATGATTAAAGTTGGATGCTTCGAATAAGCACAGGTTCATTTATTTTCTTGTGCTTATTAAATCTTTCTCCCTGCAAATGCAGCACTTTTTGATGGCAGAATTAGTTTTCCAAAGACTTGCAAGGAAAACAGTTCATCTATGGAACTTAAAATAAAGCAGGAAAAGATTCTACAATTATTTTTTTCCTTCCACATCTGACTTTCCTTGTCCAGAAATATTTAATAGAACATTACAGACATTCCTCATTAAATTAAAATTCATAGAAATCTTATACAAGGGCTATATTTGAATCCATTTTATGGGCCTAATGGTATTTTTTCCCCATGTTTTTCTTAGTAACTGAAAGTTCCTTCTGTGGTAGAAGCTGCCAAAACAGCAAATACAGAAAATTCCCCAGGGAATGCCACACAAATTCCACTTCTCAGACTGGCTGCCGTTTCATATTGATCTCAGTTATGATGAAGTATTAATTTGTACACAGTTGAACGACCATATTTTTTTAAAAGACATCTTATTCAAGTAACTGTGAAGCCTTGGCAGCTCTTAACAAAGATGAATTCTTGCTTCACTCTTCTGTGAACCAGGTGCTGGCACTAGCTATGTTAAGGACAAGGAGAAAGATCTCTTAGGTCATTTAACTCAGGTCAGCACTGTCACAGAAAACCCTGTGATATATTAATGTAATGAATATGTTGGTCTATACCTTAAAAGTTAAACTTGTAGCTTTCATTTTCAAAATGGAAGCTTATTTCATAATGTCCCTGCCCTGACACCTAAGATCCTCCTCACTCAGTGCTTTATTCATTCATGGGCAATTTATTCTCAGTTTTTCACATGTTGTCATTTTCTTTTAGGGCAATAATTATGCTTCCCTCTTTGTAAACTGTCATGTTTATAAGGAACAATCATATCCCCTTCCTGAGTAAACCTTAACTTGATTTACTCTGATTTAAAAAAGATCTTTTCTTATATAAAAGCTACTCTTTCCTCCAATTACCCCAGTAGTATATGAGGTCTTCTAGAGACAGCAAATGTTCTCTTGAGAGAAAATTGTAATGACAATTAATGATTTCTTAGAAAGAGACATTTCACATGAGGTTGTTTTTTTTCTGAAGGTGGGCAGAGCCAGGAGCAATTGCCTGGAATTTCCATTCTATTAATATGTATTTTCACTTTCTGTAAGTTTCACCTTAATTTTGACCTTTTGGGTTTAAACAGATTTGCTTTTGTGATACAACATTTGTAAGGCTATAGGTATTACCCTAAATTCCTGTTCTGTAATGTCAACCTTAACCCTAATTTAACAGTTTGTTGTCTGGGTTTGTGAATAGGAACAACAAGAAATTGACATTTTGCCAATTATACATTATAATCCTTCAAGAAAAAACCTTAAGGCAGCTCTGTTGTCTCAAGCATGGCAGAATCAATTGCTCAATTTGTGGATTTCTGCTTGAGAAGTTAAGTAGATGAATTATCATTGCCTACAAATGACTTTCTAAATCAAACCTACGAAGTGGGTGAAATTACTAATGATGTCTTATTAGAAACACGAGCTCTGTAGAGCTCAGACTCTGTAAAGATTGACTTTTCAGCTCCTTTCTGATGCAATGCATTACAGCACCAGTTTGGATGAACCATTTGGAATTATAATGCCCCAGCTGCTTTGGGATCTTCTCTTCTTTTAGTAACCAGCAGCTGACAGAGGAACTAGGCCATTTTTGTTCACAAACTTAAGATTTAAATGTTTGACAGGCAAAACGTGACTTAAGAACTCTGCCTCTGTGCCTTGTGGTTGTCAAAGCACCTGTGCCAGTATCACTTACTGAACCTCTTACCTGATACAAAACTGACAATGATATTTGGGTGTATACTTAAGTGATCTTACTGATGAAGCCTTTGACTTAGAAATAGGAGAAGTGGGTTATTTTCTGAGATCTATTTCTTCAGCTACCTTTTCTCAGTGTATTTAACTTTTTTCTTCTTTTTTTTTTGGTCATTGCAGGGCAGCAAGGGAAACCTGTCTCTCATTATCTAGTTGTACACTGGCCACCACCGGGGCCTTGATCTCAGCTGGGGCCTCAGGCACCACAGCAGTACAAATACTAATAGCACAGGGGAGTCCTTTGGTGAATATTTTTTGTTATAGATTTTGTAAAATGCTTTAAGGAGCCACTTTCTGATGGACCTCTTTTACAAATTTTCCCATAAATCAAATAAATATGGCAGTAAGGAACAGACTTAAAAAACTAAAACCATTGGGGTAGAGAAGTCAGGCAGGCATATGGGAAATATCTTTATGCTGCTCAGCTGTAGTATGTGTCTACATGGAATACAATTAGAACAAAGCTTCTTTTTGAATTCCTTCGGTATGAACTGCTTGTGAGTAATAAGACCTCAGTGTGTGCAAGAACATTATTACAAAATTATTCATCAATAAATCACTCAGCAAATAATTCTCCCTCTCTGACATCCTGATTCCTAATTACCTTGCTGTCTTTTGTTTACTAATGGCAGCTAAATCCTTAATCAATTGCCTAGCAGGGAACCTGCTGAAGAAAGTGGAAAGACACTGCAAAGTGAGCAGTTTGTGACAGTCATAAGAAAGAGTTTGAGTAAGGCCAGAGTGGAGAAAGGTTATGATGGCTTTTCCCCCCTCTTTTCACCCTTCACTTCTGGATTTCAGACATTTTCTTCACTGATCTCTTCTTATTGCACTGTCCTCAGGCATGAAAGTGGAGGAATCTGTAGTGGTAGAAGACGAAAAAAAAAAGTTTAATGGGCTGTGCTTTCTTCTCCACAGGCTTTAAATTTGTATAAGCAGTCCTTATATGAGGCTCACTTTTGAAAATATTGGACTGCCATGGGAGTGAGGCACTTGAAAAAAAGATTGGGGAAGAATATTCAGGAGCCATAATCTTATGAGTGGTGCTTCCTGCAACCAACATCTTGCTCTTCTGACTTCATATCACACTGTACCTTGAGGCAGCATCACATCTAGCACCTGCCAGCATGCTTGACTTTCCTTTACTGCTGGAGCAGCGAAGTAATGTCCCCTAATCAGATGGGCACACCAGAGAAGCAATGGCTTTACATATCTCTGTTCTGTTCAGCTTTGCAGACTCAAAAAACCTAGATATAAGATGCTACACAATTAAAGCAGCTGTAGCAAAAGTGGAGTTGCTTTAGTTTGGGCCAAGCATATACTCCATGTCATTACACTGATTTAAAAACTGCTCTGAGGGCCGATGGGATCCCTTGCCTTCAAAATATAAACCCACTCCATCTTCTTCCTATCTGTGTGGTAGTAAAGAGTAAAGAGTCAAATGGATTTATTATACTAAAAAGTGCACTCCTTTCTTTCTCCCCAGAGAGCACAGAAATGCACCTTACATTCATTTCCTTTTCAAAACATTAAGGATGGTTGCCCTGTTTCAGTTGGTTTCTAGGCACCTTTCCACCTCAATCTGCCTTGCCAAAACCATCAGATATCTCTGTCATGTGAACTAGGCAGCGAGCCAGCAGGTCAGAGCTTACACAATTTGTGGCGCCTACTTAAAGTGTCTGAGATTCTTACCAATCAGTCTGAACCTGAGGGCAAAGTGTAATTCTTTCCCTCTCACCCATATTTATAAAAAATCTCACAAAGGTGAAGTATGACACTGGTGGACTGCTTTGGCTTTTTATTTTTCTGTATTGAGGAACTCAGAAAACTTTCTATCTCTTTGACTACAGGTTAATCCCTGCTTTGCAGTGCGGTTGCAAAGCGGCTCGTGTGACAACTGTCAAAATAAGTAGGTTGAGTTAAAAGAGGCTATCTCCAGAAGCATTATACTTAAAGCAGATTACAACATATGAGGGCCTTAACTCAGGCTTCAGTTATTTCTCAGGCAACATTTTCATTGAGCTGAATCTGAGGGTTCTTTTGCCACCTAAGGAATTTTAGATGTAGTGCAACGCAGGCTGGCTACACAGGATTTTCTTGCAAATACACACCTTTTTACTAAGCACATATAGTAATACAATGCTTTTATCACTGTGAATTTTATTTGTATTGCATTTTCTCTCTCCTTAGCTGCAAGCTGCTGTTTCTTTACATGTAGCTTTACTGTGCTCTTCCTCAGAACATTGATGCATCATTTCTGGGATGACCCAAAGACACCCACACCCTCAGCCTGGTTGTTGATCTTCTTCCCAGCCTAAATTTTTGCGTTTTCTGATGTGCAACACCTATCAGCTCATTTACTAGTGTCTTGAAAGCATAATGAAAATGGAAGAATAGCCCTTCTGCAAGTCTATAATTTTCTTCCTCTTCTGTTTGAGATCACAGCATGAGACTGAACGTTATGTGCTACCTGATTATTCTGTAGCCTCTCTATAGCAGGGCCTATATGGTTCATATTGTTTGCATAGAGCTATGCAAGGATTTGGCACTTGTGGTTCAGTAAATACTCCTAGCCCCAGACACACCTGAGCTGGCTTTTGGTGCTGGAGAAGCTGCAGATTTGCTGGGGCATCAGGCTGCTGAGCAGCCCCGGCCATGTTGCTTGCTTGCTTGACTTTAGATCCAGGCTACACCTTCAAAGCAGTACTTGGAGCCATACAGCAGCAGTGAGAAACACCATTGCTTGCCTTTTCTTCTCTCAGGAGATGCAACAAATGTTCTGACTTTGCAGGGTGTGTTTATTTAGCTTGCCAACCCTATCCTCCAGGACAAAAGCTGTGAAGCATCAGTCTAGCTCTTTCTCCTCATCCCAGGAGCAGCAAAAATTCATCATTGCTGCCAGGTTAGGGAGCCCTGAGATTTCCCTGTGTTCCTAGCACCCAAGTCTCTGGATGGCTCCTTTTCCTCCTGTCCTCACAAAGCAAATTCCCATCTAGCAACCACATAATTGAAACGTCAGATGCAGTATTTTGCCATGCTCTTTTTGCATATGCTCAATACATTTAGTCACACACACACACACAAAAAATCTCATGTATGGAAAACACATGTGTGCTGTGTGTAAGCCAGCATTTCACCTCTGAGTCAAACTACCATGGATATACCCCACAATTCCAGGAAACCTTTTCGTTGGGATATACACAGAACATATAAACAAAGTTATAAAAATCAGCTGTGCTATTTTGCTTCATTTCATGCTTCAGTTGTTTGGGTTTCTTTCACCCAGAAATGGATATTTCCCCAGGCTCCTAATGGTGTCATTTATCCTTCAGCGATACACTTTTTTCCCCCTCTGCAGTATTAATTTGTGCACCAGAGCTGTGCTAGTGTTAGGACAGGGAATGAAAGCCACAGCAGACATGTAAATTACATTTTTCAGACATTTGCAGGAAAGGATAACACTTCTTCAGTTTTCTAAGAACATTTAACAGCTTTTATGACTGGAAAAAAAACACAGGGGCCAGGCTGAAGCTAGGCCTACATAAGCCCAACAGGGCCTAGCAGGGACCTAGCAGAGGTCTAGTGTGGGGTTGGTGTGGTAGAGTAGCTGCCAGGATGGTGTTAAAAGAGAGTAGCACTGCCAACACACACCGTGCAGGGGGGAAAGAGGGATTTAGAGGGATTCTGAGAAAATAAAATGAGAAGTGAAGAAAGTTGACATTCAGCACAGATGATCTGCTTCATCTCCTCCCAGCAGGCTTGCTCCTGGCAATGGTGCAGCAGCATTAACACCTCTTCTTGACAGCCCTTTTTCTGTCAGGGGCACCAAACAAGTTGTAACTGTGAATACTTGAGTCCAGCTTCCTTTTTGACTCTATTCCCCCATCTTGGGATCATGTAACTTGGAAATTATTTTCTTCTCTTGTGCAAATATGCTGTACTGATGCAGAAACTATGCCTTGAGGGATTTGTGAGGGATTTACAGACTAATTAATAAAGAGTAAAGGGTAACTGTTGTAAATACCAACTTGGTAGACATCTCTGACCCCTGAACGGGACAGAAAGATGCAGTACTTGAAGGATGGCTACACCAGTTGTTTCTGGGCTCCCCTGTCCCTCACAGATGGCCGGATTAGGAGCATGAAGTTTTATAAGCACAGCTACTAGAGTGTTTGGAGACGGCAGTGCAGGACAGGGTTACATCATCTATGTTCATGTTTTTCTTACTCATGCCCAGAAGTATGAGGAAATACTCTTCTTCAAAAGAATATTTTGCATATCAATAACCTGCTTCATCCAAGATCTCAAAGGGCTCTATATACAGTCATTAAGGGCAGTTCCTATTGCACTGATGCTCACAGGGAAGCTGGTAACTGAACTCAGAATAATACACCCCGGAGACCTGACCCATTGCACTCTTTCTTAACCTGCAAATTACATTTTCCTTAAAAACAAATAAATGACCCTAAAAATCCCTAAGAAGCTTTAGTTACAGAAAGAACAGCAAGAAACTCAATCTTGCTTAGTGACATCACAAAACCCATACCTAGGCTGGAACTATTAGAAATGTTCAAGCGCATGTCTGGAAATTTATCTGCAGCCATGTGGCTTTGGGAAGCCATGGCATGCTCAGCCTATTACTTGCTTCAGTAACTGGGTGCAACTAGTTCAGCATTTATAAAAGCAGCAAGCTGGCTGGGAAAGAAAGATGTGTGAATTCCTGGGAGTACAACATTTCTCCGATATCTGATATTTCCTCTTTACTGATATGATGATATCTGAGGCTGTAAGCCTGGAAAGTTCTGGCAAATCTTGCTGGCAAACTGGCAAAGTACGACAGTGTTCTCTTGATTCTGAGCGCAGATACCTTAATAGTGTGCAAGTGTTTTACTCTTGGGACGCATAATAACTCAGTGCGTGAGGATCGGAAACCAGAAGAGAAAAAGGAATTAACTGAAGTCAGACATTTCTCTCTTTTCCTACACTTTCATTGTTTTGGTTGCCAGAAAGGAGAGTAAAATTCCTTCCTTACAAGGCTGGCACAACTGTGATGCACAGTCTTAGGAGAAAAGGGTGGAGAATCCCTGGAGATAAAACAAAAATCTGTGTGTATGGCAGATGATCTCATTCTAAACTGATTCTCCCTGGCATAACATGTGCCCACCTGTTAGTGTTTCAGCTGCTGATAAAGTGCAACACTATGACTCTAGTGTGCAGTTTCCAAGGACTTAGGCTACAGCCCAGTCAAAGCTTCAAAAAAAGGGTCTGCCTTTGTTAGAGTGCACATATGAAGACTATTTAAGAGGGTGACCTGTCATTGTCAAAATTCTTGAAGAATGTAGGTCTTATGTCTGCTTATGTCTGAGGCGTTCAAATTTGCAGACAGCCATGCATGTGAGGTTTGTGCTCCCAGTTCCATTACTATTATCAGTATTTGCAAGTTATATGTCTCTATATATTCCTAGATGGCTTCCTATAAAACAAAATGACCACATTTATGCAACTTATGAGCCTGAGTACTCCCAGTTCTATTTCTGGAGTATGGTGGTAAAGCAGTTGTGAATTACATAGCGACAGAGGTGCATGCCATAAAAGAGATATGGGCTTGAAACAAGTGACATGTCTCCATGTCTTGTTAAACCAGTAATATGATAAAGAATATGATTACATAGGTATTACAGGAACTTCAAGAAGCTGGGAACCTAAGTCTTACCTTTCCATCCTTGAGGGTAAAATAGAATGACTGTAATAACTTTAATGCCATGCTACAAAACATCCACCATTCTCAATTAGAAGGCTCACCTTGGGGACCAAATAACAAACTATGAAAACCATCTCTGGGCCTGGAAGTTCCAAACAAGAATTTGAAATGCTTTTCTTAAAGGAAGAGTCCAGAGTGAGATTATGGCATCCCTGCCAGTGTCTGACTTTTCTGATGCCTGACTCATCCATAAAATGAGCTTGGAGGTGAAGATATGTAAGGCAAATGTTGTAGTTAAAGTTGAAATGAATAATCCCAGAGCCTGAAAATCCAACCATGCACATAGGCCTTGTATAATGATTAAAAAGTCTTTCTCCAATGCCTGGCTAGTGTATCTTAACTCTGCCCCTTTGTTTGCTGTTGACACTGAGGACTTTCTTTTCATGACATTGGTACTAGAAACAGGTTCAGTTCTTATTCCTACATCTTACAAAACAACTCTTTATGGATGCTATATATTCTGACATAGACTGATGTAAAAAATATGGTTTTGGTCTTGTTTTCCCCCTTTCTTGTTATTTTTAACTAAAAAATTCAGTCAAAACTTGACAAATAAAAGTTTAGCTTCTTGATTGATGCGAAATATGCTGATCCAGCGTGACCCAGTAGCAGATCTCAAAACGAATATGCAGTATTTCAAACAATTTTTGTGGTATAGGGTCCCTTCTGTTTTTTCCAAATGCAGGAAAGCAGAAAAGAGGCAAAGTGAAATGAAATGATCCCTTCATAGAAAGACTCCCATCTGAAAATTGTTTTAATCCAGGGCAGCCATGGGTACAGTTTACATAATAAAGAGCAGTTTTACTAAAGTGTCTGTGGTTATACTAAACCAGTGTAGAGGTCCTGATCAAAGCTGCCTTGCAGCCAAAGTCATTAGCAACATGACAGCATGCTTTTGTGAAAAAGACTTTCTTTCTCAGCTGGGATGGCTCAGACCCACTCCCAAGAAAAACAAAGCTAAGCAGAAAAGAGGGTGTAAAATCAAGACACCTTTTCTATTGCTTCAGTATTACGTATTAAAGACAGGAGGAGCTTGGACAGAGATGTGCACATTTAGGTAAATAATTGAGCCTCCAAATTCAGTCACAGTTACAGCTTGGCAGACCTGGTGTGAGCAACCATGAGGCTGGGGACTGCCACTTGTCTGTTGAAAGCTCTGCTCCTGTAGTTCCTCCACTTCACTTATCAGTTGCAGGGAGAGATAATGCTCAAACGAAATAGGCCTTGATCTCTGCCGAGTATTTTTTCCGAGCTGTGGAAATAAACTGAGAATGCATTCTCCTGATCACAAAACTGATTCATTTAATAAAATTTAAACAAGGCTGCTTATTTTAACATTCATTATTTCCCTAGTTCCAGTTCCCATTTGCAGGCATTGTAGAAAGGAAGGTGCAATAATGCAATCTTATGTTACAGTCATACGAGAAAGAGCGACAAGGAGCAGGAGGCTGTTGAGTTTGCAAAGTGCTTCCCCTAGGTGATTCGGGGCTAAACATATCTCACCCCACTAGGAGTTTTTTGTTTTCAGGTTGGCCCTTAGTTTTTTTCATTTTTCCTCCCTCCCCTTGGTATGTCACTTCCAAACATCAACCAAATACTTCTATGGGCAGAAAATGAAGCCGCTACGGGCCTTGTTCTTTTGAACTAGGGCCCAATTTGATTGGCGTCTCCTGACTTTTAGTAAACTGTGTGTTCTGAAGTGTGAGAGAGATCCCTGCAGCAATAATGTCCATATCAAATCATAATTAAAAGCAGCAGTGCGGAATGTGCTGAGATTTGAACTGTAGACCTCCCAGGCCTAAAGCCCAAATTGCAAAACAGGACTTTAAAGGCTCATGGAAGCTTTAAACATCAGACATTTAATCAGGACTAGTCTGTAGGGATGATTTCCAAAAAAAGAAACAAAATCACACCACCACAGAGAATAATAACAAGATCTGAGTGTATATTGTAGCACAGAGACAGTTTCTTCACAAAGGGGTCACATGCTGTGCATCTATTTTTCCATCTACCAATGACAGCTTGAACATTTTCAAAGACAGTGGGAATTGTATCAAGCCAAACCTGGGGGAGAGGGAAGGAGGTTCTGAAGCAAGAGTACAAGATGTTTGTGATCCAATGGCAGCTTGCCACGAGTAGGAGGGCTCCACCCAAAAGTATCAAAAATAAATTAACACACCTATCTTTTCTTAGACTTCTTGGAACCTATACAGGTACTTCTGTCAGCCTTCCTATTACAAGATCTACTTACACCTAACTGAGGTCAGCAAGAAGGTGAACAAATAAACAGGCTTAAGAAAGGTTGACTGCCTTGGGTCAGGCCAAGGAGCTGTGAAGCTCAGTATCCTGATAGCTAGGGAAGACATAAAGAAAGGGCAAGTGTAAATGAAGCAATCTGCTCTTCTTTGAAAGGGGGATATATCACTGGCTCACCAGTGAGAGCAACGAGTTGAAGCAAACCTGAACTGAAAAAATGTTTGACCTGTTATCTTTCTTGTGAACCAGAACAGGATTTGAGCAATCTCAGGTACCACTGATGCCAAGCCAGGACTGATCTTAGAGTGTGGGATTCTGATGATGAGCTGAAGACAAATTAGTTGGGCACTGAATGAAGTGTTGCCTCTAGATTGTGTATCTGCTTCATTGATAGAGGAGAGGTACTCTGTACACACCTTCCTGACCCACAATATTGAATAATCCCAGATGCACTTCCTGATGGGTTAGCTGACCAGCATGAATCAGCCTTATCCTTTATCTACAGGTACAGGAGGCACATAACTAAGCACTGGCTCTATGTTAATGAGCTGGGAGAGAACTTTCATTTTAAGGCAGGCTGTTGGATCTTACAGTTTTTTGTATGTGTTTGATGACTTTCAAAGCTCACAGTGACACTGAGCCTATTTTAGGTCTAATAGTCAACAAACTGATTAAAAGAGTGATGATTTTATTGAATATTATAATGCCTTCCTGTGACATCTTAATATTGCTGATGGGGACAGATGCTTGCCTGTGTAGGTATACTGAAGTACCTGAGCAAGCTGTTGAGGAATATCAGAGATACTGACATCTGACAGTGTAGATATTTGATGGGCAAAATTTGAACTTAAGCTTTCTTAAGGCTGAGGTCCATCATAACAGGACAGTTGTGTTTCCCTGACTTTTCTACTAGTAAAGGTGGAAGGTAGGGAGTAGATTTGATCATCTTAGGAAGACTCCCTGGTGCCAGTATTTGTCTTAACACTTAAATGCATTGATTGTCCTGGTGACTGCAGTCAAGGATTCCCATTGACTGAGTCAATTACACTTAAGTCAGAGCAAGAGTGGAGTGTAGCTTGGGAAAAATAGGACTATGTTTTCTCCTTTTAAAAAACCCACCCCCTATGCCCCAACACTGTAATTTAATTTCTCAATTTTGTGGCTTTTAAGATAAACGTTTTCTTCATGATACCCCAGAGAAGACTATGTACATAAGTATGTATGTTCATCAACACATGGCAAAAAATTCCTGGTCAGTGTTTACTTTGCCTCAGGGCATCAGCCTCACTCTGCCAGTCTTTCAAATTCTGAGGGATAGAGCAGCATTTAGTTTGCATTTAATCACACACTAAAGTATTCACCACAGAGATGGTATTTAGCAGCAAAAATTGGTTCTGGAGGATTTCCTTGAAGAAACTGAATACCCATCAACTGAAATATGGAGAATAGGAGAGTTTGGAGGAACAGATGAGGCTGACGCCATATGGGGCCCCTGATCAGTGTGCTGGTACATAAGATACAGGAGAGAACAGAAGTTAGTTCTTGTGTTGTGTGAAATAAAGTCAGAGAATCTATGAACTGAAGATGGGAAAATTTTCCCTTCAGGTTCTGCTTCTTAGCAACCTGCATTTGTTCAAAGCCAGATCTCAACCACCTTTAACTCTTGAAAGCATCCTACATCAAAAGAAACCACTGAAACTGGCACCTAGAGGCAAAAAGAGGACATAGGCTTCTTCAGCTAGAAGTTGTCTCACCTTCTGGTATGTCTCAAAAAGTGAGACTGATTAGGTATGGAAGTTGCCACTTGGATTTGCAAACAAGGTGTTACCTAATCAGGCATGCACATCCTGCAAAAACAAAGTGCAAGGTCAAAGATTTCCAAATATTGTCTTTTCTGGCCACTCAACCATACTCTGTCCCAGATTCAAGCAGAGCTGAATACATATATACACTGGAACTAGACTGTGACCAAGAGAAAAGCAAGTGGGACATGGTAAGTGCTGAGAAAATGGAAGGAAGGGATCATGGGTATGGCTGTAAGAGGCAGGGAGAGAAAATGGATTGATGGGTGTAGCCACATACTTTATAACTGCTCAAGATAATGAATGATGTTACAGGAGCCACAGCCTGAACTTCACTGTTGAGGGAAGTGATTTGCAGACTTGTTAGGATTCCTGCTTTCAGCCTCTTCTCAGTGCTATTACTCAAGAACCTATTTTGATTTCTAAAGAATTCCCTTTTGTATTTTTCAGCATTAGGCCTTCCTTACCATTTGCTTTTTGTAGGAAGCTAGCTTTCGGCTTGCTCTTTGACTCCTCACATGGTAACTGAAAGGAAATAGGAGAAGCAGATGCCAAATGTTCCTTTAATATCCTTTAATAATAGGAATCCTGTCTTATTGAGTGAGAAAAGTGGGACAAAGACTGTGAGGGCATCAGAAGAGGTAGTGCTAGGACTGAGGGTCTCCAAAGAGGTCTATGATTAGCAAGAGGCAGATAATCTCAAGTCTGACCCTTACACATATAGTGAGGAATGTTACTGTTGGTACATGATATCCCCCAAGATTACATGGGGCAAGAGACCGATGATGACATAATTAATTGTTATGCATTTACAGCACCTAGAAGCCACAGCTGAGATCAAAGACAAAATCAGCCTTGCGTTCCTACAGTAAAAACAAGCACAAGGTGAGAAAGAGAAATGTCATAAGAATGAGGGAACATGAAAATGAATCCCACATGTGGCTTTCAACCATTCGAGATCAGAGTTCTGAGCAGATGGCCCTCACCTCCAGCATACTTTCGCTGTCACCATTGTCTTGCAAAGAGATGTTCCTTCACCTAGGTCTGTGTATGTTTCCCATGAGCTAATTTTTGAGGACTTTGGGCTTGTTTAGTTTCCAAAATTTATTTTATTGCACTTTGTTGGAGGTTCATGTGCCTATATAGTACTTGATTCAAAGGATGGTTGCATGCTCTATGCCCTTCTCCCACTTCCCTTAATTTCCTTTTTTTTCCCTATCTAATAAATGCAGACCTTCCTGTTCCAATATGATGCAAATTAGGTTGAACTAGAGGTGCTCAAACTAACTCAGATCAAGCCACCTTGAGTGCTAGGTTTTGTGAAGCTTTGTTGCTGTTTAGCACTCTACCTAACTTATTTGGACTTGGAAGAAGTGGGATCTATCTTCCCCAGAAGAAAACCACATTAAGAATGGGTTGTTGATGTTCTAGTTCGTGTTTTCAGGTCCAGTTTATTAGCTAGCGCTATTCTCTGCAAAACTCATCCTCCATCCCTGGAGGGAACTAGGACAGCAGGATGCCTTCCATACCACACCAGTCTAAAAATAATCTGCCAGAACAACAGGCAGCAGAACAACTCCTGCAAGATGTTTATGTCCTAAGCTCTTGGCCAACTTCCTTCCTAAGCTGCCATTCTCCCCAGCCTGTCTGAATCCCATCTACAGCTCCAGGAGTTTCCATCTCATCTTGTGCACAGTCCATGAATAACTGCCTTGTTATGTATATGCACGGTGGAAGGGTGGGGTGGAAAAAACTCTGGTAGGAGCCTGTCTTGAGCTTGCAGTAAATACTTACCCAACAGAAACGTCAATGAGATTTGGCAGCTATGAGAACGACTTCTGGAAAATCGTTTCAGGTTCCTAGGAAGTGAGGGAGGCATTTGGTAATGGGTGGGGATATTTTTTTCTTTCCCTTGCCATTTCTTGTCAAAGAAAGGGGAAGATCTAATTCCTCATTAGTGATCTAAGGAAATCCCCTGTACCTAGAAACAATATCCTCTTCACCTAGTCTGTGCTTGTACTGTCTTTAGAGAAGTCTCAGGAGGAACCCTGAGTAGTGTAATACCAGATCTGTCACTCTCCAATGGTCCCAGTAGCTGTGGGAGTCATAGAGGCTGCCTGTTTAGGAATGCCAGAGAAAGGCAGAGAGCACAGTGAAAGATGTCAGGAGATACCTCTTTAAATCACTGAAATGTTTCTGTTGTTCTAACCCTTTTAACTTCTGAGTAATGCAAACAAGGTAAAGAAATATTTTGGTTCTCCTTTCTTCACTGTATTCTGATGCCTTTCTTGGAACCAGCCCATGACTATTTACCTAGCAGTAAATGAAATTAGAGGATTAAGCCTCCCTCCTTAATTCATAGTAGATGAGTCTTTCAGTGCAATACATTTCTTTTATTCCACTGTAAAATTTATAAGCACCTGGTTTACAATGCACTGAGTATTCCTGACTCAATGATAAAGGATGTCACTTAATCTGGGCACTTCCATGGTAAAGTGCTGTAGAACCTACCCAAATCAAAATGTCATTGTTTCTTTTTCTTTTTACCAAAAAATTCCTTCAGAACTTAACCACTTGTTCACAGATGTAAACTTGTGGTGTCTGAGGTGTGTGAAATCATTGTTACACTGCTCAGCACTGTAGTTTCAGGTACAGAACCCAGGAGGTGCTGGAGCGTGTCCAGAGAAGGGCCACAAGGATGATCAGAGGGCTGGAGCACCTCTCCTATGAGGACAGACTGAAGGAGTTGGGGCTGTTCAGTCTGGAGAAGAGAAGGCTCCAAGGTGACCTAATTGTGGCCTTCCAGTATCTGAAGGGGGCCTACAGGAAGGCTGGGGAAGGACTACTCAGGATCTCAGGTAGTGATAGGACTAGGGGGAATGGAATGAAGCTGGAGGTGGGGAGCTTCAGGCTAGATGTGAGGAGGAGGTTCTTCACCATGAGAGTGGTGAGACCCTGGAATGGGTTGTCCAGGGAGGTGGTTGAGGCCTCGTCCCTGGAGGTGTTTAAGCCCAGGCTGGATGAGGCTCTGTCCAGCCTGATGTAGTGTGGGGTGTCCCTGCCCATGGCAGGGGGGTTGGAACTAGATGATCCTTGTGGTCCCTTCCAACCCTGAATGATACTATGATACTATGATACAGACAGGTCTCTTGGAGAACCAGAGCGATCAGAGGTTTAGAAAGCCCAACATGAAGGCAGAATGAAGGAACTGGGCAGGGCAAGAGACAGACAAATACCATATCAAGCTATTCTTCAGGTACATAAAGGATTTCCCCAAGGAAGCAAACTCTTAAATATGTTCCATGTTCAGGTGGCATTAGGCAAGAAGTAATGGGCTCAGAAGAAAAAAGAAAGGTGGGGAGGCTTCAAGTATGATGCTTCAGTATTGAATGAGAATCCACAAGCTGCCTAATTGATCTCCGTCACTGGAGAATCTTATGACCATCTTGCTTGAAGTGCCAGTTGTTATTCCCAGTCTATGAGGTACAAAGCCACTAAGTAGCCTCACCCTTTGCAGAAACCACCTGCTTTGAGAAGGTGTGAAAGGGTGGGAGGCCTGGACCAGCTGTATTGCAAGGGACAGGCATTGGGACTTCTTCTATCCTTACAACTCTGTGATACACCCAGAGAGAGGGCAAAGAGCAGTCTAGCCTCCGTTAGGTGCATGAAATTTGTCAGGAAGAGGTGTAACTAGTTATTTCTAAATAAAGAATGAAATCAGCACATGGGAAACATTGGCTGTTGTACAATACAATTATTTACTGTGTAGATTGTTATTGGTATCTTTGCTCGTGAGATCATATAAAAAGTATGGTGGACTCAGCATCACTTCCACTACCATGCAAAAAACCAGCTGCACTGGAAGAAGCTTTCTTTGGAAAGCAAATAGAAGAAAATACTTAATTTCAACAATGACACCCTTTCTCACACATTTTTAGTTACCATTTGGGATCAGCAAAGTCTCGTTCAGTAGGTTATATCAAGTTGGGTAAACTCCCTGAAACTCTGGACTGTTCAGGTTTTAACACCCACCCAGACCTGTGAGCTTTGGAAAAACTCCAGGTCCTACTGGGAGAAGGAACTGAAGCTCATTTCTCTCCCTGCACTATGTGCAAATTGTGCTTGTGTGCCTGACTCTTCTGTCAGATGTTGCCCAAAGTGCCTCATGGCAATGCGAGGGTGCCAAACCAGAAGGACAAAGGAGGCTCCTGTACCATGTCCAGGCAAAGGAGCTGCAGTCCATCTGAAGGCTATTTGTCACAACTCAGGAAGGCAGATGGTGTTAGAGAACCATGAAACCTCTGCTCATTTGTGTCATTTAATAACCAACAGGATCATTTATACAAAGAGACTATGGCCGAAGGCAAAATTTACACCATCTTGGAATAACAGATAGGAAATATTTGCATCTCAATCACCTGGATTGGCTGGGGCTGTATTATTTGCATATTTTGTAAATATTCTATAAGTTTTAGACATATTTTAGATGTATTACATTTAAAGTAAAATGTACCTAGTCCAGAGGACCACAAGCATATGACAGAAATCTTGTGAGCACATGGTCTTTACAAAGAATCCTTTTAATATGCAGGTGCTGTATATATATATTTTTTTCTTCCTTATTTCACCTTGCGGCCTGTTTTTATGATCCTTGCTGCTACACTTGTTGCTACAGGTGAAACAATACCTTTGCCTTTGGCCCTCTCTAGTCAGAAAAGTCGATTGCCCAATAGTAGTGGACAAAGAAAGCAGCGTGGCAAAGTAGCATTTGCTTTTTACATTGCCGTTGTCATTTTTGATGTCACTCCTGGAGGGTGTGAAGGTTTAAAACGTTAATAGGAGAACAGAAAGCAGAAGAAGATTGTGTCTCTTGTGGAGCACAACTCTCTCTCACACCTGCCCCAGGTTGCTAGGATTGCAGCAGGGAGGCTAGACAAACTTAGAAAATATTTTGTAGCTTGACGCAACTCCGAGGAGCTAAATCTTTTCTGCTCAATAGCTCAACTCTTCTCAATGTGCAGCAGAGCATAGTTAAATTTTTTTGCTCAATAGCTCAACTCTTCTCAATATGCAGCAGGGCATATAAGGAGCCACACAAATTTTCCTTGCAAAAGTTACACCTGCCCTCTGGGTGGTAATAGTTTATAGCTCCTCTTGTTTTCCTCACAGCTTTTTTATTTGCTTAAATGTTTATATGGTGCTTCCATCCTGATGAATCTACAACAGCTTTCTGTCACGTAAAGGGTGGAGGCATCTCTCCAGACACTGATTCCTGTAAACTAATGGCTTTGATTAGTTTAGATGAAAGAGGCAGTTATTATAAAACATCCCATACTGGGTGCAGCTATGTGGGTGGATTGTACACCCGTGAAAAAGAGAAGCACTGTGTTAGCTAGACCCAGCACAGTGGGATTTGCTGCCGCATTAGCTCCATCTGTAGTCATCTAATACCACCCTTTTTAATTCCATCAAATTCTACCTCTTGCAACACCTGCTGATACACTTTTTAAAGTAGATGGGAACAATTAGTTGTATTTGGCCATTGCCTAAATGATTATACCCTTGGTATACAAACCAAGTCCTCTGCAAATGCAAAGATCTTTCTTTGGAGCAACTGAATACTTAATTTTGTTCCCCTCTCTTTTCCATCGTGGCTGTCATTAGAGAACAGAAATGGTAGACAATGCTGTCTGCTAGAGGGATTATTGAATATGTGTGATCTCTTTTGGAGCTGTAGAGGAACAGATGAACAAGTGTAATCTTTAGTAGAGGGATCTCCAGTAGAAACAGAAGCAGGATGCTATGCCTAATGACTGCACATCTGACACACAAGAAGGCTTTTTTGTCAGTTGGGTAATAAGGCAGCAAGGCCTTGTCATGTTTAAATTTGTGTGAGCAGAATGTGTTTAGACTGGGTGAGGAGGATGTTTTGGCATTGGGTGATGAGGATGTTTGGTTAAGTCACTTGTTAAGCTGGGCAAATCTGACATCAAAGAGCGTGATAAGGTATTTCTAAGATCTTTGTGACTTCAGTGATTTTGTTAGTACAGAAATGATACAGAGATAAATTAACTGATAACCAATGACATAAGTTACCCCCAAGTATGTTGTAGTGTGCGTGGGTCTAGGGGAAAAGGCATGGTTTCCCAGTGCTTTTCCAAACAATTTAACAACTAACTGCTGGTCATTTCCTTCTGCTGGGCAAGAGTGCTTTATGTGGAAGGGATGAGGTACAACGAGCTGCTGCTTGGATTCTGGTAGTAAGTAACGTTAGGCAGAAATCAAAAGACTAGTTTAAATTAGCATGTGATGACTTGCAGTGCTTTCAGTGTAACTAGTTAGCAACAGTCCTAGCAAAAGCAGCAAGTATGTAATTAGAATTACCTAAGCAGAAGGTCAACAGCCTTTAGCAGCACAGCTCCACCAAGGAGCTAGGAGAAGCACAGAAGACACAAAAGACCTAAGGATGGTCAAAGCTTCTGCTAGGTCTCTGTGAAATACAGGAAAAGCCTCAGTTTCTTCATTCCACAATGGCAAAATGCAGAAGAAGCTCTATAATCTACAGCTCTTTGAATTTCTGTCATGTCAGGGTGCTCAGGACAGCACAGACCCATAAGGAGACACTCAGCACTTCACATGATGAGACATCCCTGTACTGCATTTAGTACCGGGAGACACTGATGTGACTTAAAGCTTTAAGCTGTACTGGAAATAACCATGTTATAGGACTCTGCTAACAGAAAATTGTGAATGCTCTTTCCATAAGACTTGGGAGCAGTGTTATCCATGTTGGCACCCCAGTCAAGGTGTAAGTCTTCTCCTCTTTCTCACCACACAGGGACTGAATCACAGGGCTACTTTGCTTAGCTTCAAATGGTAGAAAGCACTCAGCCTCAAATCATTCATCTCTTCTCCTTTCTACCACAGCAGAAGGCAATGATTTTAGTAGAGCTCACAGAGGAGGCCAGCAACCCTTGAAGTATTAAGAAAGTTTGAATTGTGTTCCAGGTGAGCTCCTCTGTTCTGCTGCATCAGGACCCTTCCCCAAGTCCTAAAAAAGCCTCTTAGGCTTGGACCTAACCCAGTATTCACCAAAGTCTCTGAGAAGACATTCATTCACCTCAGTGGGTGTTAGAGCATAAAGGATGAGCAACTCTTTTTTAGTGTTCTCCATTTAATTTTCTCATAAGACCAACTTTGGATGTAGGATTTCTAAGCTGTGGCTGGTCAGGGAGTGAAGGTGATGCACAATAAGGAGAAAAGGGCTTGTTTTCCTAAGCAATAAAACAGACTTTCTGCTCTGGAGTAAATCCCTGTCTCTTTTATATTTCCAAAGACTTAATGCAAAACATGGGCCAAAACAGCTAATGAAATTCTATTTGCCTTAATGATCCTCTGGGCACAGGAGATCCTTGATGATCAAACTGAGATGACACCTGCCCCTATTAAGTGCTGCTCCTCAAAACTCCGAGACAATCCCAGCAGATAAATGGTATAACATGTTTCCCATTATGATATTACCGTAAAGCCAGGCAGCCTTATGTTTACCATGTAAATAATTAGTCACCAGGCAAATCAGAAAAAAAAAATGCAATAAAAAAATACCACCATCACCTTAAATTACCTGTGAAACATTTACCTCTGGTTGTCTTTTAGGGCACTTATTTTTTGCCGTGTGGTCCTGGTTCTTGATTAGTTTAACAACCCCCCCCCTGCATTTTGACAGCAGAAGAAAAGAAGAGGTGATTATTACAGTTACTGCTCTTGCTTTGCCTTGAAAGTCCATTCTAAAGACAGCATTAGAGAAAGCTTTCTTGTGGCTGAGGGATCAGATTACCACAATTAAAGTAAAAAGGTGTGGTGCTATTTACCCTGCATGTTATGACACATGAAAGAAAGTGATTCAGGCAAGAAAAATAATTACACATTAATTTGTGTTTGGCAACTTTATTTCATATACGTGGCCCACAGAGCTTAGATAAAAAGCTATTTTGTCCAGCATGTTCTCTGTGTAAGCTTGGAGGAGGGCTTATATCACTGTACTACCATTTATGATGAGGAAATACATGAGGCTAACCTCCTGGTCATACACTATGGCACTACCTTGGATGATTTTTTTCATCATGAAGCCCCACACTTCCACTTAAGTTTTCACTCATCTGAAAAGTTGTACCAGATTTGACAAAATCCTTGGCAAATCTGTGGAGATTGCGTGGAGTTTCTGAGTCAGTTCACAGGGCTGTATGTAGGATTTGGATGTGAGTAACTCTGAAGGTGCAACTCTGAAAATGCACATTCATGCAGGTTTCTGTAAACTAGGGGGGTAACTGCAGTGTGCTTTCAGCACAGCTCCAGAGCAATCCCAGTTTTTCCAAGTGCCTAATATGCGTGCAATAAATCCTGTGTGAAGTCCTCTTGTGCAGTGGGAAAATATCCCCTTTATTTTGTTGGCAGTAGTGCACAGCCAGGGAAGCTCCAAAACACTCAGGAGTGTTTCAGGGGGATGACACCAAGTTTAGCAGCGCAGAGTGTTAGGACTGTGAAGAATAATGCCATTTCAACATGCCCAGCGTGACTAGAGTGCAGCTCCCTCGGTGTAAAGAGTGTCAGCATTAGCTTCTTTACAAAATCAGTTCATTTCAGACAGTGCAGTTTCTGTGCCAGGCAGATGTTGATTTTCCAAAAACAATCCTGAACTGGCATTCCTGCAGGCTGTCATAAAAGGATACCCAGACATGCAGATCAGGCCTGTGAGCACATCAGCCTCTTCAGTACAGAAACCACCCTCAAAATGGAAGAAACAGCAAAAGAAGCTTCAGCAGGAAGCTCTGCAATATTATTTTCATTTCTATTTTCAGAGAACTGGCAACATAAGTTTCTACAGTTCTGCTGGCTTCAGGACAAGCTAATGCTGATGGGACAATGTCAGTAGCAGAGATTTGGCCTTCAGGAGAGTATACACATATCCCTATAGTAGTAATTTAGTTGCAGGGAAATAGCAATTATCCAGTATGTGAAAAGAACAAATGTACAACATGTAAATCCCACAGAGCTTCATTTTCCCCCAAAGTAAGGTTTGTTTGTTTTTTTTCTTCTGCATAAATCATCATTGCCCTTTGCAAAGAGGCAGTTTTAATGGTAATGAGAAGTTTGCTGTTCTTATATCAATATGTATGTTGGACTGATTGCCTGAGTATGGAAAGGGCAGGTATTTACATCAGTAAATAACATAAAATTTCTGAAAAGTCCAGCCAATGGAAATGAGTTTGTTTTCTTATAAAATGTTGTGGGACCTTCTGTTTTTTTTCTCCCTGGGTACATCCTAAAATGCTATCATTTATTCTGTGTGCTGGTTAAAAATTATATTGATTTAATTTGGCAATTATTGGCCCTTTTCTTTCTGCCAACTAAATTTTAATCTCCCAGACAGAAGACACTCAGCTCTTTTACGTAACATTACAAAGCATTAATTCTAACCTGTGCGCTACAGAGTCTAGTGAAAGCATGATGCTTTAGTAAAATGCTTTTATTGGCATGGCACTGGGGTGGCTGCAATGCCTGCAACTGGCAGAGATGCTAGTGCCTTCTGTAAACTACAAGAGCTCCACATAATCCCTTGACACATTTTGCAATTAATTTCTGTAGTGGTTAATCTGGGCAGTGTGTGGCATGTGCAACACAAGCATAGCTGTACCAGGTGAAACTGGAGATCTGCTTTGACCAGCATCCTGCCTGTAGCTGTGGCCAGTAGCAGATATTAAAGGTAGAGCATGTGAACAGGACAAGCACGTGGTGATTATTCCCCAGGATCTGCTTTCTGCCTCCAGCTGTTTGTGTCTTAGGGATATCTTCAGCCAGAATTGGCACCTCCCAAACCAAGGGCTCTCAGAACATCAAACATGCAGAATGGTGCTTTCATGTGTATCATGAAAGGCTGCTGAATGTCCATTTTGAACCTCCAGCTACTTCTAAGAGCTAAAACAAATGTTTCTCTGAAAAGGTAAATATGCAAGTGGTGCATCCATTTCTGAGTGCTTTTGAATGCTTTGTATGTTCTGGCCGGTGTCAGCACAAAGCAACACAATTAAGGTCTGAATCATAGTGGTACACCTGGTAGGCAGCTTCAGTTGCTTAGTGCATACCTGTCCCAGGGACTTGAAAAGTGGCCAGAGTCATTCAGAGTCGTTCAGAAAACGTAGACGCACCTTCTGAATTCTCAGAAAAGCTTTCAAAAAGAGAAAGGAAGTGTGGGGTTTCTGTTGTGCTTCAGAAAACAAACCCTTCAGGAAGGGAAAAAAAATTAAAGAAATAATGGAAACAGGAAATGCAAATTGGATACACTCAAAGTTAATGAAAGGAAAAATCTTTTCCCTTTTTAGTTAACATCTTAAATTAGAATTTTGGTATAAAAGCTGGAAAACAGATGGAAAGGATAGTTTTCTTTCTTTTTCTTTTCTTTTCTTTTCTTTTCTTTTCTTTTCTTTTCTTTTCTTTTCTTTTCTTTTCTTTTCTTTTCTTTTCTTTTCTTTTCTTTTCTTTTCTTTTCTTTTCTTTTCTTTTCTTTTCTTTTCTTTTCTTTTCTTTTCTTTTCTTTTCTTTTCTTTTCTTTTCTTTTCTAATTTGCTAGTGAGTTTGAGGCTCGTGAATGAGAGCACCTAATAATAGCATTGGCTAGGGCAACACCTAGCATGGGCTGCAGTTACATTAGTTTCTCCACTGTACTTCTGCCACTGTATTGCATGGACCCGCCCATGCGTCCTGCAGCTGCATCTACCACCTCCTGCTGGTCTAATTCAGCCAGAAAACTGCTCCTGCTCCTCTCCCCAACAGTCCTGTCCTGGCTTACATCTTCTTGTTTGTTTCTCCATTCTCCCTTGGACTTCAGCACAGTCCTTTTCTGACAGCCTTCATGGAGATCTTTTACTCCACCTTGCCCAATCTGATGCAGCTTGACTTACACTGTCCTCATTTTCTGATCTTCCAAGTTTTTCTCCCCCCTTTAGGTGAGAGCTAGTTGTTGTGTTATTGCTTTTGGTAAAACTCACCGAAATGTACATTTGCAATTTACATTGATTAAACTAATAAAGAAAGATTATAAATCTTTGCCTTGAAATTGCCATTCAAGAACTCTCTCTTTTTTTTTTTTCTTCTTTTAAAGAAAAAAAGGATTTATCTTTTTCCATTCCACAGCTTCAGATGCGTTTCTTCCACTGTTTTTATCAGCCATCTTGCTTGCATAGCTGCTCCCCAGGATATTTGTCACGGCTGGCTTACAGCACACTCTGCTGATTTACAGCAGCAATTAATAACATCATATCTGCTGGGAGGGGATGGATTTCTATCTTACAAGGATGAGTAGTACATGATACCCACAAGCCTGAAAAATGCTGATGAGCATTTTTTCATCCAAATCAAAACACAAGGTTCATGTGCAGGTGACAAGCTGGAGAGGAAGATGCTGAGTGGTTATGGAAGGCACCAGAGAGCCACTCGTAAGCCCCAGGTGGGAGTGGGACTGACGTGCTGTCCTGACTCACTGGTGTCTATCCTTCCACCCGCTGGGTGAGGTCCTCTGCTCCTGTTGGTCCAGCTGGCCCTGCTGGCATCCCACACTGGAACTGGCTGGCCCTGCTTGTGCTCTAATGCTGTGGGTGCTGCAGGTCAACGGCTGAGAAGCTGTGAGCAAAGCTGTGCAATTAAACTTGCAAAGCACCAGCCCACACTCTAGACAGCCCTATCTGATTCTTAACTTTATGAGCAACCACAGCGACACACACTATTGATTGGTGGGGACAGGGAAGGGGAAAAAAAAACCAAACCTTACCACATTTGCTACGTTCATTAAAAGCACTCTGGGCCAGAATTTTGGCCTAATTCTTCATATGCTAACTCAGAAAGGCAAATCAGAGCCAAAAGGAGTTGCTACTTTTCGCTGCAGATGCCAGAGAGCAAGCAGAGTGAAAACTAGGAGTTTGTACCTACAAAGCAGCAAGAGACCCTTCTTTCACTCTGGCTTTTGATTGCACTTCTGGGTATTCACTCAGTTTAGAGACAGTACTGATTGTCTCAGGCAGTGGACTGTGAAAGCCTACAAGTGCAAAAGAAGTACACAGATCCCATCGATAATAATAATAATGGATGCCTATAGTAAATGCCCAACAATTGTTCCTGCCTCAAACACTGTTTATTCCAATGCACCTGAGTGTTCCTTGGTAACAGTGCGTCTGAACTTCTTAAGGCTACCAGAGCTGTCTTCATCCTGACCCTGTCTGACATTTAAACTCCTTTTCAGCTTAGCACTTTCTTCATGTATTCTGCGTGGCTTTCCCTTCCCGCTCAGCTAATCCACCAGACTCTCTTCCTCCAAAGCTTTCATACAAACTTACCAAAGTTGGTAAGCAGCATTTCCAAGAACCCTGAGCTGCCCCCACTGCTGAAGCTCCAAGCTTGAACAAATTTACATTTTCTCTAGTTTTTCCTGTGAGGGAGTATCTGTCAGGTGAGGACAGCCTCCAGGAGGTTTTACTGCTCAGTGTCGAGCACACTGTCAATATTCAAAACACAAAGTAGCAAGCATTGACCTGAAACATGTAACTACCTACTTTGTTTTCTGAGTTATTCCTGGGTATAAATTTGAGACTACTAGAGGGACAAGAAAAGGGGGAAGGGGGAATGTTTCCCTGAGGTTTATTGAATGCTTTTAGTTATTTGAACTGACCATAAACTGAAGGTACCTTGGATAAGGCCTGAAATGTTGACTTAGTACACGTATGTAGATCCTTTAATAACCTGGATGTACACAATTGCCTTTCAACCTAGAGAATTATATAACACTTCACATGGTTTTGCAAGGAGTGTACCAGGGAGTATTTGAAAGGATCTGAGCCAAGAAGCTGTACAGACAGCAAGGCGTCTGTGTTGCCACTACAAAGTGGATGTTAATTACCTAAAACAATACATGTAATAGGCGAAGAGAAAAATGCTCTGCATTGCCTTGCCATACCCACTCATCTAGTGCATCTCTAACTGCACAGTTATTTAGCCTGAAGGGATCATAATTAGCTGCTTCATAAATTAATAAGGGAAAGGAGGAGGGAAGGGGGAAAACTACCAGTGCAAGAATGGTGGGAAACTTTAGATAGGATGTTTCTCGAAGAATGTCGTTAGCACGCATAATTGCTTCATTAAATAAAGACACATACAAATGCACAGGGATTCTCTGTCCCTCGAGAGACAAGGGTTGCTTGAGAGGCACTGTGTGGCTCTAGTTGAAGGACACCCTATGGGTGGCTGGGCAAAGGCCAGGTGACTGCTATGCTGTGCCCAGAATGCTGAAAAGCTTCCCAAAGAACACAGAAAATGGATATGGGTCCATGACCCCTCCAGCACCTCTCATCCAAAGTGCTCAGGTAGTGATGTGAGCACCAGCCTTCCACAGTTTGTCACGAGCAAGGTGAAGTCATGTCCCTACTCTGCAGATGGAGAAACTGAGGCAGACAGTGACACATCTTGCTCCCAGTCACTTGGCAGGTCAGGATCAGGCCAGCTGCACTAGCCACCACTGCCAAACTCTGACCAGGTGTAATGAACCTATTGGAATCCTATTTACATTAGTTAATTATGAATTCATAAAAACAATGGGGTTTATTTCCTGTATTATGCAAAGAATTTACAAAGTGGGAGAAGCATTTACCCAGTTTGCAACCAGACACTAGACCCATTTAGCTAATTAGCTGGTTCCAGGCTGGCACTTGGATGCATTCATACATCTTCATACACCATGACCACGGTCTGTTTTGGAACTAAATCCTCTCACAAAACAGTGAAAGTATCTCCAGAAGTACAAGAAGGGGGCACATGCTCTCCCTTACCAGAGGCACTGCACCATATTCCTCTTTTTGTGAATTTTGCTCCACAGACTTCCACACTTTTAATCTGTTAATCCACAGCAACTCATCTTGGATCCAGAGCCTGCCTTTATGGGCTGTTTCTGCATACTTTTCCCTTAAAAGCCAGGCTTCTTGAATCACAGGGAGGTGAGGGATGTGACTTGACTGTAGTCCAATAACAAGTCTCAATGATTCAAAGCTAGAAGTGGAATTCAGCTCCCAGGCTTCAAGGAAAACTGGGCCAAAAGGAAACTCTGCTTTTCCCATTCTACATGGGCCAACAAGCTAAGATTTAGGCAAATAGGAAGCATGTCCCACCCTGAGCGATATGGAGAGTGTGCTTTTTAAAAGTGCAGCTGGCCTTTTTTGGTGGTAACTATTCTCCAGGAGTATGTGGGATTTCAATGGAATGGCATGTAGGGTATTTTCCATTTGATTTTAAAGTATCCCCTGTGCATGCTTATTTGCATTCATCCTTACTGCTGCTTCAACTCCTGAGCTGCTTCCTCTTCCCTCAGTGCTGGGTTTGCTTTTTTTTTCTGTTTTCAAATATATTTATGCTCTTTCTTTCTTTTCTCTTTCTGGCCAAGAGTCTGGCAATTTCTCTAATGAAAATAGTTGCTTGCATCCAGAAAGTAATTTTGCTTTACAAGAAAGCCTTACATTCTTTTTACACTCCATCTCTGAATGCCCGTTTTATATCAAGCACCTTCTGCTCAGTCTTGCTTTGTTTTCTTAGCTCCCTACACACTGTCTCACCATCAGGATGTTGTTGCACTCCCTATTTATATCTTTGTACCAACTGCTCAGTGTCTAATCATGATTCTCTTCCTTTTTTACCTCTCCCTTCTTGGAGGCTGCTCTGCTTTCCCCATCCCATCTCAGTCTTCCCGTTGTCCTGTAAACTCAGGACACGTTCTCTTGCTTTGCCCAGAGGAGTAACTTTCTTCCCAGATTGCTGAATTCAGTAATGTCATTTGCAAAGTAAGAGTAAGCCTGAATTCAAGCTAAAGCTTGTGGAAAGTGAATGTCCAAACCTTACTTCAGGAAATTTTTGGAAGTCTTACTCTATGTGACTTAATTGCTGTGTCTGACTCTGCCAGCTCCCTGACTAGGTCTTCTCTATCCCTTCACCAGGGAGGAAGGCTAGAGAAAGCCTTCCATCAAAGACTGAGCTGGCAAGAACAAGCCTTCCCCCTCCCTCCCCTTTTCTCATTATATATTTCCATGGCACAATAAAGCATTTTCCAACCAAGACTAGTGCTGAACGTATTGACAGAGTGAAATACATCGAGCCATTTAGATTTGGGGTTTTCTGGTTGGCTGGATTACTAAAACTGTTGACTTTCAATGGCAAAGTTCCCACTGACTTCAGAGGGACTTGGATTTCACCCTGTGTGTGGTTAGAGCATCTGCAACCTTGCTTTGTGTGAAGCATGTCATGATCGAGTTCTTAAAGGTAAACAAGCACAGGTGGCAAAAGCACAGCAAACTTCAAAATCCTTCTGTCTGTGATAATTACTTATTAATTTCTTACAGTGCTGTAAAGTGCATACAGTGTATACTTTTAAATAAGATTTTGTACTCTTAATTAAGTGCTATTTTTTTCAGTAAAGTATATGTTTTTTGCCCTGAGGATATCCAGTCTTAGGCCTCTTGCCCACTATGCAAGCAATGAAGAGAGGTTTATGACAAACAGAACTTTCAAAAGATTTATTCTGCAAGCCTGACTAGTTACTTGACAGTGATGATAAGGAACCTATCGTTGTCTGGGGCTGGAAAATCTCCTGTATTAAAAGCCTTGGAGTGGTTTAGGTCTAGGTGTCTCAGATTCTTGACTTCAGGCCTCTTCTTTATTTCACATATTTAACTTCATTGATTTCAACGGGCTTATGATGACATACAGTGGAGTAGGTGGGTCAGGCTTCTCATTTCTATTTTGACTGAGCAGTATGGATCCATAAGCATCCAGATAAATCTGGTTTTCTCTCCATGAGCATGAGTCATTCACTGGGTGGTGAGAATGCGAGATTGTCTTCTGGTATTTCCTGCATACAAGAAGTGAGCTTATGTGAGATGAGATGAGATGCCATGGCATTACACTCCTAAGAAGGGCTCACCAAGACATGAAAAACTGAGGTATGTGTGAGAAACTCCCAAAGATCACCAGAGAACAAGAAATGACCTCTCACTAGCTGTTCCATAACCGTATCTTCGTGCACTCTTCCTGATGTTGCAGTCTGTTGTTGCTCATGGGAAGAGCTGGGAATACTTCTGGCCATGTCCTCCTGATGTTCTCTCCCTTAGTAAAGCATCAGCTCGGTTCTGCAAGGATAACATTAGACACATGAAGATGGGTGCCACCGTGAAGATCGGTACCATCGTCAGGAACTTGATCTTAATAAGAAATCTGGAGCCCACATACATGGGGAATTTGATTCTCTCTCTAGCAGTGGTCAGGATTAAAGACTCCTTTGATTCCTCCTGATGGCCTCAAATTCTACTCAGGTAAAGCATGTAGCAACTTCTAGTTTTGCCTCTGAAGTCATTAGCAGAGGCATGGTCTTGCACTCTAGCATTTCAAGTACCCGAGCAACACTGACCTTCAAAAAATTATCTGGCAGGCAAAGTCTCTGTCAGATAAAAGTTCAAGTAAAGTTCAGAAATTATGAACCATGGACATACTGGACTCAAGCCCAAGCACTTAATTCATGCCAGCATGAGAGTCAGTTAGCTCTTCCAAGTTGCAGGTTCTTGTGTGTGGCAATTACAGTTGCTCTTGAGACAGCCATATATAAGCATGGATTCCTCCCTGCTGAAGCTCATCCTGAAAACAGGCAACTGGGCTTTAATTGTGGTACAGGCACTATTTGGGGTTTTCAGTGGATCCCCTCTGTCCTTCCCTCTTCCCTTGACAACTCTGCTCTTCCAGAACCTTGCAATGTGCTGCAAAAGGAAGATAATGCTGAGGCACAGCATGGTGTGAGGTCCTCCTGTCTGTTCTGCCTGACAGCGGACACCAAATAGTGTAATGTTGCATCTCAAGATAGCCTGTGAATCAACTTGTGTCTTACTACTGCACAGGTAGATAAAGAAGGAAGACATGCAAAGGACTAAGACCATGGCAGAGTTCTGCATTTAGGGCAGTTTGATTCAAGGGACACTAGTCCTGCACAGCCCAGAAGAATGAGCTACCCACAGTCCTGGGATATTCCTTGCACCTTTCCATAGCCCACTGTGAGACAGAAGAACTCTGTATACAGCATTCATTTCGAGAATGTATTGGAGAGCAGGCTATAACAATGACTCTTACAGCACAGCTGTGCTATCAGCCCAAATGTCAGATACCTCTTTGCACCCTGTAGTGTGACTTGCTGCCTTTGAGATCAGAAAAAAAAAGAGTGGTCTTTGCATCTCTCTGTTGCCTCTGCCTCAGGAGTTTGAAACACTTTACAAAGCTGCTGAAGGAGTCTTCAACTCCCCCTCCCCAGTATGCCCTGCACTGCTGACGCACAGAAAAGTTAATTGACTTAATTTAAGTCACACCACATCCTTGGCAGAGTTGTGAAAGGAACCTGGGAGACCTGGGGAGAAAACTTCTACTCTCCTCTGTCTGTGGGGCTTTAACAGCTGCACTGTCAGCTAGGAGACAGATTTCATCAACACAGAAGGGTCACTGGACTCTGCTAATAAGCAGCTTTGTGCAGTCTCCCTTACACACTTTAGCATATGACAGAACTACCAATAGGGCTGAAAAGCACCTTGGGAAGATGGTTTCAGTATGACAAATAGCTGATTAGATGTAGGGTGAGGATATTACAAAAGAATGGTTATGTCCCAGATGAGTCCAGAGCTACAGCACACCATTTTCCCAATTCATACAGTTAAAGGCTTTGTGTTCCTGCCTCAGACAATGGTACAGTACTGAGTTTTATATTAAAATTTAGATAGTTGGATAAATAACCAAAATGGGAGCACTGAAAAAGGCAAGAGAGGAGTCTCCCCTCACAGAAAATGGAAAGCTCTGGTCTCATAAAATCTCTTGTAAAAAAAATAAAAGGGAAAAGAAAGGATACTGTAAAGTTAGAGAAGGCAGACTTAAAGCTTAATCAAAACTTAGGCAAGTAAGACTTGAAAGAGAGTTGGTTTCTTTTCTTTTCTTTTTTATTTTTTCTCCCTCCTGGAGGGATCTTAGGTAAATAAGCCTGGCACAAGCCCTTCTTCTTAAGAAACATGTTCTGAAGAAGGATGAAATCAACAGGTTGAGGTGCTCCCTACATCAGAATTAGCCAAATTAGCTGAACCAGAAGCAGTAGATTATCATACAGCTCCAAATATCATTTGTGGCTTCTTGGAGCAGCCATGTGACACCTGCCTTTGACACTCAGCAGCCTCACACAAAGGCCTAAAGGGGAAATTAATTGCCTTTCTTTCCTTTCTCTGGCCCAGGAAACTGTCTCCCTTTTTTTCCCCCCGCCACTGTCACCAAGATTTCTGACTCATAGCACATGGAGATGGTATTAGTCACAAGCTATTTCCTGTTTTCCAGATAACCTCACATGCTGGGGCTTCACGGTCAACAGCACAACCAGGTGGAGTGCAAGGTAGATGAGAACCTGCCCATTGCCAGGCAAGCATAAAACCCTTCATATAGCTGATTGTTTATCCTTACAGGCATCTTTCTGTTGTTGTTTTCTGTAAAGGAACAACATTATTTTAAAGTACCCTATATTCACATATTTGTCTCCCCTGAGTTTTCCCAGACCAACACACCAAACATGTGTTTACTTGTCCTACATTCAGTACAAATTTGATTGCTAGCTTTTAAAGGTGAAGTTCTTGCCTTGTTGCAAACCTGTCAAGTGCCAGACAACTGGGAAAGGTTCAAAATCATTTTGTGCATCCAGGGCACCAGACTCTTCTGTTATACATTTTCTTATGGCATGTTTGCTCAGCAAGAGCCTGCACATAAGGAAGCCATACCCCAGCTCAGTGAGTTTTACTGTCCAGCCTGCTTCAATGCATGGTTGAGGCTGTGCCTTTAGCTATTGAAAGTCCACCTGATGCCAGTTCAATGGGCAAAGAGCAGAGGATGACACCTTCATCATCAAGGACCCTACTTACTTCAGAGAGTGCCCTGCAATGGACAGCATTCAGACCTGCCCTTAAATGGATTTGTATGTGTCCCATTCATACAGAATTTAATGGGTGCAGCATGAGCAGTTCACTGAACTGACAGCACCAGCTCATGTCCACCTCCTTTATGCTGCAATGTTCTTCTCCCTGTTCAGCTCCGACTTCGTGTGCTGAGCAGCTCAGTTCCAGCTAGGACTGGCATTGCTGGAGAGGTGTGATTTTGCCTTGGGCAGACATCCCTGCCTAGCTCAGGTGCAAGTAAAAGGAAATCATGGCACCATAAGCTCCTGCTGCTGACCCAGGCAGGTGTGTACAGCCTGTACTGAAATCGAGGGTGTCACAGTTACCAATTACAAAGATAACAAAATTAATGCTCGCTCAGGAACAGGACTGTAATTGCAGCTCTGAATTGTGCTGTGAGCTATCCTTAGGCATGTGGGATAGATGTTGCTCCTGATTTATCGCAGTGCACGTTGATAGCAAGTTTGTAGTACTTCCTTCCCAAAATACGTTAATTTTTTTATGTGTATTGTACCCACCCTGGGTAATGCAGGTAGCTTGGAGGGAGAAAATGGTTGCTATTTCACAGCAAACTCTAGCATTAAGCAACTATCTTTACCTAAAAGGAATTGCAGGAGATATGAAAGCAGAAGGCAATTATGCAAATTGCAATTGGAACAGGATTACTCAGGCTAGAGCCATTTACTTCAGCAAAGCGTGCCATGGGTTTTAATGGTATGAGTGTGCCAGGGGGAGTGGGGCTGGCTGTACCTGGGATTTGCCACTGCCTGTACCTGGGAGATGCCACCTCTTGCAGCACAGCAGCCTCAATGCTGCTAAGAGCATGTGTTGGCACCAGCTCAGGCTCCACTGGACAGAGAAACAGCAGTACTTTAGGGCGCTGATGGTCCCCATCTTCACCTCCTGCTTCATCATGCTAAGGAGACTGTAGGACAAAGGAGGCTTTGGTGTAGTGCACAGGACAAGAAAGCCTATGACAAGCAGGAGAAAAAACCCAGGAGGACTCCTGCTGAAGCAGATGGGACCTTAGCTGTTTGGAAGGAAGATCTTAGTGTGTTTTCCTGGCTGTGACTAAGCAGATTTAAAGTGCATTGCACCACACAAGTCTATCCAAATGCAAATATGCTGCTGTATATAGAGAAATAGCCTACACTGGAAACCAGATTTCTTATCAGGAGGAAAACATGATTATGGCTGTCATCTCTGTATGTTGTTCTTGATATATCTCATTCTTCCAGTGTTCCTGCAGCCGCCAGCTTGAGGTTTCAACCATGCAGATGAGGTCTTCCCAAACTTTTGTGGGTTAGAAGAAAAAGATGAAAACTGATGAATGGTGACTTCACAACTACCTTAAACTAAAAAGAATGGATAGCAACTCCTGAAGGTTATAAATATGGACTAGTATGTGCTGAAAGTAATTATCATCATCATATGTGGTTAAAATCAGTCACCAGCAAGTTAAAACTAAACATCATGTCCAGATTTGTTGCTGAAATGCCCTTGCTACCGTTCAAGTGCAGGAAAAAAAAGTGCAAGTATGAGATAAAACTCCCTCAGTTTGGGGTTTTTATTGGATCCATGCTAACAGAGCAGGGAGTTTCACACTCACACATCAGTAAAGATCTGTGGCACTTCAACTTCTGGTCTCAGCTAAAAGCAGGAACACAACATGAAGATTTTCGAATCTCAAAACACTGATGGCACTCGCACTGCTCAAGCCATCCATTACTGTCTCTGTGATCTGCAGCTCTGAGTTACAAAGCTCAATCCTTTGGTACTAGTTTCAGAAGAGAGAACCTTATCATTACAGAACAGGAAGAAGACTAATTATATATTTATTTTTTTTTTACTCATCCAAGCCCTCCCATTTGTGTCCTCTGTGATCTTCAACAAATGACTGAGACTTGAGATTTAAGTTCTCATGTACTGCTGCCTTCATGACTTGTTTGTGCAGCACTGAGCTAGGCACATACTGTGAGACATTTGCTCTCACATTCTCTGAAACATTTGCTCTCACATTCTCTGACAGATCTCAGTACACCTGGGGCTGAACACACGTCTTAAAGTGGAGACTATAAAACGTCTCTCTGCCAAAGTTTTATAACTTAAAAGAGGTACAATTATACCTTACCTCTGCACCGGGAAGGGGAATTACAACCCTTGATTCAGAGATGTTTTGAATAGAATCACTGGAAAATCTACAGGAGATTTTCTAAATCCTTCTCTGTAAAAGAGTGATTTGCACATAATCAAAGCTTCTTAAGCACACAGATTGGATGCTGTAAGAAGACTCTGGTAAGCCACTAGTTTCATACTCCGTTCAGTAATGGACAAGCCAAACCTCTACATTATGAGTCCAGCATAACATGAATATTGGCAGAGGCTCTGCTAATTATATATGGGTCCATGTCAGCTGGGATTTTAAAAAAGCAAAGCCCCATGACAAACATGACCCTCTCAGTCCTCTCTTGACAGAAAGTTTTGTCCTAAATGAGGAACGTTTCCTCAGTTTACTTAACGACTCCCACACAACCAAGGAAAAGCACTGAGGTTTTGTGATAAGTTTCCTCCTGGTGTTCCCTCCACTGGAAACCAGTGTTTAAAGTGCAAGCAGCTGGCACCAGTTTTTTCCTCTGGTGTCACCCTGCAATTACACCAATTCTGTCAAAATGGAAGCACACAGGGTAGCCACTGTACTGAGTCAGGGTGAAAAACCAGTGAGAGAAAGGCAGATAAAGCCTCCTTCTTAACCTGCCCAAGGAAAGCTGAGCCCCCTTTGGGAAAGTCTTTTACATCTCTGGATGCTGTCTGTGATGTTCTGGTTGTGGCAAAGGTCTGCTCCTTTGAGACACAAACTCATGACCGTGCTCAGAGCCCAGCAAGTAAAGCTGGGTTAAAGTAAAATGGTCATAGTGTGATGGATAATTTCAGGGTGGTGGTAAAACTATTGGGTTTGAAGCTGGTAATTTGAAGTTGTACACTGCAATTTCAGAAGTGAGAAAAATGTTATTCTTTATTTCCAAGAATAATCTTTTGATACATGGGGTTAGGTTGGTGCAGACCTAAATCTCCATGGATGTAGTTGTAATTCCTGCTTAATAAAACTCTAGAGGTGATCTCTTTTTATCAGCCTATCATCGGTAATTAAGGCATTTAATAGTCAAACTCTTTGATGTTGTGTCATTTCTGAAACATAAATAAGGAGTTTTTCTCCATCTTAGAGATTAAGATAAATGAGTTGGAAGGGTAATAACTCAAACATACATTTAAAAGCTATTTGGAGATTTTAATAACTACCAAAAAAAATAACAACTATTATATTAAAAAGGCACATTGGTAACAGTCTTGGGAGAGGGGAGCATTATGACTTACAACTCAGCAGAGAAACCTGGACATAATCAGGTTTACTACTGTTTGTTATTAGCTTTTTGGTTGAGATGATTTGTTTGTAGTGAGAATCTCAAAGCACTGAAATTAATTCTCAGTCACCCTCCCTGTTGCTATCAGATAGAAAAGCAAGTCCTGGCAACCCATGAAGCTGTGCTTAGCGACTGATGCACTGAGATATGGAGGACACCTTACGTTACACATTTTTTTTCTGCTCCTGTATTTAATAAGAAAAGCAGTGGGAATGTGGCAACCATCTGACTGGGCATCTTCCCCATGTGCTGGGTTTGGATGAAGTTCCAAATAGGATGTCTCAAAAAAAGTGCTCCTCTCTGGCCAAGCTTGGGCAAAGCAAGGGAGTAGGTATGACTTCAGCCTGTCACAACCCACGGGGAGCAGTGCATCAGAGAATGCCCTCCTCGACCCTTTTTCTTTCTTCACCTGCACCAAGTGAAGTAAATCTTATCTGGGTCAAACTGGAAATCTCTGCCAGAAGACCTCAGGTTGTGGACCTCAATCTACTTCTTAATTGTATGGCTTAGCCACATGATCCTTCATCCACACTCAAAGGCACTAAAAGAGGTGGAATTTTTTTCCACCATCACTCTTCCCTCCAGACTGTCAGAAATCTCTTGCTCGTTCTTCTGCTGTGAGGCCCACTTCCACTCTCTTTATCCCTCTGCCGGTATCCCTGGATCTCAGCCAGTTTATATGTGAGTTCTCCTTCTGTTTCTGTCTGCTTGTGATTAGAATGTGCACACACTGAATTTTGTTTTATTCCCAAGGTCTTATTGGTAGATTAGAGGGAGCAGCATGTAGGAGGGAAATCACACAAATCCTGTTATTTGTAGGTTAGGAGTGGTGCATGGGAGGAAGATACAGAAATCCTAGCAGTCATTAACAAGATTTTAGGGCAGGTTCCTTTGGTGAGGTTTGGAAAATCTCTTCCTGGCTGCCTGCTCTGCTGATATGTAGGTCTTTCTTTGCTCCACCTCTCTATGCCCAGTCTAAGTATGAGTATCCCAGAACACTGAATTACCACCTCTCCTCTTTCTCCACTGCAGCACAGATTTCCTTTTATTTCTGTTTTGAAGGATGCAAATTTGCCACCATCATTATTTACTATGAGAAAGATTGAAGCAGCAGCAACGTTTGTTATCAGGGCCTTGCTTTGAGCTCTGCCGCAGGACGCTGGTCTGCAGACACGTGTCCAGTCCTGGCTGCTGGTTTCTGGCCCTCTGTCCCAAGCTTTTAATTTCCAAAAGCAGTAAATGGATTATTGGAGTTAAAGGTAGAAAAGCCAATATCCAGAACACAACCTATGGGGATTTATCCTCTTTTCACTGTTTAAAAGCACTTGGCTAAATTTTCACATGACTATGCATTCCTCTCTTCTGAATACAAGCCAGCATGATTGATTTGAGTATTAATTAGCACTATTAATCACAAAGCATGGGCTCACTGAAGTTCACAGAGGAGCTGTGAACAGTTAATACATGAGGAAGAACAGGTCAAGTGCCAAAGAGATGACTAGACCCTGCCCTCAAGTGATCATATTCCAAAGGCACAAGTGAAGAAAAACAAAGCTAGACAAGACAGAACATATACAGAGTGGGAAGTGGGTATTCAGGATTGAATGTTTCTTGAAGTAGGTGGGGTCTCAATGGCAGCTTGCTAAAAACAGTGTGGGAGCTTACCTCATGGTAGCATTCTTTTTGGCAGGCCATGAAGTAGGGTTGTGAAAGGCTGCCAAGATGGGTAGATGAAGGAGACAGAAGTATTGGTGACTGATTCTTAAGCAAGACTGTAACCCAGTGGCAGATATTCCTTTTTGTCTAATCTCATTTTGACACTTGTTTCTTCCTGGGCTGGATTAATCACTACTTTTGGGATTAGGTAAAGCTGCCCAGTTACTTAAAATTCTGGTTTTAATATGGCAGCTTTGTCAGCTTTCCCCTGCCATTTTTCTAAGGTAGTTTTGTTGGGTTCTAATGGATTGGATGAGCTTGTACCTCAATGTTTGCAGCCTTTTCTGTCTCAGCTGACAGCCCCTGGGACATGGGTGGCTTAAGGGAATGCCTGGTGGAAAGCTCTTCTGGCAATGGAGACTGCTCTGCTGTAAGTGTTGGGTTTCACATTAAGCACCAGATGACTTTCCAATCTTTAGCTCCTCTTGGAGCTCCTCTTGGAGATTAAAACCCCAAAATGCCCAACTCAGCCCCATCTCAACAGGCCCACCAAGTTCAAGAAACCCACCCAGCTCAGAAAGGTATTCTGTGCTGCAGAGAGCAACGTGTGGGTGGTAGCTGAGCTTACCAGTGTCTGCTGCATTTATTTAAACAATTGCTGCATGGCTGGTTTTGAATTTACAAGTATTTAGGAAGTTTTGAGATTCCCAGACTATAAATACTATTCCACCCTCTGCAGGTTTCAGCTAAGATGTTGTTTCACAGTACATTCTCTGGAACATGTCCAGAGAAGGGCCACAAGGATGATCAGAGGGCTGGAGCACCTCTCTTATGAGGACAGACTGAAGGAGTTGGGGCTGTTCAGTCTGGAGAAAAGAAGGCTCCGAGGTGACCTTATTGTAGCCTCCCAGTATCTGAAGGGGGCCTACAAGAAGGCTGGGGAGGGACTTCTCAGGATCTCAGGTAGTGATAGGACTAGGGGGAATGGAATGAAGCTGGAGGTGGGGAGATTCAGAATGGATGTGAGGAAGGAGTTCTTCCCCATGAGAGTGGCGAAGCCCTGGAATGGGTTGTCCAGGGAGGTGGGTAAGGCCCCATCCCTGGAGGTGTTGAAGACCAGGCTGGCCAGCCTGATCTAGTGTGAGGTGTCCCTGCCCATGGCAGATGGGTTGGAACTAGATGATCCTTGTGGTCCCTTCCAACCCTGACTAATTCTATGATTCTACATCTAATGATTCAGGTGAGGAAAATGGTTTCTGCTGTTCTGCTCCTTTGCTGTATTTTGTTTGGTGGGGTTTTTTTTTCCACTCTGAGCTGAAGAGTCCTTTAGACATGGAATCTTTCATGCTATGCTTCATCCACTTGAATCTTTCCTTCCCAGACTTAAAGCACATAAGAAAAAACCCAGATGTCTCAGGGAAAAAAAAAAAAAAATAAAGGCCCCCAAACCCCTAGCTTTACATGCACTTGGATCTTTCATTTTATAAAAACAGTCAAGCCACAACCACAAGATTTCACAGATAAGAGAAAAAATGTGGATTGTACTTAATTCAATATTATAAAGAAATGCTCTTACGGGGAGACTGCAAACTGAGCCAAAGCCAGACCAAGACTGCTGACTGATCTGAAAAATGTGAATATTATTCACACTGGGACACCACATCTCATAATGCTCCATGTGTGCTATAGTATATAATTATGAAATGTTTGCATTAAGTAACTTGGGTGCCTAAATACAGATGTTCCTTATTGACATTAATTGGACTTGACATATCTTTGGCCTGCTTTATAACAGTCACCAGAGCATGCATTTCCACTTTACCGTACATATTCTAAAGGAGCTCTGTTCCATATCGAGCTTATTAACAGAGAAAAACATTAGTGCCTTAGCTATCTGTCATGTATTTCACGTAAAAATGCAATTGGTTTGCATTAGAGAGTGTAGTTGCTGGGGACTGACCACAAACATTAATTTCTGCTCTTTCTTTCCTTTTCTTTTTTGTTTTGTTTTCCTATTTTTTTTATTATTAGTTTTTATTGACAGTGAAATCTGTCCTCAAGACACAGAAAGTTATTTTTGCTTTCCAAAACTGTCAATGCATTGTGGTGCCATTTGCTCTAGTCTTCTTATTACTATGTCTCAAATGTTGAGTTTCTGAGAAAAGAAATAGAGAAAGAAAGAAAGAGAGAGAGAGAAAGAGAGAAAGAAAGAGAGAAAAAGAGAGTGAAAGAAAGAAAGAAAGAAAGAAAGAAAGAGAAGGAAAGAAAGAAAAAGAAAGAATGAAAATGATAGAAGGAAAGAAAGAATGAAAAAGAAAGAATGAAAAAGAAAGAAAAAGATAAAGAAAAAGAGAAAGAAAGAAAGAGAAAGAACAAAAATGATAGAAAGAAAGAAAGAAGAAAGAAAGAAAGAAAAGAAAGAAAGAGAGAAAGAGAAAGAAAGAGGGAAAGGAAAGAAGGAAGGAAGGAAGGAAGGAAGGAAGGAAGGAAGGAAGGAAGGAAGGAAGGAAGGACGAAAGGAAGGAAGGAAGGAAGGAAGGAAGGAAGGAAGGAAGGAAGGAAAAGAGAGAAAGAAATAAATTGTTCTTTAGCTCCCATGAAAATATAAATGGCCTTTGCACTTGTTAGTTTAACTCTTCTACATGATGCTGCAGCTTGCCTCCTCCCAGTATCTGGAGAGAAACCCTAAATATTAAAGAAACTCAAGAGTGCTCATATTTATGAACTTCACTTGGCTAGTTCAAAACAGGTTCATCAAATGGGAATCAAAGAAGACCTAGAGTTTCCTTTGAGATAATCTATTTTAGATGTGTCCATGCAGTTTTGATTCAGATCTGATTCTTCTAAATCTTTCTACATAAACGTTCTTGGAAATGAAATGTAGGCTTGGTTTTGACATTTTCATCTTAATTGGTGATGCTCAGCTGGGCTGTTAATGAGTGGGAGATGTTTAAGTGGATGTTCACGTTTTTAGGTGATGAATACAGAGATAAAAAGGCATTTGAAGTCTGGTCTAGAATTCAGACATGAAAATTTATTCTCCTGATATTTGGGAGAAACTTCTTATACATCTTGTTCCAGGCAGTTCGTGGAGCAGGAAAAGTGCCTCTTTTAAAAGAGGCTTATGTAAAATCCTAGACAAAATTGAGAAGAATGGAAATCAAAGTACACAGAGCAGAGAGCCTGTGACTTCATGTAGTCAGATTCCTTCTTTTAAGAGGGGTGGACATCTGCCTTTCTTGAACCAAACGCTGCAAGCCTGTATGTTTTCTGAGGCAGATTCAATTTTCCTAAACTATATATGTCTTGTCTAAAAGACAAATATCTCCCCTTTCCCTTAATGAGAATTTGTTGCACTACAGGAGCCCTTTTCTTTAAAAAACAAAACCCAATCCAACCCAAAACCAAACAGAAAATAAATTAAGTGATTAATAGGTTTTCTACAGGCTGACAACTTTTCACTTCACGTTGCTCTTCTTTGTAGCAAAATGCTACTTTCCATTATAAAACTACCAGTGAAAAAATAAACTAAATATATATATATATATATAAACACATTTTATTTTTTATGTTGCCATTGCAAATTAATATGGATCCAAGAATCTTCTGTGTTTGGTTTCCTCATAGCAATTTAAGCAAGCACGAGGTTACAAGGGAGCTTCCCAAGTAGGTGCAAACGCTCATTATAAAAGGAGAAGTCCCGTGGCAAATTTTCCGCAGCACAAGTCATTGTTTTGAAATGTATTTCAAGACTAAGCACATCTGATGACATCCAAGGCAGGAGTATTGCTGTTTACAGTGTCACCGTGAGCGGTGAAGATTATGCTCTTCAGATATGGGTGGAAATTGTTGATGCGTCTGAAAGGGTCCGTGGATTGTTTTTAAAGTAAGAAAGACAAAAATGATGTTAATGCTAAGCCAAAGAAAATAGTCCTTTCAAAATGCAGAAAAGTAACCTGAGAAAACTCCTATATATGCTTGAAGCTGGGTGCTTTAATAGCAAATACCTTTTCACTTGTGTTCAGTGGGTGCAATGATGCTTGTAGTGTGTACAGACCATGCTGAATGGTCAATAAATACCTGGCAAAATAATCTAGGGTTCATCAGAGGTCATCCCAGGAAGTTTTTGTCCAGGCATGTACATTATAATGAAGTGGTGACCTGCTGGGGTCTGTCATTCGTGATTTTGTTTTTTTTGCAAGTGCTTTTTACATTCAACTCAGTTTTTAATTATCAAAGTGACAATTCATAACTGGAAATAGGCTAAACCTCAAAGTCATTTAGCGCCTCTCTTATTCCCAACAACTGCTGAATGTTGATGGCTCAGGTAAGTAAATGCTCTGCTCCGAGCTAATTCCAATTTTGTTTACTCAAAAGCTGACCTTCTGAGCTCATCACTGTTAATGCCAACAGGGCAACTGCCTTAGCAAATAGAGAAGGGCAACGAAGTTGGTGAGGGGCTTGGAACACAAGCCCTATGAGGAGAGGCTGAGGGAGCTGGGGTTGCTTAGCCTGGAGATGAGGAAACTCAGGGGTGACCTTATTGCTCTCTACAACTACCTGAAGGGGGGTTGTAGACAGGCAGAGGTTGGTCTCTTCTTGCAGGCAGCCAGCACCAAAACAAGAGGACACACAGTCTCAAGCTGCGCCAGGGGAGTTTCAGGCTGGAGGTCAGGAGGAAGTTTTACACAGAGAGAGTGATTGCCCATTGGAATGGGCTGCCCGGGGAGGTGGTGGAGTCGCCGTCACTGGAGGTGTTCAGGAGGAGACTTGACAGGGTGCTTGGTTGCATGGGTTAGTTGATTAGGTGGTGTTGGATGATAGGTTGGACGTGATGATCTTGAAGGTCTCTTCCAACCTGGTCTATTCTATTCTATTCTATTCTATTCTATTCTATTCTATTCTATTCTATTCTATTCTATTCTATTCTATTCTATTCTATTCTATTCTATTCTATTCTATTCTATTCTATTCTATTCCACAGGCTGTTGGGTTTTCAGCAATATCTAGCTATATAAGGATATAACTTTTTTTTTCTTCAAGGTTATTTCCTCTCCTGGATTTTTTAAATGTTTTGTTTGTTTGTTTAATTTCTTTTACCTTGAATGTGGTAAAACCCTTAGCAAAACAGAAGAATCCACTTTATTTCTGAATGTCTTCATACAAAGTTTTCAAGAGGTATAGTTAAGATCTGAGAGAATACAGCCAGTAATATGTTGTGACAATGGTTGCACTGCTGTAGTGGGCAACTCTATTAATCTTTAACACCTCCTGTGGTCTCCAGCTAGTCACTCTTCTACAACTCCATGAAGCTAAAAATGTTCTTGGAGGCCACAATAGGCTACTAGCACATAAACAAAACACTTCAACACCGTTATGCAAGAGTAAACTCAAGTTTACCGCCAGCGCTAGCATATCTTGTCAAGAAATATCAAACAAAGGAATTAGGAAACAAAATACAGTCTTTGCCTTCCAATTCATTATCCTTTCAAGGCATGCACTGATACATTTTGCCTTCAGTTTTGCATAAGTTCTGGGAAAACACTAGTAAATTTGGCTGGAGCAAGGAGATTGCCAAGGATTCCTTCCAAGTTCAGTGAATGGGACCAAAAGTCTTTAAGTAATGAATCACCTCAGATTCTCCATAATGGCCCCAGCAGCAGCGCTCCTAAGCCAAGATGCAAGGTTCACCTCTCCTCGTTTTACAGGAGAGGCACAGACTTGCCACTAAGAGGTGCCAAGAATCGGGGAAACAATACACGTGAATTATAGCAAGATAAACTGGACTCATGGCTTTGAGAATGAAAACATATTGTAATTAAAAGATCAAAGACAGCCCAAATAAATCTGCTCTGTTTCAAGGGCTAATGCCAGGAACAGGCTTCCCTTTCCATGATACCAGCAATCTTCTTGTACATGCTCATCCTAAGCTGTCAGTGCCCTGCAGGATGTTATGACTCGACCTCCACACCACGTGGCTGGGCAGCAGAGTGCAGAAGAAAGGATATTTCCTCCTTTCATCCTAGCTCTGGCTCTGGATGGTGTTTCAGTATTGCCAGTGGATTTTTAATGGGTTTTTTCCCCGTTAACCATACATCTTGCTAAGCACTCCAGGCAACACATAACTGCAGGTGGGCAGGTGGGGATTTGTCAGAATGTAACAAACACAAATAGAAAATTATGGCTGTTCAAGCCATGGAAGTCAAATTACGACAACTTGTTGCCAGGAGTATTTGTACCGGTGGGTGTGCTGCTCGCTGTGCTCATTGTATTCCTTTATGCATCTGCTTTGATGAGAAAGATGGGCTTAAACACAGAAAGTGTCTACTGAGCAAATGAAACCGCACAACTTTCAAAGGGTATCACCGTGCTTCCCATGAGCTCTCCTTTCAAAAGGTGATTTCCAAGGCAGACCTACATCTTTGATTCAATATGTCAGACCAGACCTGCACACCAGAAGGAATGATTGGTGGTCATACAGATAAGCTGAAACACTGGAACAGGTTGCCCAAGGAGGTGGTTGAGGCCCTTTACCTGGAGATATTCAAGGTGAGGCTCAACGAGGCCCTGGGCAACCTGATCTAGTTGGGGATGTCCCTGCTGACTGTGGGGAGGCTGGACTAGATCACCTTTGGAGGTCCCTTCAGGCCTGGACCATTCTATGATTCTGTGAAGGATTGGATGTGGCACTTGAAGCCATGGTTTAGTTGTCAGGAGGTGTTAGGTATTAGGTAATAGGTTGGACTTGATGATCTCTGAGGTCTTTTCCAACCTTGTTGATTCTATGATGCAGATGTGGGGTTTTTTGCTTTTGTTTTTGGTTTTAGAAACATGCTTTGTGTGTGCCTCAATGCTTGGAGTAGAGGAGGGTGGAAAAATTAGGATGTTCTCTGTTACTTAGGAAGCTCCTGGATGTATCCTAGAGATCTATCAACAAATAGGTTACTACTCTAACAACATTGCCCGTCTTTATTTCTGATAATCTGAGGAGGGACTTGAGGATGAAGGTAGGAAGTTGATTTTAGCAGGGCACCTTTCAAAGCTACCTGTATTGTGAATTTATCATTACTACTGTACCACTGTTCTCAGTACACAGTTTCCCTTTGCGAGAATTCTGGGGCACTTGAGAAACAATGGCAGTGCCAAGAAGGGACCATTTGGGACAGCTTATACAGTGGAAACAGAGCCACTCACAGCTTTCCATACACTCAGGACAAGCCTAGCGAGACCATATTTCCTGAAGGGATGAATCAGTGCAGCTCTACAACATTATAAAGGAGGTCATGGCACTCGCCCAGAAGCTGCAATAAGTTTCGGATCTGCAACAAGAGCTTCTCATGCTGAGGAAATAGAAGAGGCAACCCACAAAGGTGTCCGTAGACAGACTCTCTACAGGACATCAGCTGGTGCATGACTTCACCAAATTATTCATTTTGGGGGCTGCTGTGAGTGATTTACTGCAAGCTAACAGGATCCTGGAGCTCATAATCACAACAAAAGACAGCGGCACTTTGCAGATAGCTAGAGGCAGCTGCTGTAGCAGCGTTTTTCCAAGCGAAATAGAGGCCATCATTAGAAGATGCAAGGTGTGACGCTGTCTCCACTGCTTGCTGTTACAGAGCTGCCTGCTGTGTTTCACATTGCCACTGGTCACCTGCCCAGGTCCATGTAGTTGGCTGAAAACACTCTTAAAATTGCTCAGACAGCAGAAACTGCTGCTTTGATCTTGAAACAGACAGTTCCTTTCAATCCTGCAGGCATTCCTCTTCCAGTGCCAAGCAAGAGAGCAAGATGGGAGCACCAATTTTATTTTTTATTTTTGTTAGGCAACATAAAGTCTTCAAAAAAAGGGAAGTATGGGGTAGGAGAAGAGGCTTATTTTGTTATTTTGAAGGAAAAGTCTCAGGGGCAGCAATTTAAAAGGATATTGAGAGGACTCAGTGTCTGCCTCTTCCTGAATTTTGGAAAAGGAATCTTTTGTTGAAGGACACAAAAAGCTATAGTCTCTTGGCTTGTCCTAGATTTTACCTGCAGAAATGAGCAGTGCCTGAAAGGGGCACAAGCCACTGCCTTGTTCAATGCAGTAGCTGTTAAAGGAACCTGGGCAAGGTTACTGCAGAGGTGGAAGGGAATGAGTATTATTATTATTTCTCTACATTTTGACCCCATTAGGCATTCCAGGCACAGGTCAAGTGCAGTAGTTTATCTTCACCCCAGGGAGGATTCTGATCTCTTGTCTTTGATCTGTTCTGTGGTGATGAGTTTGATAATGTTCTCATCTGAGAGCACTAAAGCAAGTCAATAAATAGCAAAGAAAAATTCTCCACTTATACCATAAACCAGAACAGAAGAAGGGGAGGAAACCTTGAAGTCCCTATTGTGTGTGGTTTTTTCCCTTAAAAAGCAGTGATGGGAGCATTAAATATGATTTCCACTTAAAATCTCTCTATCCAAATACTCTGTCTTTTAAGTGTCATTATACTTGATCAAAGGGGGTCCAAATAATTACCATTAGTCAAGAGATCCTCATTTCCAAATGTTTCCTTGAACCTTCTGTTGTTTGCTGAAGTTCTAAACTTTCCAGTCAGGGTCTGCATGTCAAACTACACAGCAAGAGATGAAAACAAGAGTAAAAGACTGTCTCCAGACATTATTCCTGATTTCAGTCTCAATTATAAACCACAGGCAATTCTATATAATCCCTGAAGAAAGGGGATGCTTTTACTTGGGCTGCCTCAGAAGCCGATCACAGACAAAGTGTGGCTTCCAGAATCTATGGCTGCCCTTATGCTATGAGAAAAGGTGTTAGGATTTGTTAGCCATTGTAATGTGCTGCACAGGGAGGTAGTGGAGTCACCAAACCTGGAGGTGTTCAAGAGGGGATTGGATGTGGCACTTGGTGCCATGGTTTAGTAGTCATGAAGTGTTGGGTGACAGGCTGGACTTGATGATCTTTGAGGTCTTTTCCAACTTCATTGATTCTATGATTCTATGACCACTTCTCACAGTGGGATAGCTCTGCTTGGCTGGCCTGGGCATTGAATGGAGGAGGACAAGAATCAGCTCTTGAGGAAGAAGGGTTTGGAACACAAGCCCTATGAGGAAAGACTGAGGGAGCTGGGATTGCTTAGCCTGGAGAAGAGGAGACTCAGGTGTGACCTTTTTACTCTCTACAACTACCTGAAGGGAGGTTGTAGACAGGCAGAGGTTGGTCTCTTCTCCCAGGCAGCCAGTACCAAAACAAGAGGACACAGTCTCAGGCTGCGCCAGGGGAGGTTTAATTTGGATGTTAGGAAGAATTCTATACCGAGAGAGTGATTGCCCATTAGAATGGGCTGCCTGGGGAGGTGGTGGAGTCACCATCACTGGAGGTGTTCAGGAGGAGCCTTGATGGGGTGCTTGGTGCCATGGTTTAGTTGTTTAGGTGGGTTGGATTGGTTGATGGGTTGGACACGATGATCTTTAAGGTCTCTTCCAACCTGGTTTATTCTATTATTCTATTAATTACCCCAAATCCTAACAGAGATATGCAGCTCCCAGAGGACTGGCCACTCAGCTGACCCCTTGCAGAAGTGGGAGAGACAGACAAAATGATTACTTCTTCTTCCTCAATGTTAAGATGGAGAAGACGATTAGATGGTGCTCTACATCTACCTGTGCTCAGGCAAGTATCCAGAATTAAATTGTGTCCTTCACAAACAGGGTATTATCAATGTGATAAAAACAGACTTAAAAATCCTAGTCTGTGTTAAAAGTAACATCAGTTGAGACAAAAATATTATTGCAGGAGTAGTTTTATTCCTCAGCCTAAAAGAATGTTCTTCTTCTGACTTAGAAATGGTAAATTATCTGCACCAATTAATGATTTCTTTTATTTAAGAGGTTTTCCAGATTTTGGGTGTCTTCAGTACTGTGACTTTTTCTTTCATCTACCTGAACGTCTCAGTTCCCAATCCAGGACAAAAGAAAAAGAGATTTCACTGGTTGAAATCTCCACAAAAAAAGGTTTAGTTTTTCAATTTTCAATTTTGACATTTCTGAATGAAAAGATTGAATTGGGAGTTGTGGTCTGAGGGCTTGCTGGGCTACATGTCACAGTGAAATGGAGGAAGAGCACAGTACCTGACAGAAAATGCGGTACATATTGAAGAACGTGACCAAGTCAGGTCAGTGAGTGTCCAAACCACATTCAGGTCCTAGGGGACAGCACATCATTAAAGCAAAACCTGGTTTTGCTTGCACAATAGTTCAGCTACTCAAAACTCCAATGTTGTCTGATTCTTCCATCCATATTTACAGAACACAGAATACAGAATTAACCAGGCTGGAAAAGACTTTTGAGATCATTGAGTCCAACCTATCACCCAACACCATCTAATCAACTAAACCATGGCACTAAGTGCCTCACCCAGTCTCTTTTTAAACACTTCCAGTGATGGTGATTCCACCACCTCCCTGGGCAACACATTCCAATGGCCAGTCACTCTTTCTGTGAAGAATTTCTTCCTAATAGCCAGCCTAAACCTCCCCTGGCACAGCTTGAGACTGTGTCTTCTTGTTCTGGTGCTGGTTGCCTGGGAGAAGGGACCAACCCCCACCTGGCTACAACCTCCCTTCAGGTAACTGTAGAGAGTAATAAGGTCTCCTCCAAGCCTCCTCTTCTCCAGGTTAAGCAGCCCCAGCTCCCTCAGCCTCTCCTTACAGGGCTTGTGCTCCAAATCCCTCACTAGCTTTGGTGCCCTTCTCTGGACACATTCCAGCAAGTCAACACCTCTCTTAAACTGGGGGGCTCAGAACTGGACACAGGACTCAAGGTGTGGCCTAACCAGTGCTGAGCACAGGGCAGAATGACCTCCCTGCTACTGCTGGCCACACCATTCCTGATCCAGGCCAGGACGCCATTGGCCTTCTTGGCCACCTGGGCACACTACTGGCTCATGTTCAGCCTACTGTCAACAAGTACCCCCAGGTCCCTCTCTGCCTGTCTGCTCTCCAGACACTCTGACCCCAGCCTGTAGTGCTGCATGGGGTCAGTGTGTAGAACCCGGGACTTAGACATGTTAAATCTCATGCCGTTGGACTCTGCCCATTTGTGCAGCCTGTCAAGGTCCAGGTCATCACTGAACCATGTCCCTCAGCATCACATCTACACAGCTTTCAAACCCCCCAAGTGATGATGACTTCACCACTTCCATGGGCAGCCTGTCAGCCCTTTTGGTGCAGGAATTTTTCCTAATGTCTAACCCAAACCTCCCTTAGCAGAACTTCAGGTCATCCTATCACTTGTGACTTGGTAGAAAAGGCTGAGACCCAGCTTGCTACGTCTCCCTTTCAGGTAGTTGTAGAGAGCAACAAGGACAAAATATTACTGTCCCACAGAAAGGCTGCAGTGCAAGTTACTGATGAAATGAAGCTATTTTACCAGCTATATGGAAATAGACACAAGATACTTCAGGCAGCCTTGGCTCTGCCTTCAGTAGAACCATATAAAGATGCAACGATGTGTACCATGAGGGTGGTAGAACATCAGAACAGTGTTACCCAGGGAGGTAGCTGAGGCCCCATCCCTGGAGATGCTCAAGGTCAGGCTCAAGAAATCTCTGAGCAACCTGATCTAGTGGAGGATGTGAGCCTGGCACCTGTGCTATGTTCCTTCATGATGATGAGGCCAGGACATAAGAATGGAGTGCCCATACTCTACGCAATGGTCAGTGGAAAGCAGGCAGAACTTAAATCCTGCACAGGGTTTATCTCCCAGTCAGGTTTTGTTTATGTGAAAACCAAGCAGAGTCAGGAACTAAAACCAAGCAGAGTCAGGAACTATTTTCTGCCCTGACATTGTTTAACCATATAACTCTTCTTAACCTACTATTGGTTGCCTAAAACATCTGAGCTCATCTTGAGACAGATCATCAGATGTCATTAGAGGAGAAAGCTGCCTTCTGAATTTGTCATGGTGGAATACCCTGGAACTGAATCATGGTGGCACATCCTAGAATTGATTCATGGCATTTTGTGATGGATAAGTTGCTCCCATTATATCCAAAAAGCAAGACAGGCCAAGAGGACAAGAAATTGCGTCAAGAATACAATCATAGACAGCAATTTCACAACAGAAGAAGGAGTAGCTCACTTCCATCTGGTTAAAGCTTGCTGTTATTAAATTACTGTTCGGTAAAGAGCTGAGCTTATTCTTTGTGAAACTGAGAATCCAAGAGAGAAAACAATAGAAACAAATTTGGGGCAGATACTGAAGTTCTTTCATCCTTGTGGAGATACACAAACCTCCAGCATGGAGCTGAACTCTCTCTAAAAAGACAAATAAACCCTCACATCAGCAGATATGTGCAAAACAGTGCAAAATGGAATGACATCAATTTCCTATTGCACAATTTCTTTCTCACAAAACACTTAAAACTCATTTTCCTCTCCCTTATTCCTGCAATTCTGGACCTTGTGCAAAGGAAGTCTGGACATTATTACTATAAGTGTCTCCCTCAGGACTCAGACTTACAAACATTCTCTGATCCCATCTAAACAGGATAATGTGTTGGGATGTTTGTTTACTCCACACTGTAATTCACCCTTTGACAGAAACCAGTTTCAAGTGACTTTTTTGGTTTTTTTGCCTTCTCCTTGTCTCAGAACCAAACATCACCTGCAGGTTTCCCTGCATAATTAGATAACAATAATAGCAAAATATCTGCCAGTAGCTGAATAGTTGTGCCAAGATCATGGTCTTGATGAAAAGGCAATAAGGACTACGAGTATATGCAACTGCTGCCACAGAAGGTGATCCTTGTAGTGTTCTCTGGGTACAGATAGGAATCAACAGTCCTTCATCTCCAGCAGCATGGCTATTGCAGTGGCTAAACCTCACAGATGCTTCAGACAGCTGACTGTGTCCATTGCTAGTCAGGATCCTGTATTGTCCCTCTATCTTCTGCTGATGCTGGCTGTTTTTCTTATAATTTCCTGCTGCTACCCTGTAAGATAGCTGTGGCTGTAAGAATGGTGGTTGTCTGGAAAAGGAAGGATTATGAGGCCCTTCTGAGTCAGCCAAGGCAACTCAGTGGTGAAAGCAATATTGAGAAGCAAGGACTTGCTTACAAGGGCATTCCCACCTTATTTCTGGCAGAGCTTTGCTGACATTGGAAACCGTGAGAATTTGTAGGGAGGGAAAAGCCATGCAAATAATACCAAGTGGTAACTAATATATTCATGTTTCAGGAATATGGTGAATATCTGGCCCTAAAACTGCATTTCACAAGGGAACGAAGAGACAGAAAACACCTACATGTCTAAAGAGGCTGACAAGTACGCACCGAGCTCCTCAGGGAAACCTGAACAATGTGGATCTGTCTCTCTCTGGGATTTCCACACGCATCTAGATTTCAACATTCATCAAAATGCATCTAAAACTCCTCTCACAATTTTATTCATCTGAAATTCAGATAGTAGAGATTAACAATTCAATTAGGGGTTTGGGTTGTTCAAGATCATGGAGCAAACTGGGAGAATGAGTAATGAAACACAGACTTTTTCCCCCCATCCTTATAAGTAAAACACTAAAAGATGTTAACCAAGTATAAAAACTTTCAATAGCACTCTAATGTATTTGGGGACAAAAATGTGATCCTTTTTTTTTTCATGATGTACAGTCATTTGCTGTTCCTTGATAATATATTTCTTTTCATTTCTCAAAAGAAAAGTAACAGACAGCTTAAAAACACATCAGCAAAGCTATATTTATCCCAAGGGATAGTAACATTTCTTGGAGATCTGAGTGGTTGCAGTTGTAAACAGCTTTAGCCTTACCCCTTGACAATTAAAGAAATGGCAATAAAACCCTCCTTGGGCAACTGGTTGGTAGGTTCCAGAGCTCTTGCATTTACCCATGCAAGTAGCAGACAAGGCTTAGGGAAAAGAGAGAGGTGATTTCTTAAAAAGCATTCAATATTGGTATTGCAGCAAGCAGAAGGAGTGTCATTCTCTTCCCGGGCTCAGAGGAAAGTAGAAATTCTTCAGCAGCTCTGAGTGATTATGAAAAGGCTGATCCAGGCCCTTGGTCAGTTTATCCATGGACTCAAACAAAAAAACAACCTGGATCATTCCCAGGCAATGATTATTGAGACTTCAGTCTCTGACCTTCAGAAGGATAAACACAGAGCAAAGACAAGCCCAATTCTAGTTCTCAGAGGAGAAGTCAGGCTGAAGCCTCTCTCTCTACTTCATTTAAACTAGATCTGAGTTCACAGAATCAATAAGGTTGGAAAAAACCTCAGAGATCAAGTCCAACCTGTCACCCAACACCGAGTTGAAGCATCTTTGCACTTCCTTGATCCCAGGAGATCGTCTTCAGGAGCTGCTGTATGAACTGCCTTGTAGTTTTTGATATAACTTTAATTGTACTGCCAGCCCTCTGATGAATTCTCAAAGAACTGAGATCACTGAACAAACTGCCACAGCCAAAGGGGCACCAAGAGACTCCCTGTGAAAACATCACTCGGTAAATTTCCCCAACAGCAAAGCAGGTCTTCCTCCCTTCTGAACACTTTGGCTTGGGTTTGAAAGCAAAAGAATCAAGGTAAATTTTTGTTCCTCCTGTAAATGTCTGGCTGTCTGGCATCCACCAGAAAAGGCAACAGACTGCTCCATGACATTTTAATCTTTGGGATCTGCTATGGAGCTGTCAATGGCTATTAATATTGTTTGTTCATATGTCCTTTCCTGCATGTGCTTCTGTAAACATATTCAGAGCTCATAAAATTTTAATTGGGAATAAAATAAAATAAATAAGGCAATAATCTGAACCTTCCGGTCCCTTTTGGCCCAAAGCATCTGCTGGCTGTTAACTATTTCCAGGCCATTCACAAACAAGTGAAAATTTATCAGAACAAGAGTCCTTATTCAAGCCTTTTTTATTTTTTATGATGCAATGAAAAGAGAAACACAGCCCAGTAAATCATATAATTAACACAAGCTTGGTGCTTGGCGTGTGAAATTAACCCAGGGAATAAACAAGTAGCTGGGTTAATCCCAGTGAAACTCTCCTTGTGCTCTCTGCAAAGGTACAGCCAAGGCAGTCCCAGCTTAGCCACAAATCTTGGAAGATTTTTGAGACATCTCCATACGTCTGCTGCTTTGCTGTAACTGTTGCATCAGGATGGGGAGAGAGAATCATAGAATCATAGGATCAACAAGGTTGGAAAATACCTCAGAGATCATCAAGTCCAACCTATTACCTAATACCTAACACCTCCTGACAACTAAACCATGGCTTCAAGTGCCACATCCAATCCTTCACAGAATCATAGAATGGTCCAGGCCTGAAGGGACCTCCAAAGGTGATCTAGTCCAGCCTCCCCACAGTCAGCAGGGACATCCCCAACTAGATCAGGTTGCCCAGGGCCTCGTCGAGCCTCACCTTGAATATCTCCAGGTAAAGGGCCTCAACCACCTCCTTGGGCAACCTGTTCCAGTGTTCCAGCTTATCTGTATGACCACCAATCATTCCTTCTGGTGTGCAGGTCTGGTCTGACATATTGAATCAAAGATGTAGGTCTGCCTTGGAAATCACCTTTTGAAAGGAGAGCTCACGGGAAGCACAGCGATACCCATTGAAAGTTGTGCGGTTTCATTTGCTCAGTAGACACTTTCTGTGTTTAAGCCCATCTTTCTCATCAAAGCAGATGCATAAAGGAATACAATGAACACAGTGAGCAGCACACCCACTGGTACAAGGATCAACAAGGTTGGAAAATACCTCAGAGATCATCAAGTCCAACCTATTACCTAATACCTAACACCTCATGACAACTAAACCATGGCCTGAAGTGCCACATCCAATCCTTTTTTGAACAAGTTGGAGGAGTCAAGGTTCAAGGTGAACTGACAGTTGTGGGTGGGTGTGAAAACCTGCATGAGATGACTTCTGTCCCAAGAATATTATAGTAGGAATAGACCCCAAAAAGAAAACAAAAGAGGGAAAAGAGAATGAGGGAATAATGGAGTGATGTGTCAAAGATCACTGGTGAAACCTGGACCTGGGCTTGTGAATCCTTGCCTGGTGTCCTGAGCTAAGCAGATGACTTTGTATTGTTCCATTGGAGAGCACCAAACCTTCACAAAAAGCATAACTGGTCACATGCACACACACACACACACAGAGTGAAGAGGGCTTCCCAGCATGCAAGTATTGGCTACTTCTGACCAAAAAGTAGAAATGCTTTACCATCAGTAATAGAAGGCTGAAAACAAGAATAGCCACATTAACTTCAACTTCTGTTAGGCATCTTATCAAGAGATGCTCTTGATTTTGCTGACATCCAATGTTATAAAAGTGGGGAGACATTTCTACAACAGCTGGAGGAATTAGTGCAAGTCAATGCTTTGCAGCTTGCCAAACTAGAACATTCAGGATTCAGCAGTCAACATTCTGCCTGAATATGACTGAAAATATATTGGATTTGTGATTTGTTTTTTAACCCATTTGTACTGTAAGGGAAGGCTCAACTTTACCAGCAATTTTTGGTCAAGGACTGCACTATTCTTTTAAACCATTTTGTAGAAAATGGTGGTCTTTGTGGAGCCTCTTGTCACATCTCTTGGGCTGAATCTAATGAAATTCATAAATGCTGAACCTGTTCATTGTTTGTCAGAAAAGTACTTCATCAAGATGAAAATTTCAGTGCTACTAGAAGTATTTGATATATCCCAAACAGCCAGGATCTGAAACTTCAAATCAACACTTAGTGTGATGAGAGCAGAAACTTTCTAGAGAAAAGTGGTCACTGTGAAGTTCTGTGAGGCAGTAGTATCAGTGCATGCTGCCAATCTGAAGTAATGGTTTAGTTGATTAGACAGGATTGGATGATAGGTTGGGCTCAATGATCTCAAAGGTCTCTTCCAACCTGGTCTATTCTATTCTATTCTATTCTATTCTATTCTATTCTATTCTATTCTATTCTATTCTATTCTATTCTATTCTATTCTATTCTATTCCATTCCATTCCATTCCATTCCATTCCATTCCATTCCATTCCATTCCATTCTATAGCACCTACCTACTTGAAAGGTTTATCAAAGGCTGTAATGATGATTGCTCGGCAAAAGATTAACAATTTGCTTTTAACATAGACTGTGCTAATCAGTCTCAAGCTGCACCAGGGGAAGTTTAGGCTCGAGGTGAGGAGAAAGTTCCTCACAGAAAGAGTTGTTGGCCATTGGAATGGGCTGCCAAGGGAGGTGGTGGAGTCACCATCCCTGGTGGTGTTCAAAAAGGTATTGGACATGGCACTTGAAGCCACGGTTTAGTAGTCATGAGGTGTTGGGTGGCAGGTTGGACTTGGTGATCTCTGAGGTCTTTTCCAACTTTATTGATTCTATGATTCTATGAATCAGTCAAAAGTAGTAAACAGGTGGTCTGTAATTTACCTCATTAGCTGGATTCTAAAGAAAGGCTTCTGACCTGGTAGACACCCATCATTAATCTCAGAAGGTGGCAAAACTAAGGAGACTGAATTGTCTTCTTTCCTATATGTGGCACTCAACCTTCTGTAGGGGTGCAGTGAGCTCTGCAACCTATGGTTACTTTGGTCAAACCATGGCAGTAGGGACAGAGAAGTGAAAGAAACAGCACAGGGGAAGGTTTATTTTCTCATTACTCACTCTGGTCTTTCTTTGTGGACAAACTGCAACACAAGCAATTATTCACCAAACAACTTATAAAAGATGATCAAATGCATGTGATGAAACATTTCATACAAAGTAGTTGTTAGGAGTAAGGAAGAAAGAGAAGAGAAACCACACACATAAACATTTAAAATCCATTTCAGAGTGAGTCAAGAAATTCTAGAAACCAAGGGGTTTATCTTGACTTTACATAGTTATTTGTTTCTTCTGATATATGAGGGATACACTCTGAAAAAAAATGTCTTGAGAAAAGCTGGGATCTTGGATTGCTTAAGTGCTATCATGTCCAATGAAGTCATTAAAACTGCTTGCAACCAGGTTTCCCCCTGACCTGCTAGTTTCAGTGCCAAATTGCGGGCGAGCATTCAGAGGTAGAAAACAAGCCCGCGGAGAGAGCAGCCATCCTGGAAACAGCTTTCTCTATTTCTGTTCAGTTCAGTGTCCTCCTCATCTACCATCTTCCTTTGCATCTATTTTTTTTCCTTTTTCCCCTAAGTAGCCTGCTAACAGCTTATCTTCAACAGCCTTCTAAAAACAGACCAAAGGGGATGTCACAAACTTGAAGCAGCAGTCATCACTTCATCTTAACTGCCTCTTCAACCTAAGCTGTCTCAAGGAAAATACTTACGGTGGCCAGAAGCTTGGGTGTGTTCTAGGAAACATATCAGGTGGCACAGGAAAATGAAAAGATGTTTTCAGAGAATGGGGAAGGTGTTTGCAAAATGAGAAGTGGTCCCTACTCAGGGGTTACTCAGCTACTCCACAGCACCTACTTGGAGCTGTGGAGAGCAGGTAAACGTCAGACATTACTAGCCGTGAGGTGATTGTTCTTTCCTTCCTAAATCTATATCCAAAACTGCTAGGAAGGACTAACTATAATCAGAAAAATATAATGGGGATTGGTGAAAGCAGCTTTCATTATGTCTGACTTGGTCTGTGTGTCAAATCTGAACTACAAAGTTATTTGTCTCCTGAACTCCACAGATAGTTTTTTTCTGATGCACTTCAACCCTTCTGCACAGCCCCTTTGAAGTTCCAGCCTGGTGCTCCTAAACAGCTATACCTGCCCAGGAGATTGCTCATCTACCCACCTTGTCCTGCTGCCCATAGGAAGGCCAGGACTAGAGATCACAGCTTTTGTTAAAATGGGCAGAACTATTTGGATCCTTTAAGAACAACAAGGCCTTTAAAAAAAAAAGGATTAAAAAACATGCAAAAAAAGAACAAGAACAAAAGGCTACTCCATATATGATGTAAGCTCACATTGCTCTGATCAGAGTTTTGCAGCCCTTGGGATGTTTGTGGGTTCATAAAACTCCAGCTCCTGGAGTCCTGTGATTATTTCAGAATTACAGCTAGCACTAAAAAATAACAACAAAAACTTTTCCAAAGGATCTGAAAGAGGGCTGTAAAGCCCAAATAATAAGGGCTTTGAATTCAGACAGCAAGCAAAAAGAATCTATATTGAGTTTCATAGTTTCATTCAGGGTTGGAAGGGACCACAAGGATCATCTAGTTCCAACCCCCCTACCATGGGCAGGGACACCCCACACTAGATCAGGCTGGACAGAGCCTCATCCAGCCTGCTCTTAAACACCCCCAGGGACGGGGCCTCGACCACCTCCCTGGACAACACATTCCAGGGCTTCACCACTCTCATGGTGAAGAACCTCCTCCTCACATCCAGCCTGAATCTCCCCACCTCCAGCTTCATTCCATTCCCCCTAGTCCTATCACTACCTGAGATCCTGAGAAGTCCTTCCCCTGCCTTCCTGTAGGCCCCTTTCAGATACTGGAAGGCCACAATTAGGTCACCTCGGAGCCTTCTCTTCTGCAGACTGAACAGTCCCAACTCCTTCAGTCTGTCCTCATAGGAGAGGTGCTCCAGCCCTCTGATCATCCTCGTGGCCCTTCTCTGGACACGTTCCAGCACCTCCACATCCCTCTTGTAACAGGGGCTCCAGAACTGGATTCAGTACTCCAGGTGGGGTCTCACCAGGGCTGAGTAGAGGGGGAGGATCACCTCCCTCGACCTGCTAGCCACACTTCTCCTGATGCAGCCCAGGATCTGATTGGCTTTGCGGGCTGCAAGTGCACACTGAGAGCTCATGTTGAGCTTTTTGTCCACCAGCACCCCCCAGTCTCTCTCCTTAGGGCTACTTTCCAGCCAGTCACTGCCCAGCCTGTATATGTGCTTGGGATTGCCTCAACCCAGATGCAGGACCCTCCTTGGAGCTCCTGTGATTTCAGTTTTATCACTTGTGCCATTGTTTTTTTTGTCACTTGGGAGTAGTGTCCTGTGAACATTTAGGTAGTGCTTGTATAACTCCCTTTCTTCAACTTCAGTTCTCATGCAAAGCTGTTAATCCCGGCACAGAGAAGTTGCACACAGTTGATTGAGATGTATGACTCGTACCTTGTTTTTAAAAAGGGGGCAAGGCATGATATTGTGCATTTTAGAAGTACAGCCTGCACTTATTTATAAATTAGAACTAATTACAGGTAACCTGTCTTTGGCGTAAGTAAAAAGAAAAAGACAATTTTCAAGTCTTGGCAGACGTTCCTGTGTCTTCCCATTATGATCTCAGTTGGCTTTATCAAGTGATACCACATTATAATTAGCTGAGGTATATGCTACAATTCAAAGGAGGATGCCCAAGAGCAGGAGCTGAATCTGAAGAAGCCTCAAGCAAAGAAGCTAATAAAAGATACTATTTCAATTAGGCAATTACTTGTGAAAGAGCTGAGGGAGCTGTACTGAAGATATTTCTTAATGGACTCTTGAGCAAGGTCGATGGTATCCTAGGAAAAATGAAAGCATTTTGCTCTCCTGGACAAAGAATTTTTCACTGTAGTTGAAATGTTTCTTATGAGTTCACCTTCTCATAAACAACACCAAATGTTTCTGGATCAGCCATGGGAAAAGCTTTCTTAATTTATTCCTGCATTCTTAACAGAAAAAAGGACTTTCTTAAAGGTCTTTCTTTGGAAACAGACAAAGTCTCCATGTTAGGATAAATATCCATATTAAATATTTTCATTACTTCCTGGCTCAAGAGCAGTCAGTCTCCCTGACAAAACAGGCATTTCTCAGGCTAGTATAAAACTCCAAAATATTCAGTCTTTACTCCCTCCACAGCTCACTTCTGGCCTTTATAGGAAAAGCTGGTAAGCTTCAGTATCTTGAATGCTTCACATAAGATTAACATTATCATAAAGCAAATCCAAATGGGTGAAACCCCTTGAAGAACACTTAAGGAACTAGAAAAAACTTGTTTCTCTCATAGAATGCCTGCACGAGTCTCATGTTCACCTGAGCAGTTTTTGGCACCTGAAGCATGCAAACGTTGTGGATGCAGGTATAAGCTGGGAAAGCATCAATATCAAGAGAAGTGCCCACTCATTCCTTGCTTTTCACCACATCTTGACTGGGATCTTGTGCTGAGCTGCCTCTGAAAAATAAGATATTCAACTTCTTGTGTAAACTTCGTGTCAGCCTACTGAAGCCCACTAAAAGAGGTCTAAGGTCATGTGGTTCCTTGGTACTGTTGCTAGCGTCACCCTAATGGTTATGGGAAAATTACTTCTGATGGGTTTAGAAATGGTAGCAAAAAGTAACAACATATACAAGACAAGGCTTCATGGGAAACATGCTCTTACTGGCTACTGTCTGTTAAAGAAGAACTTAATGTTTGTTATTTTTAAGTTGTTCTCATTTAAAACAAAGTTATTTATGCCAAATAATACCTTTGCTCCTCTTAATCCAAAGGTAAACAAATGGGGTCTGCTGAGTGTGCTCAGCAAGCTCAGTTGTGGCTATTTGCCATATGTAGCACAGCCACTGGGTGTTCTTGTTCCTAGGGAAACATCTTGGAGAAAAACTGGAGGGCTGGTATGGCTGGAGAAGCCTGTCCTGTTTGTACAGCAGGTTTTCAACCCAGACATGCATTTGGCTGCAGAAGTGCTGCACTGTCCTGTGCCCAGTGTCCTCCAGCTCCGCTGCAGCCAGACACCCCTGCCCATACTGCAGTCCTGCTGTGTCTCCTGCACATGTATGCCAGCTAAGTGTTAAGAAATGCTGTGGGGATTTTACCAGGGTCCATTAGCTCCTCACATGCAGCCCTAAATGCCTTTAAGAAAATATAACACAAAGTGTGAAGCAACATCTCTGCATAGCTCAGGTCTCCCTCTGCACAACTCTGTCCCTCCATGGAAAGAGGAGGGACACTCAGGTACTCTGAACTGCCCTCTGGAAACCCTTCCTTCACTGTTCTGACAGGACAGGAAGGCATTCAGTGTAAGTACCTAAAGACAGATGGCATAAATAGCTCCCCTTGCATCTCCTTAGAGGGAGACTTGCAATGTCTCCAAGCCAAAATGTTGCCTGAGATTCAACCTAAAATTAAATAAAGCCTTACTGTTTGATGCCATAAAACAAACATGGCAGCTCTTTGACAAGACTAGCAATAGGTCAGGCTTATTTGCAGAAAGGGAAGGCTAACATTAGCTTGTCTCTGTACTATACTTCTTTATAAACAGCTACTTTTCCAAACTGATTGCATTTGAAATGCTGCAAGTTCACTTGACCTCCACTCTCTCTGGGGTTAAGTACATCCTTGGGCTAGAGTTTAACACAGCACTTTGGGAATGTAAAGACTTAGGGTGCCTTTGGCCTTTCTACCAGCTCCATAATCTACTTACAAGTTCGTCCTGAACTTTAACCCTTTGGAAAAACGTTTACTCCACTTAAGCAGGGACATTCTGACTCTGCCCTGTGAGAGCTGGAGCAATGAGGAAACATGCAAACTTTTAAAGGCCAGGGAGAGAAAGGAGGGGAGCAAGATTTTGTCTGACCACAGAAGCTTTGATTCCTCCAACTACACAGCAATTAATATCTGTGACCCACAAACCCCATGAATCATCAGAGTAAATCAGTGGTTCGAGTCCAGCGGGGCACAGAAGCCCAAGCTCTGATCCCTGCTCTGATGGGAAGTGAGGGCTTGTCTCTAGACACTGAGTGCTCACAATGCTGTTTAAGATAAACACGCATTTCCTGGCAGACATTACTGTACATGTGCCTCATCCCTTGCCTTTCACACTAGCGTTTGTCCTCTTGCTCTACCTCTCTTTCTCTGGGAGCACACAGGAAACGTATCCCAGGTTTCCAGCACTCAGAGATAGGCATTTCTGTGGGATATGGAAAATTTATATTTCTTTGTATGTGACCACAGAAGTGGTGTTGGTCATCTGTCCTCTCACACATCTGCCCATCTGGGCCCATCGCTTATGGCATGGCTTGGCAACTCCATTTTGCAGAGGAATGGCTTGCACTGATGGGCTGCTCATTCTTAATGCTCTCTTAGGATTTGGAGAATGATATGCAATCCCGAGGGATCAGACTCATCATTTATATTCCAAGTTCTTTTTTTGTTGCTAGTGATCCCCATCACATTTCCTCAAACAACTTATATGACTTTATTTCGACTTGTTACTAGCAACAGACATCCTGAAGCTCTGAAGTTGCCCAGATTGTATTTCTAATTCACACAAACTGTTGTGTCCAAATACCACCAGAATGACAAAACCCAGAGAACATTCCTGAGACAGTTTTTGTACTGAGACTATAGGCTGTGCTCAAGAACATATTTAATCTGCTTACCTATTTGTGCAGCAGGGAAAGTTAACCGTGCTGCCTGCTACATCATCAATCTGAATTGCCTTCTGTGTTGAGTGCCATCTTTGCTGCTAGTGATGTGATAGATGACAGAAAAGCATAAAGTCTTTTCATTGTCACTGTTATTTATTTTTATTCCTGTGTGGCTTGGAAGCACATTTCATGGACACATATTCCATAGATGTGTCCAGGTAGGGAGCAAAAGGCCTTTACCCAAAAGACTCCAGCAGCTGAGTTATCCCATTCCATTACTAAAATCCCTTTTGACCTCTGGGCTGAAGAATTTGATATAGATTCTTTTGGGAGATTAAAATTTGAAAACCCACAACCCTGTTGTTACAGCTGGAGCTAGCTACAGCTATACTTCAGATCACTTTTGTTTTCCATAGCATTTGATTTCTTGCCTCTCCTTTCTTTATATGATAGCCTGAGCAGAGCTCAAAGAGGGTAAACACTGACTCTATAGAGCATACTGGGTAGAGAAATGAACAAAATACCCCAAAGATCTCACCACAGAAAGTCCCTAGCAATGTTAACAAGTCACAAATACAGTTGTTACTGACATTTTTCTCTGCATAGGGTTTGTGTGGCAAGGTTTTGCCACTGGGCATGCCACAGAGGTGACTTCTGTGAGAAGCTGCTAGAGACTTCTTCCATGGTCAATGGAGTCAATGACAGCTGGCTCCAGGTTGGACCTGCTGCCAGCCAAGGCCAAACCCATCAGTGCCTCTGGGATCACATATTTAAGAACAGAGGAAAAAATGTTCAATGGCAGCTGGAAAGAGGAGTGAGGATTTGTGAGAGAAACAACTCTGCAGACATCCAGATCAGTGAAGAAGGAAGGAGAAGAGGTGAAGAAGGAAGCACTCCAGGAACCAGGACAGAGATTCCCTTGCAGTGTGTGGTGAAGACTACAGTGAGGCAGACCGTCCCTCTACTGCCCATAGAGGTTAGTGGTGGAACATACCTTCACCTGCAGCCCACAGAGGACCTCATGCTGGAGCAGGTGGATGCCCAAAGGTGTGATGAAGTGATTGCAAACCCCATTTTTTTGACACTCTCCACTACTTTGGGGGAGGAGGTAGAGAAATCCAGGAAGAAGGGGAATGGGAAGGTGCATTAAGATTTAGAGGGGGTTTGCTCACCATCCTATTGTGATTTGATTTGTAATTAATTAAATTAGTTTTCCCCAAGTCAAGTCTGTTTTGGCCTTGATGCTAACTGGTGTGTGATCTCTTTATTTCAATTTATGAACCTTTTGCTACATTTTTTTGCCTCCCCTGTTCAGTTGAGGAGGGGAGTGGCAGAGTGGCTTTGATGGGCACCTGGCACACAGCCAGGGTCAACCCACCACATCCTCACTTGTTTCAAAATTAACAAAGATGAAGATTTACTCAGCCTCCAGATTACAACTCCCTCCTGTGCTGCACGCTCTCTTCTGTATAGAAACATGTATGTGATGGTGGTCCTGGGAAATTCACAGTCTGAGAACAGCCCTCTGGCCTATGGTTCTGTCTCAGTGGTCCCAACAGGTCAATCCTTGTCACAGACACCCATCTGAAAGCTAAAGCTATGTGAGGTGGTCTGCATCAAAATCCAGACTTTCCATATAGCTTCCCCTAAGCTGATGGATGTTCTTCTTGGATACTGTGAACAGGGGCAATGTTAATGGCAGCTTCTAGGCTGTCCAAAGTGCCCCACTGATGCCTAGAGACAGCTGTCATCATCTCCCAGCATTGTAAGAAGTTCTGAAGTCTGCCTTCTATGGTTTGAGTATAAACTTGTCCAGAAGACAAAAAAATCAAACTTAAAACCAAGACAAAATCACTTCCAGATGGCAAAAAAAAGAAGTTAGTATTCCACCTATAAATTAGTTGCCAGTTCCATCAGATGTTTTGCATCCATCTCTGCTAAGTGTATCTGACAATACAGTATATAAAATAGATGTATTCCATAACTGCCAGTACCACCCTCTTTTACAAGAGATAGCCTCCAGGAGTTTGGGTGGGTCCAGGAAAAAAAAGAGAGAGAAAATAATTTATTACTCTATATCATAAGGGAGTAGGGCAACCTCTTTCCCAGGATGGCAGACATATATGTAATGTATAATAATTATTGTTTATTCTTCTAATATGGTAGTACAATGCTGTCTCATTGGTATCACAAAAGACAGCAGTAGTTACAGTGCAAGCCTCAGCTTTTCATTTATCTTATTTGGTGACTGGTGAAGACAATTTCTAGGCAAAGTCATGGAGGCTCTGGCCAAACTCAGCAGAGACAACTTTCCACCAGGACCCAAAGGCTAAGTATTTCCACTGATTTCCACAAGAAACAGATCTCTCTGGGGCCCAGGCCATTCACTTTGCAAAAGAAATGGTGGAAACATTTCTAGTTGCTCAGAATCTTTGCCAGAAGCCTGTGATGGACAGGTCCCAATATGGTTTGACTTGGCTTTGCTTGGCTAGCACCACTCCGTTTTCATTTGTCTTCATTTGGTTTTGGCTAGAGTGCAAAATTATAGATCTTTTCCAAAGCTTTTGCATCTTACAAAATACCCAGACATTTCCCTCAAATAGACTCTTGTGCAAGTAGAAATGTCAGTACAATTTTAGAAATTGCCCATTACTGTCTTTTCAAGTAAAATCCTCACTTTCTTTTCAATTACACTCACAATCCATCTGATTTGCTTCTTCCAAACATTTCTGTCAGCTTCTATTGAGTGAAACACAGCTAGAAAACATACCCTGAGAACCTTCTTACAACTACTTGGGTAGAGTTTGTGCCCCCCTGAATTTTAATGTTGAGATTTGTTTTCGCATTTTCTTTTTTTACAGTGCTTCATCACAAACAACTTGATATTTGACCATGAACAACGAAGTACCAAGTCATTTCAGAGCTTAGTAGAAGCAAACCAATGTGGAACTAGTCCTGTCTACAGGATCTAAGCAATCCCAAGAACTGAACACATTTGTAAAAAGTCAAGTTCTAGAAAATGTTAGCTCACAGTCACTGTAAAAGACAGGGCTAGCAAGGAAATGCTGTGATATGAACTGCTAAGTGAGGAATAGTTGATATATTTTGCTGGCTCACAGGATCCCAGGATGTTAGGTGTTGGAAGGGATCTCCACAGATCATCGAGTCCAACCCCCCTGCCAGAGCAACACCATAGAAGCTAGCACAGGTCACACAGAAATGCATCCAGATGGGTGTTGAAAGTCTCAAGAGAAGGAGACTCCACAACCTCTCTGGGGGAGCCTGTTCCAGTGCTCTGTGACCCTCACAGTGAAGAAGTTCCTCCCCATGTTGAGGTGGAACCTCCTGTGCTGTAGTTTATAATCACTACTCCTTGTCCTTTCACAGGGTGCAACTGAGCAGAGCCTTTCCTCTTCCTCTTGCCACCCAGCCCTCAGATATTTACAAACATTTATTAAATCCCCTCTCAGTCTTCTCTTCTCCAGAATAAAAAGCCCCTGGGCTCTCAGCCTCTCCTTATAGGGCAGTGCTCCAGTCCCTCAATCATCCTGGTAGCCCTCTGTTGGACTTTCTCAAGTAGATCCCTGTCCCTCTTGAACTGGTTCTCCAAAGACAGTGAAGAAGACTTATTCCAAAGATACCAAAACCTCCATTCCTAGTTCTGAGCGATTATTTTGTATTTTAAAGGGTAGGGAAATAATTTTAGCCAAGCAGATATATTCTTAATGCTTCCATAAGCACTTTGCAGTACATTAGTTAGATTTTTCCCTTTAGTTACAAGGAAACATGAGCTACCTCTAGCATAACCTTTTCTTGCCAGAACCCCTATCAGCACACAGGGACCACACCACATCTAGCTGAAACGTATGAAAGATCAAGCATCACATTCCCAAAGCTAAGGGGCTGTGGCGTCTGCTTCATCTAAATATCCAAATTACTTAAATGTCTTGGAAGACCTCAAATGCACATACTCAAATTAATCTTCTCAGATTGTCAAACTGCCCTGTGGCATAACATGTTTGGCATCAAATTTGTTGAAGTGACAAGGCCCTTGGTACAGGCTTTGTTTCCAAGAGTCAGGAAGCAGAATACGTTAGCAACAACAAAAGGTGGAATATCAAAGGTTCTTTAGAGTTAGCAGCTTTAAAGCTTTCTCATAAAGCTGTCCTGTGACCCTCCAGACAAAATGGTGATGTTTCAATCATGTCATTACCTGAGGCAGATTACAATTTTTTTTAATTATTCTTCCCTTCTGCTTTCAAAAGGCTTGTTTTTAAGTGGGAGGAGAGGAGGCTGAACAGTAGAGAGGGTGTGTGCAGCTGTACCATGAAAAGTACATTTCAATACACAGAAATACACCCAAAAGCTTTATATGCGTTGCAACATCCCAGATATTGGTGCTCCTGAGGAGAGTGTAAAAGAGCAACCCTAAATCAGATAAATACTGCAGTAAATCAGGTTCAGAAGAAAGAAGAGGGGAATATAGACTCTGGTTTATTCAAGTGCTGGGAGTCAAGAAACAGCAAGTGGGGTGGGAATTTGTTTTCCTGTTGTGTGCTGGCATGAAGCTATGTAAGTTCTGCTCCCTTGAGGGGCCTGGTGACATTTGCTTTGGGTGAGAAGAGGACAGAAACCCAAATCCTTTTGTCTGAATCTCAGTTTCTCCCATTTGTGGGTAAGCCTCTTCCTAAGAATTCTTCCTAGGAGGTGAGACAGGCTATCCCTTTCCACAGACATTTTGGGTTCAGCTAACTGGCATTTTCTCATGAAAAGCACCCCCTAAAATCCCCAAGTTAATAGACATCCAGCATCAGTCAGGAAACAAGTCTTCTTCTTGCATCTCTGGCACTGTGATCTCCAAGGAGTTAATTTAATTGTCCTTGGTTTTCCCCAGAGATAAAAAAAAAACCAAGTAATAACAACAACAACATTCACTTACTTCTTTGAGGTCCTGAAAAAATGAGCGCTGTGAATTAACATAATTTTCCTGACATTTCATGCTCTTAAGGTTGGTTTTTCCTTAGAGAAAGGTTAACTGGGGATGAAAACTTAAGCTCTGACCCAATATTTTGCCCCAAACTCAGCAGAATGTTGTCCAGCCCACATCATTATTTGCTGCTTAATGAAACCTCGCGCACATCCGAGAGCACCGCTGGGGTCTGACAGGTGTTCGGCACAGGGCTGCCTGCAGCGCAACAAGCACATGGCTCTCTTCAGAGTTTCTTTCTGCTCTTATTGTTTCCAAAATGATGTGTTTACAATGCCTTTCAGTGGGAGGACACTGGAGGCTTTGTTATATTAGGTACTTATTTTTAGCAAAAGCAGGGTGCCCTTTTTGTTAACAGGCTAACACTGCATTTAAATTATCACCAACGTGAAGGATGCTGCTGCTATGCGTCACTCCACAGCTAAAAATGCCATCTGTGGCTGGGCTATTCTCACTACAATGACAGGAGGAGGTATTATCTACCTAGGGTATGCAGCTACAAGCTTTAATAGCTCACAGCTGTTCTTTAAGGTGGAGAAATTACTTTATTCCCAGTTTATTGAAATATAACAGAGGGCTAAATCCTCAAAGGTATTAGCAGTTAAATCACGGCGAACTCAGTTAGAGTCAAGCGCTTACATACTGGGTGAGCCAAACATCACACAAGCAGGCAGAGGAGGAGAAGAAACCCAACTTTTGGCTAGTATTGCAAAAAGTACTGCACTGTATTTGCCTCTCTTGAGCATATCTTCTGCTTAGCCAGCACTTGGCCATGGACTTAGGGTTAGCTAACTCTTGAGACAGCATTCAAGAAGAAAAGGCACTTACATTTCTTCATAGAATGCAGAAGAGCTAGAAGGAAATCGTGCATTCCAACATACAGCAAGCTATCACAGCACTGCAGAGCTATAGAAATGCTGGAAGAAGAATAGCAAGAAAAAGAAAGAAACCATGGCAAAGAGCTGAAGGGGCTGATTCATGAGCCACGTGAGCAGTAAATTTAGTTCAGGAGTGCAAAGAGTGAAGATAAAAGTTAGTCACAGAAGTCAGTGTGGTGCAATCCTGTGGCTGCAACCATGTCCTGTGCCCAGAGAGGGACCTATATCAGAGTAACGATCAGGGCAACGATCAGAGCAGGGACAGGGGTGGTCTTGTTTGCCCCTTATCCCCCAAATATCATCAGCAGAGAAAGGAAATTATCTGGGGGAATAAGAAGAAATCTGGTTTTGGCTGTTGGGCCACTTCAGTGCTTTAGCACCGTGTGATCTCTCAGAGGAGTGCTGTATATTTGTAACTCTGAAAATGTCCTTAGCATTCAGGGGACCTTACACACCAGATTAGGAGAAACAGGCTTGATGTAAAGTGGCTTGTCCATCTTTATCTCCTGACAGTCTGCATTATGCCCTTCTCAGTCCAAAAAGAGGAAGAGACAGGATCACAGAAAACCTCTTCTCAGGATGGTTGCATTTGAACTTCAATGGGATTTTTCTTATTTTCCTTTTTTTTCCCCCTTTCTTTTATTTTTTTTCCTTTTCCCTGCTTGGCATGTGACTTTTTCATGTTGAACTAAGGGGGTCTAATGAATGGAAAACTGAAATTGGAGGATTTTCATTATTTAAGGAAATTAACCTCATTTAAAGGAAATGAGTGTTCAGAGACAGAAAGGAAAGTCATAATTTAAATTATTTCAGAAGCTGGCTTTCCTTATGTAACATATTATTAAACAGTGGGGAAAAGCTTTCACTAGGCAGCCTCAGGGAGCACTCAGCAACTATAAAGGGGGTTCACATGCATGGCTCTAATATGTTAATAAATTATGCTAATTACAAGCGAGGGATTAGAGAAGGGGAAATCAAATAATGGTGCAGTAACTGGGCCTCTTTCAACTTAATTTGCAACATTGCCTGTCTAGGCTCCTTGTTGAGTTACCAAGTCTGTTTTCTTCTCTCAAAGTCTTTGCACTCCTCTTTTGTCTATGGGAAGATCATAGTGTCACCATCAAGAGATAGTGGATGAAAAAAATGAAGTGTGAGGGGAGCAAAAGCGAGAATGGACCTTTCTTTGATGAGATTCTGGTGACTTAAGGCTCAGAAGAGACAGCAGAAATCCTGCTGCTTTTGCACTGTGCTGGCCTGAAAACCTAGTTGAAAAAATGTCAAACAGTATTTAATGGATCACGTTCCATTTCTCTTCCTTTTAGAGCCCCTGTAAGGCAAGAACTCTGCAGAGCTGCTGAGGAGGGCATGTGCCGTCAGCTGCTAGCTCTTACTGTCCTGATAACCTTTTATTCCTTTGGCTCATAGAAAGTGATTCCCATATTTCAGTTATTTCTACCTGAATGGTGCTTTTCTTCAAGATGCAATGTCTCTGGTCTTATTTGGAAATGGAGCCATCCCTCGCCCGGGGCCTCCTTTATCTCTATGGGAGACACATTTTGATTGACTTCTTGGTGGCTTTTGGATCGTTGATCTCAATTTGTTTGATAGATGTCTTCCCTGCTGTACCCTTCTTTTATCCTTCATATGAACATCTTAAGCGGTTTGTCAACGCTGTGTACCTTTCCCTTTGTGATTTCCTGGAATTTATGACGGGAAGAATTAGAACAAATAAAAGAAAAGTCAAGATGTGTTTCTTTTGTACTTCTGCAGTTGATCTGGGTTATGGAATCCCATTGTCTGTCACATTCTGGCTAGAGCTGTATGTCCTTCAGGGAAAGGGTAGAGGTCAGAAGGAGAAAAAGCTGAGTCTGAATAAGGGAGGATGACACTGATACAGAGATGGGCAAAGTTCGTGCTCTGCAGTAAGAAAAGCACTACCCAACAGTTTCACTACCTTACTGGGAAGAGCTAATGGAAATAGACTCAAATGAGCATCCACAAGCCCTAATTTTCTCATTAAAAAATACAGAGTAGAAAAAATAGACCTAACCCAACTGCATTTAATGTTATTAATAAGACACTGCCTTTTACCCTTAGGAAAGGGACAAGTATTCATTTTCATAAATTCCTTTTTAATAGTTTTTTTCCTTCTTTTTTCCCTCTCCTTTTTTTCATTTGCTTTTTCTCTCCTCCTCTCTTCTCCCCCCCCCCCCCCCCCCCCAACAGCAAGGGGGGTGGTGAAAGAAAACAGAGACAAGCCAGATGCCTTTCAGTGCTTTGATCAGTTCCTCTGCAGACAGCCAGGCTGCCTCCTAGCACCTCTTTAACTACAGCTTGCCAGTAAGAAAATGAGCTGTTTTAACTCTGCAATTACAGTGCCTGCTGAATGCCTGTCATCACAGCAATAGGAACCTGATCTGAACTGTATATCCACTGGAGAGAGAATTACAGCAACCAGGGCAGAAAGTTAAATACCCCCTGTGGCGGTGAGACTCATATAAACGAAAAAGCCCACATCCCAGGCCTCCTCTGTTGGTGTAAATATATAAAACACCGACAATAGGACACAGAGCTGCTCGAGTCAGAGAAGGGGGAGCTGTAGGCTGATGCCATCCCGTTGTTTTCAGATGTTCTTGGGAATGATAACTATGAATGCCTAATAAAAGAGAGAGTTGGAGAGGGGGAAGGGGAGGCAAGGCATAGATGGGGTAAAAAATCTATATTATAAGCAAAGACATATGTGCACTGGGTACAGCTCTATTCATGGCACAAATATACATGCATATATGGAACCAAGTCAGAAGGGAGGTTGCCTTTCAACACCATCTCTCTCTTGTAGCTCTGCTATCGACGTACAAATGTGGATGGGGCTGGGGAAGCTGTGCAAATAGACTCCCGTCCCTCTTTGGAGGGTAGAGGTGTGAAAATTCGGTGACTTCACATAGATGTGGTCATTTGGGGAGTACAGCTGTGATTTCCTTCTCCCGGGAGGTTAAGCTTTAATCACTAGATTGGCCTTCCCTTAGGCAGGGAGCGACTCGTTTGAACCCCTGAGAATATTGTATAATCCTATTGTGTGCATTCATTTTTAAACCACCCTCTGTTAAATTATACAAATTAAGGAAAACACACAACCTATTTGCATTCATGGGCATTTTATGTGCTGGCATTTCTTTGGGAAATATGCAAACCAGTTGCAATTTGGGCATGCTCCAATGCAGACTCAATCAGACAGCCCAGAACTCTTGCCTTTTTAAGACAAGTTTTAGTGGTGTCCTTGATTTGCAGCTTGTTTCATTTACCTTGAAAATAAGTGGGTAGCAGGCACTTCTTTAAGGCCTCATCATTCACAACAAATGATCTACCATGCCCATCAAATGGATATGAGATTAGAAGGATACATCTTTAGTTTACTTGAATATATAGGAAAAGGTGGTTTATAAGTAAGCAACTCAAGCCAGAAAGTTATTAGTTAATAACTATTTTATAGAAGTATTTTATCATGGATCATGGACTGTTAGAGGAATAAAATCAGATAACTACTTCCCTAGGATAAGAGCCTAAGAATTCTGTCTTACAGAGTTTGTTTCTATTTCTTTCAACATACACTTTTATTGGAGTAGTTTTAATACCTGTATGCTTAGCTTTCTGTTCCAAAGTGTGTGTTCCCATCCTCAGTTATCTCAGAGGTGAGTTACAAGTGCTAATTGCCTCCTGATATGTTTACAAACATTAAATGTTCAGGCCAGTGTTTTCACACTGAAATGGCAACATGTGAGTGCTATCCTTAGCTACTGACCGCTGCAAGGGATGGCTTTGAACCATCCTTCAAGAGGCCCTGGGATCTAATGAACCACATGACATTGATGAGAGCTGCTTTGGGAACTCAGTGTTTTATTTGCACTGGTTGAAGCAGAAATCCCTCTGTTAAACACTAGGCTAGGGTGGGTGGAGGTGTGATCAGTGTCAGCCAGTGGGCTCATGGCAGAACAAATATATCTATAGCACTTGCCAAGGCAGCCCCTCAGCCTGCTTCCCCAGGGCAACGTGAAGAGTTTTCAGATGCTTTCTAGGACAACACTCAGGCACTGCTGTTCCAACATGTAGCAAGAAAAACTTCCTAGGAAACCTGATTTTGGACTGATTCCTTGTGCTACCTTTCTCAGGGTGGCTGGTGGTGCTTTCTCCTGCTCCATGTAAAACCTGCATCCTCAGCCCCAGTTCCCGAGGGGTGGCACTGAGTGGCACCAAAGGTACCATTCAGACTACTGCTTTAGCTGGTTAAACTTCTGGGTTTGCACTGTGCTGACTCTACCAAGCTCAGGGTCAGCTCAAAGCCAGTTTTCACATGGTCTAACTCTCATCTCAAACTGCTCCTTAACTTGAACTCAACATGGTAGGGCTGGAGGTTGGATGCATCTAGCATATGTCAGATAGCTCAATCGTCTTCTCATCTAGAAGGTAGGGCATCTTTTCAGAGCTGTTCCCAAGTGCCAGGACTTCTTTCCTCTTTTACCTGCAAATACCGGTGGCATTGAGGTGCGCTAATGATGACAGGCTGGGGAGAACGTCCAGTGAAGGCAGCGGCTCTTTGCTGTAGACTCAAGCTCCCTCTACTGAAGAAAATGAGTAAAACAAGAGTTAATCACCGCAGCTGAGCTGTTGGACTTGCTCCGGTGTCAAATTAAGCGACAATAAAAAGCCCTTAATGGTCTGCATAGCACATGAGGAAGAAGAGATATCCCCTTGTGAAAATATAGTTCAACTAAATAGATCCACACCCTTGCAATCTGGCTGCTGTGGGATGTGGGGATCGAGGCTATTAGTGTAGAATACCACAAGTCCTCTCCTTTATAACTCTAATGACAAGGAACTGCTCTCATCATCTGAAAAATTACCTATTCAAAAGGACAAGTGGCAAGTCATACATGAATTACTATCGTATGTTATAATATATACTCCAAATATTTACAAGACGAGGCTGTGCTCTGCTCTCTTTCAAGAAACCACATGTATTTACAGATATAAGGAAAGGCAAAGTTTAGCCAATAACAACTCATCCTTATATTAGACCATTGAAATACTGTGGCTGAAGCAGTTTCCTTGCAGGCCTAATGCATCCTCATGCTCTTGGCCTCCATATTTCAACTGCTGAGAGGTGTAGAAATATGATGCAGATTGCAGAGATCAATGCTCTTTCGATAGCTGCGGGTTACTGCAGGCAGCATTAATTTGTTCTAACATAAAAGTCTGATACTGAGACACTAAAAGCTGAGCTAGTTCTGCTGTTCTCCCTTTGTAGAGTCATACCTCCACATAAGAAACTATTTAACACCATAGTTGCTCTATGCAACTGCCTTTTATTTGTCATTAGATGAGGGTACAGAAGCAGATATAACTGACTGGGCACTTTATATAGGAACCTGCTTGGGAATTATAAATGGGTCGTAGCAGCTGCTCATGTTATATGATGTTCTTACCTGAAAGCCATTGTTTGCCCATGAAAGGAAAATTGAAGATGCATATAAAGGCACTGGAGATATTCCTGACTCTGCTGTAATTTTCGTCACCTTTTGTCTAATTATTTATGATGTTTGACTTCTGGGTTTCAGTTCTTCAGAAGAATTAGATCTCCAAAGAGATCTAGCCTGAAAACAGATGCTTGTATTTCTTTTTTTTCATTACATGCTGGTCTTTGATGAATAATGAATTATAGAATAGGAAATGTCATCTCTTTTATCATGCTTCAGGTACAGCCAAGATGGTTCAGATGGTGGAAGTGAGCCTTCAAAAATCTAACAGTGGTTTCTGTGACTGTAATCAAGTTACAGTAATTTATATATACATATGTGTGTGTGTGTGTGTATATATATATATATATATAAATAATTGTTGGTTCCTATTCCTATATAATTTGTACTTTACTCTTAAAAGTGTTTAGGGCAGTTAGGTACAAGATCAGGATATGATTTCCCCTGCCTGCATGCTATATGACAATACAAGGGGGTATAAGCTGTCAAAGGAGCATAGATGCACTGATTTTTGAGTGTGAATGGGGAAAGATAACTCAGCAGAGGAGAAAGTACTCTGCACTGACTTCATATCCACTATGTTTGTACCCTCTTGCTTTCAGGGTCAAGATATTTTTTTTTTTTCAGTACAGATTTTACTCTGGAAGATAAAGAAATATTCCAAAATAATTTTGTGTGTAAGATGCAGTAAGGTATTTGCATTTACTTGGAAAGGGCTGGCATTTTGTCTCAGTTAATTTACCCAAACTCAGTTGCTGCTATTCCATTAGAGATAACTTTCTCTGAACCTAGTCTTTATGTATGGCAGACTAATTCTTTTCTAGCAGGGATGCCTGTGGGGAAATCCAATCCATATGCTCAAGAAAGAGAAACCTTAAAAGCACCTACCTTTCCTCCATGCTGTTGGCCTAGTTCTTAACTCCACAAGTCTTTCTCACTCCTTTCTTAAGAGCATCAAAAGCTTGTGAATGTAATTAAACACTATGTTTCAGTTAGGCTCATTCAGTACCAGATCACAAACAACACAAAGGGATTAAGCAAACATATAGCAACAATAAATACACCCTTGTTCAGCAAGGAGTTTACCAGATGGGGTAACTTTGCTTGCAATGTTTAACAAATTATTCTGATTGACTAGAAAAACCACAAGTGTTTTTGCACAGGGGCCATGTAAAAGTGAGTCAGATTAAAAGGATTAGATAGACTTTTTTACCCCATTTCTTTCCTTGGATCTAACTTCTCCATGCCATTGCTATGTGGCAATATCATAGGTAGTTCAGTGGCAGGAATAACCAGGAATGTGTTACATAGCCCAGTAGAGACATTTGTTTGGGATTTAGGGTAACTTAGCTGTATTCAAGACAGCCAAAATTGTGAGCATCCAAACAAACAAAGGTTATTTAGGAGGTGGTGGAGTCACCATCCCTGGAGGTGTTCAAGAGGGGATTGGATGTGCCATGGTTTAGTAGTCACAAGGTCTTGGGTGACAGGTTGGACTTGATGATGTTTGAGGTCTCTTCCAACCTTATTGATTCTATGATTCTATGAAATGAGATTAGATTAGAGTAATTTGATCATAAGAATCTCTACAGAAAGCAAGGATGGGAGTGAAACATTTATTGGTCTGTCTGACCGAACCCTTATGTAGCTGTTTAAAGCTGAAACCCAACAAATTCAGCTGAGAAGCACACTGCAAAATCTTCAGTGGTACCCTTATCTAGAGATGTGAAGGCCTAAAGCCAGGAAAGGGTGTATTCCTGACAGGCATGCTCTTTCTAGTCCAAGTAGATACTCTGGGCCAGACAAAAGTTCCTCAGGGTACAACTCTCCAGCATTTATTATGCCAGACCAAGAAATCAGATGAGATAATCAAGAAGGTCCCTTCTGGCCTTAAAATCTATGAATTTACAATTCATTTCATTTAACTGCTTTAATTGCAGGTGTAAGGTTGCACAAACCTCTCATGAAGTCGGTGATAACTGCTTCAGTGCAGCACTGTATTTGAGAGACTTCCATGCAAAGTGAGCTTTTGAGGAAAAAAAAAATGAAGCTTGGAAACCCTGGCCTCCATGAGCAGTGTGGTTTGAAATCAAACACATTTTTAGACACCACAGACTTGTGGTATTTAATATAATAATATTAATCTTGTTCAGGGACTACCTTTCATCTTAAACAGCTCTCCTCGCCCCAAATGAAGCTCATATTGAATAAATTAAAGTTGCTGCTTGGTGTGAGAGTACTTTCTTGGTTCTCCTTTAGAAAAGCTGGTTTTGCTCTGAAAGGTACCATCTACAGCTCTTTAAAAGGATCCCAAATCTCACATGCCATTATTTCCTTGATGTGTACCAATGGGCCTTTTCCCTCCTGCTTCACTCCAGTTCCACCACCTCCTACATCTGCTTATGCACAGTTTCCTTTTGCTGTGGCCTTCTGAGACATTCATTTTGCACCACAGCTTGCTCTGCTGATACACCTTGCTGCTCCCTTGAAAACCACGCTGCTCTTTCAGCTGTCAGCAGGATGAATTCAGCATCTGGCAGAGGACAAGGACCTGGCAAACCTGTGTGATTTCCTCATGAAACTGCTGGCAAACATTTGTCAAAGGACTTAGTCAGAGTTGGGGACATAACTCTTGGATAAACCAGAGCGTTTCTCCAGCCTCAGAAAAAAATGTTGGTCAAGGTGCCTCCTGATGCTTGCTTGGATAAATGAAGTAATGTCCTTTAACTACATACTCAAAAGTGCTTCCATTTTTATAGATCATTCACTTCCCAGCAACTCTGCAGTGGGTCAATGCTCTGTTAGAAATAGGTCTTTGTGGTCCATAGTCTTAGTGCAGGTTTCCTGTAAAGAAACCCACATCACAGAGTGGTCAGAAGCCTCTAATGAACAGGCCAATCCCTTGAGTTTTGCCACACTTCAAGGGAGGTACAATAATTAGGAAAGGGCTTTCAGGTCCTGGAGACCAAAGAAACTTAATGGATGTTAGAAAAGGTGTCACACAGAGGTGCTTCTTATTCTCTGCAAGGTGGATGCAGAAATAGCCAAGGGAGAGGATAAGGATCCTTGTGGAGAAGCTGCAAGTGGTGTGTATAATTTTGCAATTATCTTGCTTATATCACTAAACTGGGTCATCACAATGTGTTTCCCTTTGCTTGGTCCAGAAAACTGTTGCCCAATGGTCTAGCCAGAGGGATAACGTGAAAAAAACACTCGACAGTGCTGACTTCCCTCAGCACTGCTTAATTCCGTGTTTTATTTTTCATGGCACTGGGCCTAAGTGTGAAATTTGTATCTGGATCAGCAGGTGGTGGTTACCTGACCACCTCCAGCCTCTGCATGAGCTGTCAGTCCTGCAGGCCCCCTAGTAGCTATGGGCTTGATCAACCTGTCCAGGGAGGTCTGTCCTCCCAGTGATTGCTCCTGTGGCTCAGTGTCACCTTTGGCTGAATCCTGAGTCCGAGGGCCATGCCTTGGTCTTGCTTGAGGCTTGTCCTCTTCTTGCTCAGCTCCTAGCATCTGCAGGATTCCTGAACAACAGTCTGGTTTCTGACCTCCTTATTCCCTTCCCTTTTTGACTGATAAAGTCTTTGACTGTTCTTGATCTTTCTTTACCTCCATCAGTCTGCCTTATTCCCTTCTTCATGCTGACTCAGCTCTAATCACTGGTCAGAAGTGCCCACTCTCTGGATAGGGAACTGTAGTGAGATGTCTCCATGTATGAACACAGTCTTTCCGAAACAGGCTGCCATGTCGTTGATGTTTCATTATAGTATTTAATCTGGCTCTTTTCTCTTGCTCTACCAGGCCCACACTGTTTCCTCATGACCCAATAAAACCTGCATGCTCAGACCTAGCGTTACTGCTGACAGCTTGCTACAGTCACTGGGGTGCTAATTACCCCCTCCCAGTGTTTGATGCCATGAAACTCACAGGATGCATCATTACATCGAGGGTTAGCACATTCAGACAGGCTCCCCTCCCTCTGGGGATGTACCTGGTAAGGAGACCCTGAACTAGCAGCCTCTGCCTGAGAAGAAAGAGCAGGAACACCCCATGGCCAGCCCTTCCCTCCTTGTTTAGGGAAAATGGGTCAGGGACAGCTGAAACTGAATTTAGGACCAAGTTTGGACTCATCTGAAATGCTTTGACTGTAAACTCAGCATTTTTCCTAACTGAATCTTAGCGTCCCCTCACTCTCTTTTTGGATTGTTTTTCCCTACCATGTTTTTCTAACCAGAGGTTAGTGCCTTTTTTAAAGGCCATCTCTGCCTGTGTGGCTTCTGGGGGAATATGAATTCCAAAATACCTCCCTTGGCCTTGCTGTCAGTCATGTTTCATAGGCAGTATACAGCCCTGGCACATAAAAGAATGAAATCCAACAGTCAACAGTATTCTGGGGTGCATTAAGAACAGTGTGTCCAGAGGTTGAGGGAAGTTCTCCTTCCCCTCTACTCTGCCCAGGTGAGGCTGCACTGGAGTGTTGTGTCCAGCTCTCGACTCCCCAGTTCAGGAAGGACAGGGAACTACCACAGACAGTCCAACAGAGGGCCATAAGGATGATCAGGGGACTGGAGCATCTCTCTTATGAGGAGAGGCTGAGAGACATGGGGGTCTTTGGCCTGGAAAATATATATAAATATCTAAAGGGTGGAAGTCATGAGGATGGGGCTAGGCTCTTCTCAGTGGTAGACAATGATAGGAGAAGTGGCAATGGGTACAAATTAGAACACAGGAGATTTCACTTGAAGTCAAGGAGAAACTTCTTTACTTTGAAGGTGACAGAGCATAGGAACAGGGTGCCCAGAGAGGCTGTGGAATTTCCTTCTCAGTAGTCTTTCAAAACCCACCTAGAGATGTTCTTGTGCAACCTGATCAAGGCATAGCTGAGCTAGCATGGGGGTTGGACTAGATTATCTCCAGAGGTCCCTTCTGACCCCTACCATTCTATAATTCTATGAAACACAGAAAAAAAGCAAGGAATGCTCTGGGGAATGAGATAACTTTAGCCTTGCTTGATAATATATGGGCAAGAACAGCAGTTCTGATTGCAAAGGTGTTATCTCAGATGTAGTCTCTAAACTGTCCTGCAGGAGCTTTTGCTGGAGGTCAGTGCTGGGTGTGATCGACTGCATGATCTTACTGGACTCAACAGATTTCCTTTCCTGACCATTAGAGCCATGATGGAAAAAGAAAGCTAATGTAGGAGTTGCTGAATATCTGAATATGCTGTAGCCAGTCATGCAGGCATGACTTATGTGAACCTTGTGTCGATCCTTGTCTACAGATCTGTATCTCAGCTGCAAATGATTCCCATACTTGTGTCACTCTGGGACAATGACCAGAAAAGAGATTGAAATTTGAGCACATAAGGGCAACATGTTGATAAAATGCAATTTGGGTTTTCTTCCCCATCTGTCTTGCAGACTACAGGGAGTAATTAGAAGATAATCTCTCTTAATTCTCCAATACATAAAGCAATAAAACAGATGCCAGGACTGAATAATCATTGGAGCTGTGTTACACCATCTAATCTCTTTCCAAAGCTGTGATTTTGCTAGAATGTTGCAAAACCAGAGAGATTACTCTTAGTATGAAATGCAGTGGATTGGGTCAAAGGAGCCATATCGGCTTCCTATTCATTCGGAAGAAACTGGAAGCCTGGGTTTGAAATAGTAACTTGGGAACAGATCAACTGTGGTCATGGTAATCTTCAACATAATTAGCACACTTATGACTACTACATTTATAATTAGCACATTTCTGTGACTTCTACTTACGCATTTTCACAGAGAAGACTGTGGTTTTTACGCCCATTTTCCAGATGAGCCAACAGAAGTTCAAGGAGGGGGAAGTGTTTGCCTGAAGCCAATCAGAAGCATCTGGTACTGAGTGTGTTCCTTCTCTCCTGGACCACTACTTTTCTGGCATGTGAGGCACCAACCGACTGTGGGTGTAACTTGTCTGTCTGGATAATTGTTTGATAATAAATAACAGATCAAAGGGAGATACTTCTTTGGATGCTCAGAGTCTCTGGGAGGGTGTCAGTGGCAGAACATGAACTTAGAGAGGGTATAACCAGTTGCAGTATTAAAAAACCCCAAAGTTAATCCCTCAGAAGGCAAAAGACTGAGAAAACCGGATTTGCACAGGCTGTTCACATCCAAATGCAATTTTATCTCACGCAGTAATGTGGAGGTGGTTAGATTGCCCAGCTCTAATAGGACTTGCATGACATCTTACACATAGAGAGTATATTCCTTAGGCAGCGCTGCATAATAAGTATCTAATTATTATAATGATTACACTTGGCATTTTTAATAACGGCAGTAATTGGGTGATGTTGATGGCCTCATTTTAGGATTCTGTATTTGGCCTGAAGCTCTAGCCATTAAGTGCTGGCTGAGTAAAGAATAGCGTATCATGAAATATATTTCATGTCCCAGATATCTGCCAGACTGGAGGGCGAATGCTGACAGTGTCCTTAAAGCTGGGAGGGGTTTATGTCTTAGTGCAGGTACATAAGGCCTTCGTGACGCACAGTGATTTCTCATGGTGCTGTCCTCAGGTCACTGGGAAAGCTAATTAAACAGAATGCATTTCACTTTGATCAGCTACTTACAAGCATGTTGCAGTGATAAGATCGAATGAAGCTCTGCTACTATCATAATGTGTTTTAAAATGTGGAAGGGTGTGGGTGAGTATTAAAAGCAATATAACCTAATGGGTTGAGTCCCGGACTAAACCTTGCAAGGCACGGATCTAAGTCACAGAAGTTGGTCTGGCTATCCAGCCAGGACATGGAGGCTGCTATTTGGCAAAGAATTTTAGCAGATGCATAGGTTGCCCTTAGAATAGCACATAAGCAAGCAGTTGACTTGAGCCAGATGGGATGTAAACTGGTACTTAAGGGTAAGCATATGTTTACATGCTTATTAAATGAGAACAGGTTGCCAAAACAAAGCCTAAGAAAGTAGCTGGGGTGGTTCACTAATCCTAGAGGATTTTTAGTGAAATAAAAAGGCAAGTGCTCTTCTCTCTACCCTTGTCTCTAGCAGTTTGTTGCTCCTGTCTCCCACTAACAGAGATGCAGAAATCTGCAAGAGAGTTAAATTCCTATCAGGTAGATGGAAGTCAATGTCTGGGCAAAAAGAAAAGCCCAAATTGGACTCCTGTGCTCTCTGCACTGCCTTTTGAATGTAACAGGAGAAAGGAGGGTGTCACCCATGAATCTCCAAGTGATTAAGAACGCAGCAGCATTAAATACACACTGAGGTGCATGCTAAAATTGTGTCAGTACTCACAAAAGGCCAACATCTGACCTACATGGAAGCACTAGTGCTCAGGGTGAGCTCCTGAGCTCTAGTCCATAACCAAAGAGCCCAGACAACTCCAATCCAGAGTAAAATGATTAGTATTCTACTTAGCCAAAACTCCACCAGAGGCCACTGTTGTTAAATGTATGTGGGAATTTTAAGGCATGCAGTGCTCAGATTCTCCACTGACTGCCCTAGCAAGTACAAAAGGCATTTCCTGAGGTTTTAGGGCTTTCTTTCTCACCTTCTCATTTTAAGGAATCAGGTATTGTTTCTGAAATACACATACACCTCTCCCTCTTTTGTTTTCCACAAGCCAGCAGTTAACAACAATGATTCTTCAAAAAGCACAGCCCATGCTGGAAAACCATTATTAAGTGACATAGAAACTTGCAGAAAACACAGAGAGGTGAATATAATTGAATTAAGAATAGAAAGGACACAAGGCACTTGATACTTTATTTGCTCACTAATTTTAACAAGTATTGAACACTACTTGAACAGATCAACTAAAATAGGAAGGTGTTATACACCACATCATAGTATCATAGTATCATTCAGGGTTGGAAGGGACCACAAGGATCATCTAGTTCCAACCCCCCTGCCATGGGCAGGGACACCCCACACTAGATCAGGCTGGCCAGAGCCTCATCCAGCCTGGTCTTAAACACCTCCAGGGACGGGGCCTCAACCACCTCCCTGGACAACCCATTCCAGGGTCTCACCACTCTCATGGTGAAGAACCTCCTCCTCACATCTAGCCTGAATGTACCTTATTAAAACAGAGCTCTCAATCCTCTTCTTCATGACTCTTGTCATACTGGGCTTAAAAAATAATGTCATAATAATTTGCTTTTATAAACATTGTGGAGCACTCAGGATGGTTCATGGTATAGAAATGTGATTAAACTAAAAACACCTTTAAGGAGAATAGGCTTCCTGAGGTGACTGTAATGTTGCAGGGTACCTATTAAAATTCACATCTTAATGTTAATGTCATTCACTTAGACATGGTGAATCTGGTAAGGTACCATGGCTGGAGAAAACAAGTTTCAAAGAGATATTGAACTCTGACTAAAACTAATGGTTTTGGAAGGAAAGTGGGACTGGTGTAGGGCTTGTTCCAATCATGTATTTGGGGCTGGAAATGGGCATGGGGAAAGGAGATTTTTCTCCTTAACATGAGACAGCACTGGGACAAGCAATCCCCTTCTAGCTGAAGACTATTCTTATGGAAATATTTAGGCTCACAAGAAGTAATATTAGTGATTAGTCTGATTTCTGGTAACCTGAAAGCAGTTAATATTTTTTTTTTGCCTATCTGTTTTAACTCTGAAGCTTAATAATGACAACTTGGACATCAGGATTTATTTAAAGCTGCCTCTCTGCTTGCAGCAAGTGCAACAGAAGGAAGGCAGTTTTGCTACAGGGCATTAAACAATAAACTGTACATGACACTGTAGATGGAGAGCTGTGAGTTTGGGAGGGAAAGGTGTTTAATTTAACACAGAGACTGATAGAGACAGTAGCCTGTGTGTTTCAATAAGATAACAAATTGATATTGACTGGTGTTAACACATTAAAGATCTTTGAATTCTCCAGGATGCAGGACGTTTAATGCTGCAAAATAGCTGGCAGCTCCTTTACAATCTTTACAAACTGCCTGGGACATTCTGATGGAATGATCTGCATTTCGGAGTGCAATTTCCTGTCGGCTGCTGATGAAATCACTCTCTCTCAAACAGTTTTTCTGCCATTTGACTCAGGCTTCTTGGCTAGTTGGCAGATTCTCTCCAGTCATCAATAAGCATTTTAATTAACAAAACCCTAAATGTGAATTGAATTTGCTGGGCGGCTAGAAAGGATGCGGCTCAGCACTAGAGGGCAATCGAGATACATGTGACACCTAATATCTCCTTAATACAGTTTGGGGGGTGGGTGAGTTGTTTGGTTGGTTGGTTTGGGGTGGTTTTTTGTTGTTGTTGGTTGTTTGGGTTGGGTTTTGGTGTTGTGTGTTTTGGGGGTTTCTTTTTATGTGTGTGTGGTTAAGTTTGTTTGTTTGTTTTTCCTGGGGAAGGGTGAAAAATTGAGCTGTGATGTCTGTTTCGGGCCAAACCCTGCACTGTGCTCCAGCAAGGCGGTCCCCAGGTGAAGCAGACATCTCCAGCAGCCTGGCTTGGGAGATCAGGCACAAAAATAAGATTTTCAAGGAAGTAATCCCAAGCTAGACTGAGGGAAAAATTAGGTGATGTCACTGGTCTCCCTGGCTGGGTGGAGAAGGCAAGAATAAAATGGGGACACGTGGCCTCATCAGAGAAACAGGGTGTGTGTGTGTGTATGTGTGTGTGTGTGGTTGGATATATGCAGTCTGGGGACAGGGACAACCTCCTAATCTGTGTCCAGATACCAAGGGCAGATTTATCCCAGAGGTTGGTGCTACAGGGAGGTGTAGCTGCCGTCTTGCCAGCCTGGTGCAGGGTGTGATGGTTTGATGTGGTACAGGCAGGTATTAGCCAGCAATGCATCCCTTGCTGGCAACATCCCATCAGCTGTGCCAGGGGCTGCAGGCAGCCCTCAGGTCCTCAGTGTGGATGGCTCCAGACACTACTGCAACAATAAACGTTAATTAGTAGCAATAATAGAAATCATTACGTGATCCTCAGGCCTTAAAAGCTATGAATCTCTGATGAGACCTGCATTGTAGTAAATCCTTCAGTATTATTCTCTGGGCCCCCTTATTTAAATATTTGCCTAGTGCAGCAGATAACCCTCATAAAATGGAGCAATCTGTCAGGAGGAAATAAATGTAATTTCCCCCTCCTCCAGCCACCCAGCTGCCTGTGATCCAGTCCATGCTTTAAACATGCAAAGTGCTGTGCAGCATTAAGAAATTCTGCATATACTTTGGTTGGAGGGGTTTAGGCCCAGCTGTGTGGTTGTGAATTCACAGCATCTTCACTCAACACACAGACATGTGTACAACCCCCCCCCGCCTTGTCTCCATTAGATCTGTCTGTCAGGGGTTTCTCACTGGTAATTGTGGAGAATCCTTCTCTGCTTAGCTCTGACCAGAATAAAGAAAGGCTCTTTGCATTCCCTGTAGCATTTGCTTTGTGCAAGTGTTCAGTCAAATATACTGCCAACGAGCATTTGGGAGGGAACAACACATGTGAATTCAATATGCCTGAATAGTAATGGAAGTTAGTGATGCAATCTAAGAAACAAGCAGTCAGCCCCAGTGCTATTCACCCGCTGGGAATTAATCACTGCAGCTCAAGATGTGTGATACCTTCGACAGCTACAGACTCATTCCAGACCAAAATGTAAGAAAATAATTCTCAGATGCATTTAAAGAGATTTCATTGTGCTCCAGCACCAGGCAAGTCTACAAGCCATCTGCCTAGCTTGAAAGAAAAGCTCCCATGGGCAGCCCAGAGTCAGTATGTCGGTTTTATTGCTGTTCTTTTATTTTTCTCCACAGGTTTTATTGGAGAGTGGTTAGGTCTTTCCATGTGTCCTCGTATCCAATGCAAGACAGCATTTGTGGCTGAGTTATTCTGTGCACAGGGACCATACAGGTGGCCCAGGCCCAGAGCTCCCGGACATTGCTTCAACTGATCCGATTCTTAGTTCTCTAAGTGGATCATGCTGAGCATCAGGCCTGTATATCGTGTTGTCTTGGTACAGATGATCAAAGCCCTATGCTTGTAGATCTCCTTCTGTAAGAGACTCTACTATTCTCTTTAAAAAAGATTTAATACTTAAATTGCATGACCTACAAATGGGTCAAACTACACCTGGTGTATTTCTAGGTTTGAAGAATCTAATTTTGGTTGAGTATTAAGATTAATTTCAGAGTCCTTGTGAAGGAGTTGGTGTCCAGCACAGTGAAAATAATTGAATTTTCCATTGCATTGGACTAGGAGAACACTTCCAGTCAATTAGCATGTCCCAGCCGAGCAGTGGAAATCTGTGGTAATGAGCAGTATCTCTTAAAGCACACTAAGTGCTTCACCTGTGATCATCTGACCATATCCTAAAGCACCTAATTTAAATGCTATTAGGCTCTTGTATGAAACACAATGCACATTCTACAGCAAATAAATGCTCCCATATTCCTTTTCAGTCTCGAGCTTCATGTCTTCACTTATTCAGCTGCCTAAACTTCCTTGCTCTCCCCATCAAGCCAAACCCTAAACCTGCTATCAGGGGACAGGGCTGAGGGGCACTTCTCTGGAGCCGCCTGGCTACAAGCTGATCGACTCTGATGAGCTCCCCTGCCACTTTCCACAGGAGAGCAAGTCATTAGTCCCAGTGTCGCAGCCAAATTCCAATCTAGGTCATTACAAGCAGTTTAATTTCCCCCAGTGGCTTCATTTGGACACGGTAGTCATCACTTTTCTCTGAAACAGTTATGGGAGCATAGCTGCACGCTGATGACAGAGGTTTTTTCCCACATCTGGCTGCTTGTCAGCGACAGAAAAAGCTTCTTCAGGACAGACAGACTGTGTCAGACACTGTGGAAATCCTTGGCATCCCTTGGTACTCCACACAGAGCAGAATACTATTTCTGTACACACAGTAGCTCTTCCTTTTTGACAGTGTTGTCTGCACTATGAGCTCAAGCCACATTTAAGAAATGTCTTGTAAGTGGTATGGACAGAGGAACACATGCACAACATAGGCTGGGAACGTCACTTGGAGACTCTGTCACATCTAGCTGCAGTGTTTGCAGGGGGGCAGCTGGCCTCCATGCCAACTACACCCCTTCCCAAGGCTTGTGTTGTCAGTGGCTTTGGCCCTGGGAGATGTCTGGTGAGCCATAAAGCTGGATTTAATCACAGGGTGTATTTTTGGAGTGAAATCCTTTGCCCTGCTGAACCTTGAGTCCTATTTCCTGCAAACTATTTCTCCACCATCAGCAGCAACCTTTTGGCTCTGATTGCTTAAACAACCTGAAATTTATGAGGCTTTCTGGTGCTTCAGAGAAAGAATACATAAGAGCAAAGGAAGTTGCCATACCCTTTGCACCATGTGCCCCCCACAAGAGAACTCAGGCTACTGTGTGTTTTGAGGAGGTTCATAAATAATGCAGAGCACTGCACATACCTAGTTGGAAGGAGACAAAGCTTTTTGAGGAGGTTTTTGTTGCCACCGTGAAACATCAGATTCTATCATCTTAGCTGGTGTGTGAAGCTGTCTGCACAAAATGTAGTTAGAGGTAAAACCCAAAAGGGTGAAGGGAGACAGATTTCAGCCCTGTGTTGCTCCCTCCCTTCTGCCTGTTTGACCTTCTATGTTGCATTTACTCCATGGGTTTTTTTCACAAGGCCATGGACTTCCAGGAGTCTATGCAGAGTCCCAGTTAGGAAGCATTCAACCTTGATGAAGACAGAAACCCTACTTCTTATTCTTCCTGACCTCAAGCAAATTGAATCCTTCTGTTTGAGCTTACCTATTATTTGAGCGCCTGGGAGTTTGAAGTCAAATGGGACTAGATTGTCATGCTCTGGAGTATGTAGGCAATGTTTTGCTCCTCTGAACTAAGGAGTGGAGTCTGACAAGAGACCTGATTATTTCTACAGGTACAGCTGTTCCTACACAACTTTCTCTTTCAAGCTGTAAGGATGCAGGATCATCATGCTGCAACCTGCTTTTGAGACTGCATAAAGCAGACAAATGCTACATGGCAAATATTCCATGGTTGCTTCCTCTGAGATTGCATTCTAGACTGATGTCAAGAAAGCAGAGGACACACATGTTAAAGATTCCTTTGAGAATCTGTCAATGCCAATGCCCCAGTCCCTGATCCATGGGAAAGCAGCAAGCCTCCTGGCTTGTGTATACATTACTCTGTAAGTACAGCCTGTTGCTAGCATGCTTGTAGGGATTCCTTCTCAAAGCAGCCAGCACCACTACAACTAAAGGTCACTGGATACAAAAGGAAGAAATGGTGCCCACAGGCAACAACAGACACCACTCCCTTCTTTTTATGAGGGGTAGTTTCTTTAAACAACTCTGTGGATACTTGTCTTCGTACAAGTGATTGCCACCTGAATGTAGGAGACCTAGCTGCATTAAAAATGTGTTTATGTATATACATGGGTATTGCCTACTTATACATATGATGTAGCATTAAACCATACACACACAACAAAAATCCCTGGATCACTTGCTCTCTCCATGTTGTTTTCATCCCATCTCTCCTACTGTGCATCCCCCCTGCAGTGGGAGTCTGGTGGTATTTCACAATCCAGTATTTTCCCTTTTCCTAAACAGAAAGGCATATCTCATTTTTCTTTATTAACAACAACAGGAAAAAGACTTTGACAAGTCTTGCTCTGCAGTTACAGAAGAAGGCACTGTCTGCAAATAAATAGATGCTAACAGCACAGGCAGAGAGGGACCTGGGGGTGCTGGTTGATGGTAGGATGAACATGAGACTGCAGTGTGCCCAGGCGGCCAAGAGGGCCAATGGCATCCTGGCCTGCATTAAGAACAGTGTGGCCAGCAGGAGCAGGGAGGTCATTCTGCCCCTGTACACTGCACTGGTTAGGCCACACCTCGAGTACTGTGTCCAGTTCTGGGCCACTCAGTTTAGGAAGGAGGTTGACTTGCTGGAACGAGTCCAGAGAAGGGCAACGAAGTTGGTGAGGGGCTTGGAACACAAGCCCTATGAGGAGAGGCTGAGGGAGCTGGGGTTGCTCAGCCTGGAGAAGAGGAGACTCAGGGGGGACCTTATCACTCTCTACAACTACCTGAAGGGGGGTTGTAGACAGGCAGAGGTTGGTCTCTTCTCCCAGGCAGCCAGCACCAGAACAAGAGGACACAGTCTCAGGCTGTGCCAGGGGAGGTTCAGGCTGGAGGTCAGGAGGAAGTTTTACACAGAGAGAGTGATTGCCCATTGGAATGGGCTGCCCGGGGAGGTGGTGGAGTCGCCGTCACTGGAGGTGTTCAGGAGGAGACTTGACAGGGTGCTTGGTTACATGGGTTAATTGATTAGGTGGTGTTGGATGATAGGTTGGATGCGATGATCTTGAAGGTCTCTTCCAACCTGGTCTATTCTATTCTATTCTAAAATGGCCCTTCAAGTTCTGTTCTCATAGACCCCAAATATTAGAAGCAAAGCATGCTCCTCTCTGCTGACTGAGATCATGAGCTTGAACAGCTAGTAGAGCTCTCCTGGACATGGCTGCTGCTCTGTCCCCATGGCTCTTGCTGTTGGATACCATGCAGTAAAGTCAGAGATTTTCTGATGGCTTTTTCTTTAAGCTGCAGCCTCTTGAGAAATTGGAAGTTGTTTCCTCTGATGAGTTTCTGGACCCTGCTGTAGAGCCATCAAGTTGCTGTTAGAAAGGCAAAAATAAAGGGAATGCCTGGGTGAAAGAATTCTTTCTGTTGAGCCAAATATCTCATGAAAAATAGATTTTCAACCAAAACAACCCAAACCACATTGCTACATTTTTCTCTGTTGTTGAGACAAAGCAAGCCAGGAATATAGGTGCTTTTCTGAAACAGGAAATCATATTCCCTGCAAAAATATGGGATCATGGTTTCCAGACCAGCATGAGAATATTCCATAAGGCTGAGATGTTGCCACAACTGTACAACTGATGCTTGGAAATACACCTTTCAGGTGAACACTGCTGTGCTATTAGACCTACTTAAAGTTTGGGGGTGGTTTCTGCTCATGAAAGATTTTATGCTGCTTTGCAGGAGAGTCAGGAATCATTGTAAGTCAGATGTAATCTTGCTGATCAAGGCTGCACAGCATGAACGTGTTCTGCTTGAGCATGATCCTGTCTCATCATATAACAATCTGCATCCACAGGAGTTGTCCTGAAGGGTGGCTTGTTGAACATCTCCTTCTGCTAGCACAGGAAAGACTGGATGGGGGCAGCCCGTTTGGTTTTGTAATGGAGATTTATGTACTGTCTTATGGCATTGTTCATGTACAGAGTCACAAAATAAAGACATTGATTTCTGCAGTGGAGAAGAGTTAACTTCAGGGTGGAGGCTACAATGAGTATGGCTGAGTTTGAGCCATGGCTGCTTCTTGCTCAAGAATGGACAAGGCCTATAATACACAGCTTCAAATCTCTTCAAACATGAACATAAGTCTGCTGCAGCGAGCTTCAGATTCAAGGCCCTAAAGACATCTCAGGAAAGTTTTTATCTTCTTTTCTCCACCATGCTCTGATTTGTTGCTGATAAATCCTCCTGTCTTTTCATCCATTTCTGCTTGCTAAATGCTGAGAGAGTACTTCTTGGCTAGATGAGAAATTAACCTTTTGCAGCAGAGGAAACTGGGCCAGATAAAAGTTGCAGGATGAAAGAGAAACATCACTATCAAACAAAACATTGAGCTTTCTTATATTCAGCTCCTTTTGGAAGTCATTCCCCTGAGCCTGCACAGAGAGACATCATGCTACTATACAGCCTGTTTCTGGTGTCAGAAGACAAACAGCCCAATAGTTAACATCATTTGCGCTCTTGAAGGCAAGTTTTGTTGTTCAGAAGCACAGAACAAGTAAAACATTATTCTCTCTGAGTCAGCCATAATAATGAAGTAAAAGCATGTCTCACATATATTTTATGAGCCCTCATTTTTGAGAGCTTTCCCAGTGTAGCTTGCTGAGCAGCTGTCTTGCTGTTCAGGGTCCTGTCTCCCTCAGATGAACAAGGCAAAGAGAATTGTTCTACCCTGTGTTTGCGAATGGACTTTGGCATTCCCTGTCTGTATCATTAAATGAAGACCTGGTGAGTTGTGAAAGCTATCTGTTACATCATTCCCTTTTAAATTATATTTCTGAAGGATGGGATTGTCTTCTCTTGCAGGATGGTTGTGTTGTGCAATGGAGTCAAAGTAATAGAAGCCGTAGACTTAAAAGACTTCCTATTACCATCACAGATTTTGTTCATGCATTATTACGCTTATTAATGTCTATCACCAGGACATATGGAAGAGCAGTTACACCAGTCCTGTTAGATCATCACTCAGGGATTAGAAGTGAGTAAAAACTGCAAAGCATTCTTCATAAATATTCATTGGAATCGTTTATAATGCAGTTTTACTCTGAAGACAGCCAGGCATCATGGCTGGAGGTACTGTATTGATTTTCTCCTACAGGTATCGAGATTAAATCTGCTCAGTGTACCAGTCAAGAGATTTCTTTTTGAAAGGAAGCTCATGTGGAGCCAATCAGGGATGTCTCTGATGAATTGAACCTTTCAAAAAGTGCTGAATCACAAAACCAAATGTGTTTTTGTAAATCTGCTGGATTTCATATGATTTTCCTCTGGAACATTACTCACACCCAGCCTCAAATTTCTCATCACACATAGGGCAGACACTCAGAAGTAGCTTGAAACATGGAGACTTGGTTATTAGCTGTGAATTTGGTAGAGCTGGATTTAGATCCCTGTCGTAGTTTGGGCTGGGTGCCCTCTGCTACAGGAGTGTTTCCTGTGTCCAGAAATCCAGCCCAGTGGGTGGACGCAGGAAATTAGGTTATTTCCTACCATGAAGGCCATGGGGGATGGGCAGACTAGCCTAGCAGTGGGGGGGGGGGGGGTGGGGGGGGGTGGGGGGGTGGGGAAGGAGGAGCCCTGGGGGTTTTGGGTGCACCCTCAGGTGGGGATGGGATCTTTCTGGGTCTGTTTTGGGGTTCTTGTCACTGTGTTTCTAGTTCTTTGCACGCACTCACTGTTCTCTATTTAAACTTTCCATCGCTTTTGCAATCTGTTTGTCTGAGTCGTCATTTCTGCGCGTGGTGGGGAGGGGGCTCTGCCCCAACCCATTACAATCCCTCATAAGACTGAGGAGAAATCAGGTCTTCTTCCCAGCTGAGTGATTAAGTCAAGGCAAGGAGCTGAACAGGACCCCATCCTTCTTTGGGCAACATCTTTCACAATACTCATTTTTTCTCAGCTGTTCTCCACATCTCTTCTTAGCTCAGATATATCCTTAATTAATTAACTACAATGAATATTTCTTAATATAATAGGAAGACTAAAAAGTCAGTCTAGTGATGAAAGCCAAATATGTACACCAGTGTGGTCAGTGACCTGACTTCTTAAGCAGTAGTTGACCTATTCAAAAGCTGTCTTTTAATGCAAGAAGTAATAGCAATGCGATAGGGAATACCTTGTGAGCAAGGTAATGAAAACAATGAAATTACCAAAGGACATCACTGTTTTATAAACAAACTATAAGCATTCAATATATTTCTTCCAGCATCGCCTAGAAGTCTAGCTGGAGAGGAGATTCTGCTGGGTAAGGGGTTGTAAATCCACATCTGCATTCAGTGAAACAAAGAAATGGATGAGCAGGATGAGGGGCACAAGGTAACAGGGACACAAGATCAATGCAATCAACAGCAGCAGACTCTGCATACCATCTGCCTAGTCCTCTTTCCTACCCCCATTAAGGCTCGCTTTCACATCACACAGCTCAGCCGTCTGTTTTCACCCACCCCCCGAGTGACAGTCTAACTGTGTTTGACAGAATATATGTTGGGATTTTTTTGCCACCTCCTCCACAAGCCCTTTCCTTTGTCCTCTTTTCAGCAGTTCTGGCTTCTGCCAGCAGATTATGCTGACAATGTAGTGTGAAAAGGAAATTAGAAATGCACCAGTGTTCCTCATATAAGCAGAGCCACAGCTTGAATGAAAACATTAATTCAGATTAAAACTGAATCACTTCACAATTCTTTTTTAATTTATTTAATTATTTTTGTTTTTTTGGGTGGATGTGTGTGTGTGCACTCCTGTGTGTCCAGCAGGGATAGGTCTCTGTATATGACCTACCTGATTAATGGAACAACACAGTATGCCAACGTAATTCCTACAACTAAATCGGAGCGTCGTGAAACACACAGAGGAGACGGAGTGAGCTCTAAGAAAGAAAAGCTGTTTCATAGGCTTTGCCTTACAACTGCATAAGGGCTATGCTGGAAACAGCTCAGCCTGACTCCTAAACTGGCTATTAAGGGTCTCAAGCAAGGTCTGCCCATGAGCATCAAATACCAGTAACCTCCTGCTGCATCACCTCTGAATTGTCCCAGACAAACCCAACAAGTGAGGGGCAGGTTTTGAGGTGTCTTTGTGGAGGCTACCCACCCAAAGGAGCTGGCTGCCTTTCCAACTCTCTCTCTTACCTCCCATGCAACTGCTGCTGTTTTCCTTCCATAAAATGCAACTACTATTCAAACCATCAAAGGGAATTATAAGATTTAATTTCTCAAGCTTTATGTGATCATGGTGCAGAAAAAAAAATGCCATATGGAAAAAACACCTGCCAACTAAAATCTTGCCCTACATGCAGAATATATGATACTTCCTGGAGTGGGTGAGAATGAAGTGTCAGAGGTTCTAGTATGCAAAGGCCAGAAGGGACTAACCATTACAAGAAGCAGAACAATCTTTTTCTAAGGTCCTTCAGAGACTGCTTTGTGTTGAGGGGAGAAGTGCTCTTGGGTTCCTAAGGGCTTCTGGTACAAGCAACCTGCGATCAAGCATGATGAAAAACAATTCCACAGCATCCTCTCAAAGTATCTAATGGTGTCTGTGCCACTCAGCTGGGAGTAAAGAGAAGTGAAAAAAAAAAAGAATGAAAGTAAAAGCAATAGCAGGACAGGATGGGCTTCAAACTGGTTAGTCAGAACAACAAAATCATAGCATAGGCCCATGACTCACTTTGGACTTTCTGCTAAAAAAAGTCACATTTCCTTAGCTGTTGCCATGGGCATCCCACAGAGCTGCCCCAAAGTCAAAAACAACAACAGAAGAATTGCACTCCCTGTGCCAGATTGATTTTAAAAAGCAGTATAATTAGAAAGAAATTAAATCTGATCAGTTGGGGGAGGAGGGGCACTTCATGTTGTCCATGGGTAATTAAGGAGAGCCATCACATGGTACTGCAGGCAGCAGACGGTCAAAAGAAAAAAAGAAGGGGAAAAAAAGATGGTAAGAAGAGAGTGGCACAATCAGAAAAGGCAGTACCCAGAGGAAGCGACAGAAAATCCATCTGTTTGCTGCCTGTTGGATTCCACCTAGAAGATTAGTTCCTGTAATATGAGGCTTAGCCTCTTTCTTCCAAGTAAATAAAATTTCTCTACACAGGAGCAGAAGATTAGCTGCAAACAGGACAGCACTAAGGTCCCCACTGCCCTGTGGCTTCTCTCTGACATTTGTTCCTTCCAGATGTTCAAGGGAAAAGTTCAAGAACACATTAAATGAAGACTGATCCTTGCCCTAGTCCATCTTCCTGGCTAACTGAGGCCATGGGTTTATCAACACCTCATCGCAGAGTGGCCATGGTACACTTTCCCCACATTAACTTGTCTACTAATTTTTAATGTGAGTGAATGTGGCATCCAGAATATCCTGCAGCAATGAGTCCCAAAGTTTAAAAATGTCCTAGGCAGGAAAAAATTTCCTTTGGGTTTAAAAAAAAAAAATCTCCAAAATATTTTTTGCCTTTGTTGTTTGAGGCTTCTCCATTAGAAATCTGCTTTGCACTTTCAGACATCATCATTGCCTTTCCGTGTGCTTTTTCATGTTCTTCTCCATCTCAGGGGAACCAAAGCTATTCATAGATTTCAAGCAGTCTGAGCAGTGGTTAATTACATTTCCTGGTATGTCCTCTATTCCTTCCCTAATAATTTCCAAAATTCTCTGCACCTTCTGACTCATTCCCACTGAGCCTTGAGCTAATGTTTTCATAGTACCCTTCAAAGCAAGTCCAAAGTCTCTTTCCTGCATGCTAATAGGCTAATCTACAGTTCATCACTGTGTAGGTTATAATTACTGTTGTTTTTCCCAATGGTCATTATTCTGCATTTCTTAATATGTGAGTTTCATCCTCTGTTTTATCACCCAGTCCCTCAGTACTTTGAAAAGCTTCTGCAGGTCCTTACATTTGTTTCAGCTTCCTCTGCGCTGAACAAACTTGAGTCATGAGGAAATGGTATTACCTCAGCTCTTTGCATATCGTTTGTGAACATCCTGAATAACTCAGCCCAAAGAACAGGTCCCTATGCAGTGGCACAGAGTAGCCTCTCTCCATTGTGAGACCACTGTTCCTAGCTTTTGTTCACTTATTAAAGCACAAAAGGACCTTCTCTTTTATCCCATGACACCTTAAGTCTCTTAAGAGCCTTTAGAGAGAGAACTTGTTAAAAGCTCTTGAGAATCCCAGTGCATTGCAGCAACCAGATTACTTTTTTCCTACGTGCTCACTGATTTCTCAGAAACACAAGAATATTTGTGAGGTGTGTCTTCTCTCTGCAAAGCCTTGTTCTTTCCTATTTTGTCATCTTTACTCTCTAACTCCATTCTTTAGTACAGTTTTTGTCCTTTGCACCCTAAAGTCCTGTCATCCTGCAGTTTGCCAGGCTCCCCTTCCCTGCAGCCTTTAAAAAAAAATCAATCAATCACAAGCTAGTTGCAAACTTCATTTCTTCTGTGCTGAGAATGATATAAACCACAGATTTACATCCCTCTATTAACAGCTGAGCAATTCTGTATCTGAATTCCTTTAGAACCCATGAGTGAAGCCCATCTGCTCCTGGCAATTTGTTATTATTCATCTTGCTGATTCATCCCTAGACCTCTTCTATCAGCAGTGTGGTTTGAGGCAGTTCTCCTGCCCTGTCCCCCATAGAGAAAGGCTCTTGTGAGGTACCCTGTTTGAATGCTGGAGCTGTGAACATTGGTGTACATAATTAATCTTCCTCGTGGGCTCCATTGCACTTACTTGCCCTACAGACTCCTGGGAAGGCTTCTGGCTCCTGATGTGCTCGGGGCAGTGTGTATTATAATTTTCATGCCTTCAGCAAGCTGATCCTCAAAATCTGCCACACTGCATGACTACTTTTTGCATTCTTGAAAGTGGTTGTCTTTTCCTTTGTTTTTCCTCACTAGGACACAGCTTCCACTTTGCAACCTTCACTGAGGTAATGTGAATATGCAGAGTGAATTGCATCCTTTTTTGTACCTCAAAGAGCTACTGTGTTTCTGTTGACCCCGTAACATGTACTCAGGGATCATCTAATACTGCTTAAACAAAGAGCTGAAGGTAGCAGAGATGATATAGCAGTGATCAGACTGGACAGCCAAGTCCTCTATACACCCACGTCTCCTGTGCACCTTGCCCTTTGCAGCAGAGGCTGGTAGTTTGGTAGCTACACGAGGTATGAATGCACCATCCATTCAGCTGACTCCACAACAAGAGCAGTACAATGGTGATAACTAATGCACTGGGTGTGGGAGTTTTGTCTCTGTCTGAATTGCTAGAGACTCCTAGAGACAATGATGGACAGAGCAAGAGGCTGCTGGAAACTACAGCCAAGTAGTGAATGTGAACAGATGAAAACCCACTGAGGGTAACTTTCTGCATATCCTTGGGGTGACTAAAAGAATGACTCCTTCTGTTGCCCCTGTTCAAGGCTAGCAAGTCCATAGTCTACCATTATGCAGAAATCCTTTCATGTACTATTAAAATGCAGTCAGCTCTGCACAAAGCAGAGCTGTCCTTTAACGGCATCCATCAATACTATAAAAGACAGGAGCTGAAATGAATATAATTTCTAATAGAAATCATTAGAATTCTAAACAAAGACATCTTTTAAAGTACAAGAAGAGCAGGGCAGATGAAGCAAAAAAAAAAAAGAAAGAGAAAAGTCTAATTATATTCATAAAAACTCTGCTATTAGGGAACTTGTACAGTAAGAGTTCATCTTCTGTCCTTGAATTGAAAAGGCGAGCAGAGCTAATCCAGGAAACCAAAGATCCTTTTACCTTGCATTTATATAAAATATTCCTTCATATTTCAAGGTGTCCTCTTTTTTCTTTGGAGGGAAGCTTGAAAAAATAAATATGGTGCAAACTTTTTTCAAGGTCTTACCTTTCAGAACATGCCCAAAAGGTCAGTGGGGAGAAGAGCAGCCTGAAACAGGCAAAGGAAAGCAAGAAGGATAGGGCAACATGTTACTTTTAATGTCTGGAACAAAACCTGTTCTCTCTAGCCATTTTCTCACATTAGTGATGGAGGGATGATACATTGTTTATAAGAATTGAAGAGTTGGTGTTTGGGGAATAATGAGATACTCCCAGGTGACAGGAAGCTCTGTCCTTGCATGTTTCAGTCTTTAAAGCCCATTCTGCCACCCTATTTTTAAATGCCTTGCTCCAGTCTCAGGCCTCTTTTGGGAATATACATCTTTGATCAAAGGTCTGTCCTGCCTTATGAACTCCTGCTGGCAAAGAATTTGAAAGCAGCTTTGCTCCTCTGCAGTCAGTCAAGGCAGAATGTCCACATCCCAGATCTGAACACTGAAGCCTTAGACTTTGGTAGGCAGCAGTCACACCTGCAAGTTAGCTCCTCTGTGTGTTCTTGTGACAGGCTAGTCTGGAAATGGGCTTTTTGTGGACCATGTACAGTCCTAGCTCAAGGCATTAGGTCATGAATTCAGTAGATTTAATCATATGCCTACATTTCAGCGGCTTAAGCCTATCAAACCCCACTTTTTGTCAACATGTGTGGGCATTTACAAGTGTCTATGTATATAAACATCACACACAGGGTGATGTACAAGCTTCCTACTGCCAGAGAACCCACTTCTGTGTACACAAAGCAACTGAAACACAGACAAGAGGTGATGTATCAATGCACTTCCGTGACCCCGTGTACTGCTGTATGTGAATGGTTCCCAGTGCTGAATGAATTTTTAATGAAGTTGAGTGTTGAGAAAGGAGATAGAGACTTTCAAAACCATTTTTTCCATGCTCGTCTCAGAGGAACTATGCCTGAACGTGGTATTTGGCAATACAAGGAATGGCATCAGCCTGCCCTTCCTTCATCTGAATTTAGATGCTATTTACTGACCATAAAATAGCCAAATTATGCCATGGCAGAGGAACAGAAAGATATCTGTTTAATTTTGGCAATAGATTTTCTGCAGCTAATTTTGTTCAAATAAGTGCTCTGCTGCGGGTGCATGACCGCACGTTATATACGCGAGCAATGCCAGGGTCTAAGTGGAAGTTACTGTGTTCCAAATGAGAAACCATCATCATCCATTCAAAAATGTGATCACATAATGAGCAGCTCTGAAGTGGATAATTTGACTTTATTCAGAGATGGCTCAGCACCAGATAATACCTGACCCAGATCTCTTTCTGGCTCATCTAAAACCTACTATTGGCCTGATTTCATGCACTGTTTCTTCAGGTGACCTCTGACAGGCAGAGGGCAGAAGAAATGAAATGAAACACAGCATTGACGCTCATTAATTTCAAGGTTCTGATGTACACCTTCATTTTCCTCCCACTAGGCTTGCGTGAGCATTTTCCATGAGGAGAGGCTGACTTGTAAAGAAGAATTTGCTTGTGTGTAAATGGGAAGTAAAGGTTTTAACAAAATTTCAGGATATGGCATATCTTGAACAGGAAGTCAAGGGAACTCTGGTGTCCATTGTACAGAGAGGACATTTATAAACCAGTAAGACTAATTTAATAATAATAATAAAAAATCAATACTGGGAAATGCTATCAAAGACCCAGCTGTTGGCTTTCCATTTATTTGTAGACATGTAAGAACCATTTGTTGTGGTTCCATTTGCTTGTAGACAAGTTTCTGGAATAATAATGGCAAGTCATGACTCAGACACTGCTCAGTTGCTACAGAGGAATTGAAAGCCATAGTTCATTTTGTTGAGCTGCTTTTCACTGTGAGGAAAAAGACAAAAAAGCTTTCTCACTTGGAAGTTGCCATCAGGGTAAGATAGAATAGAATAGAATAGAATAGAATAGAATAGAATAGAATAGAATAGAATAGAATAGAATAGAATAGACCAGGCCAGACCAGACCAGGTTGGAAGAGACCTTCAAGATCATCGCATCCAACCTATCATCCAACACCATCTAATCAACTAAACCATGCAACTAAGCACCCTATCAAGTCTCCTCCTAAACACCTCCAATGATGGTGACTCCACCATCTTCCTAGTTATTGAAAACTGTAGGCTTGCTGGATGGGATCTGCAAAGATGTCCATCACAGATATAACTCAGCCCCAGTAAAATCAGCAGAGATTCACCAGATACGTGAGGGCAACAACAATTATGTCAGTCCTGAGGGTTCAGTAGAAAGCCTACATTTTTTGTTGTTTGAATGAAACTTTAGGAACATGGGAAAGGCATAGGATCCTTCCAACATCTCTGACTATATTGATCTTTCAGTGAGGCAGAAAGACTCTGATCCCCATTTCATGACTGATTTAGTTTAGCAGTTCAGAGCAGCCCACACCGTACTGATGGGATCAATGGATTGTTAGTCTCCATAACTGGTCTGGGAAGGTGGCTGCTACTGCTTTGGTTTCCATAGCATGTAGACCCAGGGCTCCTGCTCCTGCACTTGTCTCCAGAAATACCCTCCCTGCTTCTCAGCGGCAGAAAGGCAGAGGCGAATCCACAGCTTAGCTTTGGAGGTTTTGTGCAGCTTGGAAACTCAGCCTGACTTGCAACAAACCTTTTCCCTATGTGCTCAAGAACTATCCAAAAGGGATTTTGTTTGTATGCTTGTTTTGCTTTTAGGTTGGTATGAGTTTAATGGCACCTTAGCCCAAATGTAATGAAAGTTGATAAAACCAAGCTCAGATTGTCTTCAGTATCATTTTCTCCTTTTTATTTTTGCTCTTTCCAGTGTCCTATTCCAGTACCATTATCCTGATTTCTGCATATCCCCAGACATCACATCTCTTCAGCTCATCATATTAGCAGTTCTGAATGGCTCTTCCTGCACCTAGTTAAAAAGGGAGCTAGGTAATCTCTTTGTTACGGACAAGCACACAGCTAGCACATCATTATATAGCAAAAAAACCTCTTCAGGTTTTGCATATACCTTATTCATACAAAAAAATAACCTGAAGAAAAGAAAATAGGTGTAAAGCAAAAGTGTGTAAACCTCAGTGATAAATGTTTGTTCCCTCTGTTACTCTTTGTTTCACTAAAATTAAACTTTTAAATGGCATCCAAGAACCTAAATCAATTTAATGAAGAATTTAAGCGCCTGCTTATCTTTGAGCATCCAAGTAATTAATCAGCTTCAGCTGTTACTCACTGCCTTCAGACACACAAACTTCCCTCTGCCTGGTAGCTCACTGCCACGCAACCCCAGCGATAAGAACACAGAGAGTCTTGACCGGAGGAAGCGCCTTGCGTCCATTTTGAAAGAAGATTGCAATCACATCTGCCACCAGGTTGGGAGGGCTCTGTGATGGGCAATTGCTTCTCTCTAATGTATGTGTGTCATCTAACAACTCAGTCGTGAAGATGGGCACTAGGAGCTGCCTGCTTTTTGATGCAGGAGTGGATCATTTCTCATGAAACCCACACATCACCATATGCGTCTGCAGACCAGAGGGCAAAAGGGGAGAGTTATATTGCTGACAAATAATTGCAATGTGTCTGTGAAACATTTGCAACAAATCATCAGCGGCATTTAGAAGAGCTGCTGGGAGGCCTGGAGCTGTCAAAGCAGATAATGGCCTGAAACACTGCTGGCTAATAATAACACCGGGCTTCACCTCACCATGCTTAAGTGTAAACTCAAGAGGGGCTTTTTTCCTGTTTTTTTCCCCTCTCTGCAGCTGTTGACTTTACATTTTGTAGGAATGTCTCAAGCAGATCCAATCTCTGACCTTCAGAAGACATGACTCAACATCTCCAGCGGCCATACATTGCAGCTCCACCAGTGTGAGGCACCGAAAAAGCCCGACACGTAGCCCAAAGCTCACCTGGCCACCTTGGTCACTGGCTGCACACCCTGCAGATGACTGTCACACTTCAAATGCAAGGCAGGGCTCTGGGGCATCATGGTGATAAATGCATTCTTTGTACATCAGAATGGGGCAAGTTTATCTTTGTGCACACTTATGTACTCTGCAAAGAGGTGGTGGAGAAGATACCATGTGAGGGTACCAAATTTTACCTTACTTTCAAGTTTGTTTCTCCAGCCAAGTGCAAAAATGGCCTGAGGGTCCTGAAACCTGAATGAATGCTCAGACCCCTGAGAAGAATTTGGCACTTGGCTCTTGATATTATCCTACTGTGATATCAGGTGGAACTTTTCACTCTGAAAAACAGAGAGGGAATGGCATAAGGTTCAGCACCACAAAGAAAATAGCCCAACCTCCACTGAACACCAGTGAGGAAACAATCTTACACCACTATGTACAGCTGTCTTTTGGCATTAACCAACCTGCAGCTTACTTCAGGAGTGAATCTGGCCTTGATATTTGTGTTTGGAGACAGTGCTGGAGAAGAAAGAGTGCAAAAAAGCCATAAAGCACTGTGGCCAATTAGAACTGTTTTCAAAACCTCAGCAAAACATAAACATGCTCAGCACTGCAAAATTAAAGGAAAAAAATGCTTATTTTTTTTTAAACCCACTATTTTTAGCTCCACTCACCTTGATCAAACACAGCCAGTGAGCATGAGGATTTTATTGTACCTTAACCACGTCTGAAAGCGTGGAAAATCGGAATTCAGACACTAGTCACATCCCATAGTTAAAAAATCAGGGAGATGTGAGTGAAGTAGTGGAGAGAACCCAACTGCACAGGGATAAAAGAGATAAATCAACTCAAGGACCTGTGTTCAAACTGCTGTGAAGTATAATGGGTTTCATCTCTATCTGAATGCTCAGACTATAAAGGTACGGCAAGGAGGTAATAGCAGCACTGAGTGTAAAGCATCGCATTACTCGTAACTGCAAGATGGCAGCATTGTGGGAAACAACTGGCTTGGGGGAACTAAAGGTAAGCAACATGCCTCATCATTCATCTGGGAAAGTGCCTGGACTTATGCCAGTGCAGTGTGGGTCTAATTCACAGTAAATTAGGACATTTCTGATGTCCACTAGATCCAAATGTTGTTTCATTTGAGAACTGCAAGATTCAGTAGAAATACAACATGGTATTTCCTCTGGCTAGACTGTGGAGGGAAGGAGGCCTGAGTGACAGATGTCCCCATACAGCAGCAGTGTCATGGGGACACCAGGAGTGTCATGGGTCAGTTTTCTTCACCGTGTCTATTTTGCTTTTTTGGTGCCAAGGAACAACATAGCAGAGCTCTTTTAGTGGCTTCAGGCTCGGCTGAAGGGCACAGGGGATTGAGTCAAGTTTCTCATGTTTCTGAGGTGCCTCCAAAACCTGCAGATGTGCTATCAAAAATAACTGATCTTTTTTTTTCTTTCCATTTCCTAGAAGGCTAGTTCCAACCCCCCTGCCGTGGGCAGGAACACCCCACACTAGATGAGGCTCTGGCCAGCCTGATCTAGTGTGGGGTGTCCCTGCCCATGGCAGGGGGGTTGGAACTAGATGATCCTTGTGGTCCCTTCCAACCCTGACTGATACTATGATACTATGATGCTTTCTCACTTACACTGAGGCTGTCCAACAGGGCATAACAGAAGGAAGCAATAGTGGCAGATAAGGTAAAACTTAATGCTCAGTTAATTTTGGCCCATGATGTCTGCATTCTCCCACTGTACAGACTTTGTCATTTTAGCTGGGAATCCTCCAGTACTGGTACCACATCCTGCAAAGCATACTCTTCCTCTCAGTTTTCTTTTGCTGTGTATGCATTTCTGATAAAATTAAGCTTTCAATTAAAAAAAAAAACCCACAAACCAACACCCTTTACCTAAATTCCCTCAATTTAGGTAATATTCCCATATTTTCCCATGCACGGGACCTAATTTATGCAAAAGACTTCATGTTTGAGTTTGGTCAAGGCACTTGGCTTTGCAGGAGGGAGATTCATCTGACCTAGCTTCAGCTATCTAAAATTAGGTGTCTAGTCCAAGCTTTCTGTGTAGGCTCCTGCTGTTGTCAGAGAGAGAGACAGAGGCCCCCAGAGGGTGCTTCATCTTCTCCTGGCAGAGGGGCCCAGGTCTCTGCTTCGACAATCATTAATCTTCGATCTGTGCTCTGCTGCTTGCCCAGCAGGACACATCTGATCCAGATCAAGAGTGATTTATGCTGGCTTTATGCACAGATAAACTCCAAGCCAGCAGATGAGGGCAGCTGTAAAATGAGGATAATTCGTCCCCTCTTTCATTCTTTTGCCTTCGCTGTCCATCTGCATTTTAATCCAGCAAATATTTATCCATGTTTAATTTTAGGCGGATTCATAAAAATAAGCAAGACACAGAGTTCCTGCAGCACTGAGGCCCAGGATTGCAAATCCTCAGATTAAAATCTGCTCCTCGGCACATTTCTGCGCAGCAAGCGCTGTGCAATTCCTGCTGAGACTTCTAGGTCCTGAAGTACTGAATCATGGTCATCGACATCAGCACCGGCTGACAATCACACATCTTCCTGTTGCAGATAAAAAGGAATAGGTGATGTTTACAAAGCTCCCCTCAACCTCTCAGCCGCTCGCCTCCCCTGACTAAAATGAATTCAGCACAGCCTCCCTTCAATGATCCAAAGGTGGGGATAAAATAATGGGTTTTATCAGTCTAATGCTTGCCAAAACACACACCAGCATGCCTCTCTGATCTAGCCACAAGGATCAGCCAGATAAAGGGCATGTGACAAGTAGGAACTTTTCAGAAACGATTGGTCTTGGCAAAGCATTAACGGGCAATTAAAACCTCGCGTGAACCCATTTTGCCTCTGCATGTTTGCAGAGTTAAAACATTGCCTTCAAAAGAAAACAAACCAGAACCAAAGAGGCCTCAGCAGCTTAATGAGAATTTTACTCTAACACCTCTTATTTACTAGTATGGAAATGCTCAGCTCTGTGAAAATAGCATCCTGTTTCTTTCCCCCTTTTCTTAGTTTTTTTAACTAATCAGCTTGAAAATGCATTTGCCATTAATCTGATAATCACCGTTTCCTTTAGCAATGATCAAACCCAGGCATTCAGATTAACTTCATTTGAAGATATGATCTGATTCATTTATTCTATCTTTTTAATTACAGAATGCAATTTAGGGATAATTATCCCATTTACGGAGCTTAAGGTGAGTTCACAATTCACCTTGGCCGACACTCGGGCCAGTTCTCTTGCCAGGTGAGATGATAAAGTGATTATACTGTTTTGGGCTTTCCTTTTACTGTTTCTTTCATGGAAGCCCCAGGAGCCTTCAGCATTATAATGACCCTGCATGTACAAAAGCTTGCTCACAACACAGAGATGCCAACCATAGGGACCATGTATGTGAATCTTCTCACCTCTGGTGCAGATGCCCTTTTCTGCACAACCTCTTCAAGATCTCTCTCTCTAGGAGGAAGAAACAAGTGCTCCCAGATTGTGATTTTTCTGCTTTCAACAATTGCCCTAGGATGAGACAGGGAGTGCTCTGGTGGTCTACCTCTCTCCCTGCAATCTACAAAAGGAGTCTTGACAGAGAACTTGCATGCAAGATTCTATTACAAACCTCTACAAGAGGACGGACACATGCCATTCTGTGTGTAAAGGCAGAAAGCAGCCTAAAATGCCCAGGTTTTTAAGCAGAAGAAGGTTTTTAAGCACACCGCAGTGATTATTGTATAGAGGAGAGGTGTAAATTCCATGTGCCAAAAGGCATTTTGTTGGCAAAACATTTAGAAGTACCTGCCTGTGGTCGCTAAGCATGGCATTATCTGAGAGTACCAATAACTCTGATTAGGACATTTAGGTGCTTGTGCTGCATTTGTAAACTGGAGTAGAACTGGAACTGTCCTGATAGTAGGATGCAGTGCTGAGCTCCGCTTTGATATCACTGCTCTCAGCAGTTGTCTGTTCTCAGGGAACAGCAGGTTCCTGGCTCAGTGCAGCAGGAGTTCTAGTTTGATCTCCAAGTCCAGACAGCTTATATTAGGATCAACAGGAGCTGGAAACATGGGTGTATTTTCCAGTCAGCCTCAAAGATGGGAAGAGAAAAGCAGGTTGAGATGCACACCGTTTTGTTTCAGGTAATTCCTGATTAATAGTTTTGCAGGGAGCATCCCAGTAAAAAGGAGTCTCAGGTTGTCTAGAAGGGCTGAGAAAAAGGGAAGTACAACCTGGCAGTCAAGTCTGTCCTCAGATGCCACAAGTTGCCTGGGAAGGCAGCATTTTGTTCTAATAAACTGACTCTTGTCTCAGATAGACTCTTTTAGGCACTCAAAGGTGGGAAAAATCTTGAGTGCACAAAAATGAGAGGGTTGAATTGTGAAGGCCAGTGGCGATGCCTCTTTACAGGCCCTGTATTCTTCGATGCTTGCTTTGATTTTTTTTCCTCCCAATGTTCCTCTCCTAGTGACAAAGGAGGAGAACATAAAATCAATTCCCAGCTGCCCACCTACATGAGGATGAGAGAGAAAGTGTTAACCTATGTACCTGTTAATGTCTCTGCTGCCATAACAGGCTGGAGAAATAGCAGTTAAGTACTAGTTAAAACATTCCTGTCTGCATGGAATCCTAGACATTTCAGGGTGTCTGCAGTGATGTCATTAGCCCACCCTTGAGAGAAATAAGCTTTTCTCTTCAGCTGCTATGACCCTGAGAAATTCATCAGCACAGCTGGGTTCTGAGAAGGCATCAAGTCTCATAATACATGAGGACAGTCAGCTTACTCTTACCTGCATTTAAAAGTAATTTTCTTGTCCTTAAATAATCTACACATGTTAATTAGAAGCCAGTAAAGTAGCTTAAATGGTGTGAAATTAGTATGAATTATTCATATTATTTCTTGGCTGCAGGAGCTGCAGATAGTGTTTTTTGTTTGGGGAGGAAAAAAAAGAAGAAAGAAAGGAAGGAAGCCTTAAATAATGAGAAGATGAAAATTCTTATTAATTTGTTTTCCCAAGAATAGAAGCTTTTTGTGTTGAACAGGGCTTCAGTTTAGAAGAGCACTTCAGGTGAGAAAAAATAAAGAGTCACTCATTTAGCCAGTACACGTTGATCGATCTTTAATCACTGGCTAGCCTCAGACTAGTCTCAGAGATGTCAGTGATGCAAAAATAGCCTTTTGCAGGCCATGTAGCCCTTGTTCTCTGCTCACAGCATATTGTTTCCTAAGCAGGGAAAGTAGTTTGGAGGTTGCTGATTTGGAGTGGAATATTACAAGTTTACCTTTTCCTACGAAGCCTTTCTGCAAGGAGTGGAACCAATGGGTCCTTTTCTCCTTGGGAGCAGAGGCCAACTTTGGTGATGTTCTTTGAACACAAACCCATAGAAGTGGCCCGTGATTCAGCCTGGAGAAGAGGAGACTCAGGGGTGACCTTATCACTCTCTACAACTACCTGAAGGGAGGTTGTAGACAGGCTGATGATGGTCTGTTCTCCCAGGCAGCCAGTACCAGAACAAGAGGACACAGTCTCAGGCTGCGCCAGGGGAGGTTCAGGTTGGATGTTAGGAAGAAGTTCTATACAGAAAGAGTGATTGCCCATTGGAATGGGTTGCCCGGGGAGGTGGTGGAGTCGCCGTCATTGAAGGTGTTCCGAAGGAGACTTGATGGGGTGCTTGGTGCCATGGGTTAGCTGTTTAGGTGGGTTGGATTGGTTGATGGGTTGGACGCGATGATCTTGAAGGTCTCTTCCAACCTGGTTTGGTTTATTCTAATAAAGGTTTATTCTAATTCACTGAGTTTTTCTCTTCTCACCGGGAAGAGCTACAGACTTAGATCTTTCTATCGCTTCCAACCTGGGGCTGAATAAGTAGTAAGGACAGAGATGAAAAGCAGAATTTAGGAATACTAATTTAGCAGGTTTTGACTTAGAGCGACTTTGCTAAAGCAAAATTAATAAGACTTAGATAGGAAGATAATTAGCAGAAATGCAATTAAGCTTTCCCAACAGGAACTGTCTTCAGCTTCTCAGCCAGAACACACTGTTCGATCTCATCAGGTAGAGCTGTCCCAGTGTCATCCAAAATGTTCAGCTAAAGAAAGCAGATTCTCATTTATCTGTTTGAAAACAAATGTAAAATCCAGCAGGGAAACTATCACAAGAGAGTGAACACAGAGGAGCAGAAATTCAGGAATAAGAGCTGAGGAAAAAATAGTAGGGCTGCTGCATCTGCATTTATCTGTAGGGGTATAACAGTAATGCTTTGTAGTACCCAAAGATGTTGTAAAAAGTCTTTACTGTGTTATAAGAAATTCCTTCCTTTTAAATGTCAAAGATGGCATTTACTGGTTTTATTAGTTAGTTAATGATTTATGGCTGCACTCAGGATCCCTGGAAGGGTGTGTATCCTCCATCACCGACTTTCTTTCCCTTACTCCCTAAGCTTATGTACAGCAGTGAGAGACTTTTGCCCAGCAAAAGGGGTAACAGTGTAAATACAAAAAGCAAAAAGAGAAGGACTGCAGAGAGATCTGGCATGGCTTTTCCAGAAAGCAGAGGAATGCAGTAGTTTCATAAAAAGCTGCACAGGAAGATGTGAAATTCCAGTGCAACAACCAATCCAGGGACTGCGACACAGTTGGTGGTCAGCTATGGTACCCCTCGATGAACATCAAGCAGCAGCCTCTATTTTTTTGTTGTAGGGTTGAATGACTTTGCTTTTATGTAGCATGAAAGTTTATTTTGGGGGTGATTGTTCAAGGGTAGATGGCACGTGGGAAGTTCACAGCTAAGTGTACCCCACAATGGTGTGTTCATGTTCCTGCTCCCAAACTGGTAGATAGCGGAGCAGACCCAGTTTCAAATCCCAGTTCAGTGCCCTACTCAACAGACCACAAAATTGTTTTTTATATAGGCAGACATATAAAGATATGGATGGATGGCTCAAAGCCTGATTTTATTGCCATATGGACATCTGAAAATTAGCATTTTAAAATGCAAAGGATTTTAGCTGCTGCATATTAATGAGTGCAATCTTCTACAATGAGGCAATAATGAAATGACCTATAAAAGCAGTTAACATCAGTAGAAGTGAGATAAAGCTTCAGTGCTAAAAAGCCTCCTTTGACTACAGAGCAAGCAAACTTTCTCGTCATAACTTGCCCCTCCCTATACAGTGCAGCCATCTCAAATATTATGGAACTACTTCTGGGTCAGATAACTAACACAATGCTGTCTGTTCACCTAAAATCTTGAGCTGCTTTATGTCATCTCATCTTGTAAAACTCCTGCACCTCATGGGGGAAACCTCACAGCACTGTCAGAATCTGTCTCAAATCTGGCACCTTCTGTGTGTGGACTGACATCCTCAGTGCATGCATTTAAACTATCTGCAGAGCATCTTCTCTTTCTCTCACCCTGCTAAGATTTGTGATTTGCCATTGGGTTTTGGTGTTCTCACACATGCCTACAGCATAACAAGGTGCACTTTCTAAGCTATTGTAGATATTCCTTGTGACAGCAAGTGAAAGAGATAAAAGATGCAAAGCTACACCACTGCATCAAGCTCACAGCAGCAGAAATTAAACATATGTCTCCAACAACATAAAATGCATTGGGTCAAGTTCTTGGCAGTGGGACTCCCACAGAATTCTGGGAACCACAACCATGATCTTTGTGCCTTGCCAAGTGCCTGAGATATGTGATCCTTTGGGGAGATGGGGGGAATGTAGCTTCAGATCTGTCTTCTCTCCAGTTATTTTAACTGATGCACTGAGACATAACATGGCAGAGAATGTCCCTGACGCTATCATATTTTAAGTCTTTATGCAGTGACAAGAAGACAATTCAATAAACCTGTTGGGCACTTGGCAGAAATGACAGTGCAGGAAACATGGTTATCGCTCAGCATTTGCAGACTGGGCTCTTCTCCCAGGCAACCAGCACCAGAACAAGAGGACACAGTCTCAAGCTGTGCCGGGGAGGTTCAGACTGGATGTTAGGAAGAAATTCTACACAGAGAGAGTGATTGCCCATTGGAATGTGCTGCCTGGGGAAGTGGTGGAGTCACCATCATTGGAGGTGTTTAGGAGGAGACTTGATTGGGTGTTTGGTTGCATGGTTGATTAGGTGGTGTTGGATGGATGGGTTGGACATGATGACCTCGAAGGTCTCTTCCAACCTGGTCTATTCTATTCTATTCTATTCTATTCTATTCTATTCTATTCTATTCTATTCTATTCTATTCTATTCTATCCCGTCCCGTCCCGTCCCATCCCATCCCATCCCATCCCATCCTATCCTATCCTATCCTATCCTATCCTATCCTATCCTATCCTATCCTATCCTATCCTATCCTATCCTATCCTATCCTATCCTATCCTATCCTATCCTATCCTATCCTTCAGTGTCTGGAACCAGCATGGATGGAGCAACCACAGGTTGACTAACTTGCAGCAAGTTATGAGAGCAAGTTGAAAGATTGAAATCTATTTCCCTAGAAATCTGGATATGTCAGCATTTCCAGTGAAATTAAATGTCCATAGAATTGTACTGAAAGAAAAGAGTGCAGGCTAATCCACAGACACTGACAATGATTATTTTTTTTCTCCTCTCTAATTAATATACTTCCTTCCTTCAAAGTGCTAGGCTGTTTCATTACAAACTCCAATAGGGGACACTTTGATCTGAAAAATAAGGGGGTTTAGATCTCTGCTAATTAGCAGCTGTCCTTAAAGGGTTTTTTTTTCAATAAATTTGATGAAAAAATATCATCCATCATGTCTACGATCTGCTTAGACTGGGAAGGCCATAGAACGTTTATTTGACACAATATGACATATCATCTAGATGTCAGTGTGTTGTACATTGTGGGGGGAAAAAAAAATAGAGATATGAAAGCAAAAGTTTAAAAATACAATCTGTAACAATTAGTCCAGTCACCCAGAAAGAAGACTTTGCTATGACCAAGGACATTTTAAAAGCACACTCCCTCCTCCATTGAATAATCAAATGAAAGGGAAATGCAATCAAATTCCATAAAATTGTTAGGGTTGGAAGGGACCTCAAGGATCATCTAGTTCCAACCCCCCCTGCCATGGGCAGAGACCCCTCATACTAGATCAGGTTGCTCAGAGCCACATCCAGCTTGACCTTAAAAACCTCCAGGGATGGGGCTCCCACCACCTCCTTTGGCAACCTCAAGCCACGAAACTCCCATGAAAAAATATCACAGCAGCTTCAGCTGTCAGCCCTGTGGGGAGCTTCCCTGCCACTGGAAGGTGGTAACAGTGCAGGGGTGCCTTGCAATCTTTTAGTGCTGCTGGGCAATTTCTGTCTTTGGGGTGTTAAAAGGCAGCACGTGGCTGGTTCCCCTCTGTGGGAAGGAGGCTGTGGTCTGGCAGTGTCTGCTACCCATTAGAAATGCAGTATCATGGTTTTCCTGGCTTGTAGCTCTGATTAGAGAGATGTTGTCCTCTCATCTCATTGACAAGAGATACACCACAACATGTTATTTTACATATTAAAAATGTGCTTTAAGTGTCTTGCACTCATTCTAGCACTTGTCTGCAGTACTTTTTGTTATAGGATGCTCCAAGTATGAATAATGAGGACAGAAGGAGTAGGTCAAGGAATCAGGCGTTACAAATCCAGAAGAAACAGGAAGGAATAGCATTTGGAAAACAAAATTATTTCCTTGAATGAGCTCTTGACATGGATGAGAGCTAACTTTGCCAACCCAGATGGTGCTTCAAGGAACAGTGAAGTTAATTCTCCCTATTGCTAAAGCTTAATGTAACCTATTTGTCCTTTATCTGTCCTCGTTATGTGGTGATGAGATCAAAGCTGACATCTGGCTGCAGTTTTGCTGAAACTGGGCAAGTGATACTCTCTACTGAATTCATAAAGAGAAAATACATTTGGAAAGAAAAAGCTACTGGGGCTGCTTCCCAAAAGTTTTAATGTTCAGAAAGTATCTTATGTGCTGCAATAACTGCTGCTTCTTGTGATGCTGCGGTATCCTAAAAGGTAATGGATTAAACATTAATGTTATAAAACATTTCCGTCGTCTCAGCCAACTTCTGCCCAATTTTCATGCCAGCCTGGTATTTACATCTGTGAAAAGAGATTATAAAATGCAATTGTACTTCAGTGTTACACAGTCCCTGTTATGCTCCAGTTGCAGAGGATAGAGGCTCCTCTAATTCCGGCTCATTCTCATTCTCCAGTGCAAGCTGCCGTGATGCACAAACTTAATTCTTGAGGGCTGCAGTTCAATGTCAGTATGTTGTTCTTGATAGATGGATTGTGTCCAACCTGGCACAACTGTGTGAAACACCACTTAAGGATATGTAAAATAAAAGGAAGAGAATTGTGTCCATTGTTTATCAGAACGATTTTTATAATGCACTGTGCTAGCTGAAATGTGCCATCCATGCATCCTCTAGGTGAAGTTAAAGGGCCAAGGCCTGTAAGAGCTGGGAATACTGGTTTGGGGCTGACTTCTCAGTGTGTTAGCATACTGAATGAAGTCCTAATTTGGCCTTTTAAGTTGCATTCAATCTTCATAGCCTCATTTCTAAATTCTGTGTCGAAGTAGGAGGTGGCAGTGCCTCCTAGGAAATGCATTAAACATCACATTTCTGGATTTTAACTGTTCAATATAATTTTGGGATGTGATGTGTCCTTATTAAGGAGAGTATTTATAGGTGTGAAATTCACAATTTTCAGCTCTTGAACAGCACCTTTATTTCAGTGGCATCCTTGTGACTGTTAATGGCTGTGGTTACTTTGAAGCAAGGGTTTCGATGCTACATTAGTCTGTGTCTCCCTAACAAGGACCTGGACCTTCATGGATGCTCAAGTGGCCATGGATTTGTGCAGGTGTAAGTGTGGGCACATAGTATCATAGTATCATAGTATCATTCAGGGTTGGAAGGGACCACAAGGATCATCTAGTTCCAACCCCCCTGCCATGGGCAGGGACACCCCACACTAGATCAGGCTGGACAGAGCCTCATCCAGCCTGGTCTTAAACACCTCCAGGGATGGCGTCTCGACCACCTCCCTGGACAACCCATTCCAGGGTTTCACCACTCTCATGGTGAAGAATCTCCTCCTCACATCTAGCCTGAATCTCCCCACCTCCAGCTTCATTCCATTGCCCCTAGTCCTATCACATCTGAGTGTTCAGTTGGTGGGCACTGTACCTTGCTAGGCAACCTTCTTTGACAGTGCCTGGAGCTATAATATGGAAAGGGTGGACTTTTGGCCCTTCTATGTCACTTAGAGATGGCTGGGAAATACTGTATGAATACTGTGATGAATGTAAGGTTCTCACAACTTCTGCATAAATTTAATTTTCTATTATTTTAATTAAAAAAAAAATGCTACTGCATGGCAATCTTCAGATGTGCTGACACAAAATATTCTGGGTATGCAAATAGGGTCTTAAAGGATCATTTAAGAACTGCCAAAAGTCCGAGCATGTGAATAGGCTATTACCCATCATACTGAGGTGATAGAGAGGTCTGAAGGTGGTGCTGAATCCTTGGAATGTTGGAGTAAGTTGCTTGATCTCACAGAAGGTAATTCCTGGACAACTGAAAACACCTTCTACTGCTCTTCTCCTTTGTGAAGGGACTCTGCAATGATGGTGACTACACAATGTCAATCTGGTGACTGTCCTTTATGTCTACAAACAAATTATGCTGGTGGGTATGCAGATAGCACATACTTAGTGGGCTAAATTCCTTCTTGGTATCCTTCTTGTACTGAAGCACCTTCTCTTCTGTGCTTCCCTAGAAACACTAAACAGTGATAGGAGAAGCAAGAGTGGTTTATCTACCCTAGACACTCCTCCTAGGGAGATAGAATATATTTTATTAGATCAACACAGCAGTGCATATTCTGTTTTCTACAAGATGTGTTCATGTTCACTTGGAATTTACACCACTTCTCAGGACATAACATCCCAAGTCTGGGAAATTGATGACCACAGAGTCATTTTTCTGTTTCTTCCTTCTTAGGCCTGGGTTTAGAACTTTATTCTCTATAAAAAAAAAGATTGCTGTTCTTTCTAAAGGATTTCAAATATTCTGTGAACTAAGCTAAATCTCTTAGAACAGCTCACTGAAGTTTGTCAGCTTCCTTGGAGTAGCTACAGATGATACCAGACAAATCTCTATTGCTAGACAGCCTCAAGCTGATTTTAACACTTAATCTAGGTCTGTAAGTTGTGCAATATCCATCCTCCAAGTGAGGCTGGATCCCAAGGCCAGGCTCTAAATATCTCTGGGGTCTGGAAGAATTTGAAGCTGAAGCTGTACTTTGACTTAAAGCTATCCTTCTAATACTGATGCAAAATTATCTTGGGAGGAACACAGAGTGGTCTAAGGAATTTAGAAAGATCCTTGTTTCTCAGTGTTTAGACACACTGAAAGCCTTTTTGGCTCCCTTCCTTCTCTTTTATTTGGCTTTCATAAGATCTTATGATCTTGCAAAGAGAAATTCTCCTGCAGTCCTTTAAAAAAGCCATTGGAAGGAGTAAAAGCAAACAGCTTAAAAGTTTTGTTCATTTTTCCACATTTAAAAAAAGAATAATAAATCCATCATGTTTAACTTAGTTGTGGTGAAGTAGCTGCTGGGGATTTGCTCATGTATATGTTGAGATATTTGCAGTAGAAGACTGAGTTCTGCCATGGGTTGGAGGGTGGTATCAGGGTAAAGACAACAGTTCCCACAACAGATGTCCTACATGAGGAAAGACCTCATTTCAGGCTTTCTTAGGCTTCTGGTAGCAGCATAAGAGGGATATTCAGGGCTGCAGCTTCCTCAGGCAAATGTAACCAAAATATGAAATATTTATCTATGTAAAACTGCTTTGTGAAAAAAGCTCATGAGGGTCATAGCTATTCTTCTGCTGATCTTAGCTTGGTGTCTCCTAAGCAAAGTTGGCCAAGTGTTTTGTGTGCTGTCTGTTCATAGACCATTACCATGTAACAAAGCTGCCTTATTAATTCTGAACAGGCACCCTGCCTCAGAGAGTGTTCCAAAGATGGATTTATACACACACACACACACACACATATATATATATATATATATATAAAAAGCCATGCCTGGGGCTGGTTCAAGTCTTGCTTTTCCTTTCTTCATTACTAACTCCATCACTGACTTGGTTGCTTCTCATGCCTTTTTCTCGTTCAAGTGTGGCCCTCAAAACCCAGCATCTAAGTATCACTTGGAAAACAATTTGCTGCTATTTACTCATGCTCAGGTTCTGCTCAAACAATCCAATAGCTTTCTGAGGCTTAAGGATGTGCCTTGGGATCAAGATGTAAATTACAGAGCTATTTCAAATAGCTGCTTTGCATTGTTCAGCCCTAAAGAAATATCTCAGAAGAAACTCCCTCTATTTCTCACAGCTGGTTTGCTGCATGGAGGAAAATTTTCCATCAGGCACACAGGATACACAGGATCATTTAAGAACAAAGGGTAAATAAAAATAATAGCCAAAAATAAACTGAGAGCATGCCACCTTGTTATTTGTCCTTTAATGTTTTCCAAGCATTTGCATTTCAAAACACGCTAATCTGTCCACTTTGATTTATTTTTATTGAAACACAAATCAAACTCAAAGCCCAAGGGAAGGGGGATTTTTTTTCCCCCCCCTTTATATTTATTTTTAGCCTGTGGCAGAGAAACAATCTTAATTTCTTTTAAATGTATTCTGCACTCCTTTGTTCTTGCTCGGTCAAAACATATATGGATTTCAGTGAGGTTTGTTCAACCCAGAAGTAACTGAGGACTGCAAAAGACGCTTTTTGACTGTGTTTCTGGCTCCATAAATCACACCAAGTGTCAAGAAACTGCCCTGCTGCCATGATTACATGGAAAATGAAATGTTTGTGGAGAATAAGGAAGCCTAAGGGAAGAAGATCTTTGATAATTCCATGACAAGTAGAGGATGCTAGTGACTGACTGGGCCCTTTGCTCCAGGGAAATCCTGAAGGGCTTCAGGCAGTTGTCTCCAGGCTATTTTCTTCATCTGCACTGGGTACAAAACCAGCCAAGAGCCAAGTGCTCAAGCTCCTTACAGGTGAGGAGTGACTGCACTTAAATGCTTATCATCAAGCTAAAACCTTCCCTCCCTAGAATCCTAGAAAAGGAGCTGTTGGAAGTAGGTGCAATTTGGACATCTATTTTGGGGGGAGTGAGTTCAGCTGACCCAGATGGATTTCAGACAAGACCTTAGGAGCCCAAAAGCTGTCCACCAGGCTGGAAGCCTGCCTCTGCCAGTGAATAGGTAGCACTGGGAGGCTGCTGCAGTAGTTGTGAAGATCAGAGCATAAACATTACTTGCTGTGGCTTAAGGGTTCAGCAGGAAACTCTTCCTCATCTCTATATTTCCTGGGATTTGATAATGTTCAGTGCTTTCCAGGAGGCTGTTTCTCTAGTTAAAAATAAATAATTAAATAAATAAATGAAAGAGTTTAGCAGTGAAATGATCCAGAGGTCCTTCAAGTAAATACCTCTTGAATGCTGCCAGATCCTAGCTCTGGGCAGGTTTGCACTGTAATGCAATGGATGAAATGAAAAATGGCAGAAGATTCACATGTATTTGAGACAGAAAACTACAATACCTTTTAAATATCCTTTTCCCCTCAGTGCTGCTTTTCTAACTCAAAAGCTTACCTTAAATCACATTTGACTTAATAGGCAGATAGCATAACAGTGCTCTTGGCCACTGCATGCATTTCTTATTCCTGTGGATTGCTTCCACCAACAGGTTAGAACCAGAAGACTGAATATATCAAAACCAATTTATTCACCTCTGCTAGGAGAGGTATTTTCCTAAATTGCTAAACCCCTGCCCCATCTTTTCTCTTACCTCTATTCACCTGACTTGTCTGAACACATAATAGGTGAACTGAGAGGAAAAACAAATCCCACCTTTCCCCACCTCCACACTCTGCATGTGAAGAGCACTGAATACTTCTCAGATCAATTAGTATTTTTAGTGCAGAGGAGAATGATAGTTCTGTTCTCTTCAACTATGGATGGAATGGGAATTAGGTAATTGCCTAATTAGGAATTAAGGGATGGGAATTCAGGGAATTAGACTAAAGACTTTATTTTTGCCTGTTGAAGCCTGATGTTTCTTGTTACCATCCTTAATGCTTTTCTTATGGCTTGTCCCATGACAAAACACCTGTTACCTGTGAAAAGATTTTGAGGGCAGCCAAGTACCATCTTTAGATACATTAAACACTGAATGTAGGGATGCTAATTCCTTCATGCACAGATTGGTGTTTACTATATCTGCCTTCAAATTGCTTCCAAACTAAAATGCAAACACATGGCAGGCTATGCACTGGTGTGAAAAGATTTGTATATCAGTGTGCATTAGCGTGTAGCTGTATGGAAGGGAGTGTGCTTTGCTTTATGTATGTGCACACTCAGTGGGCAGCACACAAGCAGCAATGTGTGGGGAAGATTACCAGCCAGAGCACATGATCTCTGAGGAAGAGGAATAACAGAAAAATCTGACTGGAAATTTACAGCTGCAGCTGGTGACACTTGAACTGTATCAGTGTAACCTCAATAACTCTGCTCTCTGCAAGATGCTGCAAAGGACTAACCCATTTCTTCTTTCTAATGAATAATGGAAAAGGCACTCCAACATTACTAATTAGCAAGGATTTTATTCTAGAAGACTTTAATAAGGAATATTAGTAAGTATCAACTTGAACACCATTTCAGAAGCATGGAAATGTGCAGAGAAGCTTAAAATGAAGGGTCCTGGTAAAAGCTGCCAACAAAAAAAGGTAGAGAAACCTTCCAAAGTACTGCATGGAAAAGAAGTTTGTCTTGCCTGATTCCCAGTTATGCTCCAGTGAGAGGCACTGAGATCCCTTGCATCTAATCCCATAAAAGCAGAAGGCACTTTTGCATCTGATTTCCCAAGAAGGAGTGGGCATCCCAATACACTCTGGTTGTGCAACTTCAGTTGCATGCTACCTTCTGGGACTGCTGTATGGGCTGAACGTTTAGTAAGACTAATGTCTTAGGACATGAAAGGATACCAAACAGCTCTTTTCAGACAAGATGCAACTAGATATCAAAAAGCCAGCAGCAAAAAAATGGGACCTGTTTAACCAGCAGACTCATACACAGAAGCGAGGTGCTGCATTTGCAGCATTAGTGCTTGGCTCTCTGCCACTTGCATTAAGAGCAGATTGGCCACTGTGCACATACTGTTCTCCTTCTACTACTACCTAGTGTGAAGTAAGCATTATGTACTCTAGATGATGTTGTGTTGTCTTCTAGAAATAGTTGTGTTGATCTCTTGCAGTTTCTGAGGTACACTCCTGTTAAAAAAACCAAGTTGTCCAAACTAGGGATTTAAGATACGGTATAGTCTGTTGAAATGGTCCTGCAGGCAGCCCAGTTTTCCTAATGTCTTTGTCCCTGAGTGGCTTACCTGGAAAGTGTGATGAGAACAGATCTTTTAATCCCTTCTTGAAATTTTAATTACTCTTCAATATCTTCCAGTGGGCCTGGGTTTAGCCCAGGTTTTAGCTCTGATGATGACATTTGTGCATTTGCATAGGCTTGCTGGTGAAATGTAACTCCAGAGATCTGGGGAGGTGGATGTGTCAAAACATGGCAACTAGGGCACAGCACTGTGATGGATGGACCTCTTGGATATTAGCTTATTAGAGAAGGCTTTTCTGTGTTCCATGAGTAATTCCAGGACCCATTTGAAAGGGCTCTGCCAAGTAAGCTAAGTCTGAGAGACGCTGAACAATTTTGAGGCTAGTCACTTTTAATTGCACCCATGATCAGCCATGGGCAGACCACTCACCTCAGGGTTCTCAAGTAAATTAAATTGACTGGAGGTGCTCAGTGTTACTGAACTGAGGAAGTGTTGGTGTGACTTAATGTCATAATAGAGTTAGTGGTGACTGCAGCTAGCTTGGTGTTTTTGGACATAGGCTAGAATGTACTCAGATACCAGCATGTCTTTGAAATATTGCATCATCTGCTGCACACTGCAAACACTACATGTTGCAAGGCTAGCACAAGCCAGGTCTATGCCAGATTCATCACTGTCTGTTCCTCCTCCCTGTTTTTTGTGTTTTAGTTTTTTTGTCTCTCAAGCATGGGCAAAACACTATCTCATTTGGAATACATTAGATGTAATGTATCACAGTTTGGAGTCATAATGCAAAGGTTCCTAAAGATTAAATCTTCCCTCTGCTAGATACTTACATGCTGTTATTCCTCACAGGCCTTGTATCTGCACTTCCACCTTTGACTGAGGTGCAGAGGGAAAACAGCTCCTCTGTTTACAGATAAACTTTGACAAAAGGAGCGGGTTTGACTTTTGATTTAGAGCTAAGAGCTGTGCTCTACTGCTTTGTGAGTGCCCATCACCTGTCTTTAGGCCATGAACAAACACCTCCATTTCATGGACCTTTTGCTGTATCTTCAATTGCTAGAAGTACATTCAGCACAAGAAAATTCCACTAGTCCTTCAAATAATGCAGTGAAAGCTGTGCTAAAATTTGAGGGGGGGAAAAAAGAGTTCTGCAAAACAAGCAACTCTTCACTAATTATGCCCACTGAGCCTTTAGGTAAAGCTTCACAAAAAAGCTCTTCAAGACGTAATGTGATTCCAGAGAGGTCTGCTTGTACTGACTGATGCTCCAACACAATGTGGAGGTAGTATATTTGGAAGAGAGGACAATGGGATATATTTGTCCTGTATTAAACAGCTGACTTTGATGTGGTTGGGACTCCTAGATGAGGTCCCTAATGCATTTGGTCCATGCAGCAAGATGGTTGCTGACATGCACCATCAGGCCTTAGGGAATTTACCATGAAGTTGTTTGAGTGTCCTCTTTCATTCAGCTCTATGGTTGCCACTGCACAGGACTACTCTAGTCAGTTAAACTTCCCTGAAACAGGTGGGGTGGTGACCTGTAACTGACTGTACTGTGAGGGAATTTGCTTTGCCTTACAAAAAAAGACATGTTCTCATAAAGAAGCACTAACAGGAGTGTGCTTGATGGTGCACATCATAGATCACTCTAAAAAAAACTAAGTTATGTACTGTAAGGTCCTTTTGGAGGGAGCTTTTAATCTGCAGAGGTGGATTTATCTGGTATGACAGCTCATTAGATCTAATATTGGGCTTCCTTATAGCTATCACTGGAGAAGACTCTCCTGTGGAACAGTTCAGCTTAATCAAACACAGACCTCCAAAGCAGGCCAGATGTGTCTGCCCTCCCCAGTCAACTTTGTAGGTGTCTAAAATTAGACAAATGAGTCCCTACACTACATGTATCTATACTGTCTCACAGTTGCTGCTGTTAATAACTTGGCAGCAAGGTGCCCTTGGTCCTACTTACTCTGCATTTATAAATAAATATTTGATGTCTGACTCAGGCCCATTGACTGAGCTGGTTATCTGAGCTTTGAATGGGGCCAGTAAATGTTTTTCTAAGATTTGCCAATAGTTTATTCCTTAGGAAGCTAATCAAAATGTCAAGCTTAGTTTGAGCCCTGGCCAGGCTGAGGGCAGTTCTATCCAGCCCCACATTCTGCGTGAGACCCAGGGAGATGCAGTCACGAAACTCTCTGGAAATTCATTTAGGTTTAGAAGATATCCCACCTGATAAATTATCATAAATAACTGCTTTTTGTTCATAGGTCCTCCTGGTAAGAATTTTTCTTAAGCCTAAGCAACTTGATAATGGATTTCATTGTACATGGGCTAGAGATTTTCTCCGTTGGAGATCACACTTAAGTGCATCACTGCTGTTCACTTACTGTAAACTGAACCAATAATAATACTAATAATAAAAAGTTTATATTATGAAATGGGGGGAGGAAAGTTTGGCTATTTAGTGTATAATTTCTTTTCTTTTTCCCCCCTGCAAACCTTAGTCTTATTGAATAGCTGCCTATCACTGAACTCTCAAGTTTAATGATGAGGAAAGGAATAGAAAAGTGCTTTTGACTGGGCTCCTTATCTAAAGGCTGTGATCTTTGTCAAGATTGACAAAGTTTGTATTCATGGCATTTATTTATGCATGCTGATATGTACAGTCTGGGGACAGGCTTCTTCCACGGCTCCTTTCTTGAAGACAGATGTCAGTGCTGTTCAGAGAAAGGTGGTGGTGTGGACTGCAATACTCTGACATGCTGTCCATCTTGTCATCTTGAATATTCCTGCACTGATATAGCTTCATACAAGGTACAACTGGAGAGCTATGCTGTTATGCCTGTTTATGGTCTGTACTGTGGTCTTTTGAAGCGAAGAGGTAGCCATTTCCAAGCAGAAGTTGTTATAGCCACTGACCTAATGTTGTTCTAAAGCCTTGTGCCATTTCAAATTGGCCATCACAATCCAGGAGTCAAAGGCCAGGAGGGGTTAGCATCAGCCTGACACCTGATTGCAGGATCATTGCATCTTAAAAATAGCAGAGGACCAGAAAACTAGAGGGTGTATAAGTAAAACAAAGAAGGCTAAGTCCGTCATCCTGGAAGAATCCCTCCCACTGAGCAGAGAGCAATTTGTTTGAAATGTTTAGACTTCAAAGTACCTTTCCTAAGTATTCAGTATTACTAAGGTTGGAAGAGACCTCAAAGATCATCGAGTCCAACCTGTCACCACAGACCTCATGACTAGAGCAGGGAGGACACTACTGCACACTGCAGGCTTGAACTCATGACCTTCCCATTAAGGGTCTTACGCACTACCAACTGTATGCCACAGGGTCATTTCCCATCCTCCCATCTACAGAGGAATATCACTGAATATTATCATGGTCTGCTTCTAAAAATCCTTGTGAATGGCAGCTGCCCATAGTTATTTCCAAAACTGTTTAGTCCCACCCAGAAGTTAACGTGGCCATGGTTTAGTTGATTAGATGGTGTTGGGTGATAGGTTGGACTTGATGATCTCGAAGGTCTTTTCCAACCTGGTTAATTCTGTGATTCTGTCTATGGACAGGACTGACTGTGGCTGGTTAGCTACTAAACAGATGGGCAATCTGCAGGCTATGAGGCATGAAGACTGACTAAAGAAAACACATATTCTGTGAGAAGGGATGCTTTGGATCCAAAGCAAAAGAGATTTCTGGTTAATTTACAATCAAGTGTAAGAGCTCAACGTTTAGCTCAGTGCCACCTAAATACATCAGTATCCACCCTAATATACATGAATAAAAACAAGTTGTAGAAAGACCTTTCCCTGAAGCATGACAACAGCTTAATGTCATAATTCTGCTATGAGTGTAAATATGACATTAAATTCCCATCTCTCCTTCGATTTCCCTCTCCCCCAAGGTTTATAATATACCTGCTAGCAATAGCTGTAGTTAAGCTAATGAAGCCCACCAGCAGAAGCTCTAAACCAAATCACCCATACTAAGCTACCCTCTGATATTTCAAGGCCCTTTAATATTTCTCTGCTAAATATGCATGGAGGCTTCTCACAAAAGCTGCCATCAGGAGAAACTTATTGCTAACAGGGACAGAATTCACCATTTCAAGCCTATAATGATTCAACTGCAGGGCAGTGCCACTGCTGTGCACAGGACCACTTTCAGTCTGGCCGTTAGGAGTGACTTGGCTCCATCTTGGCCAGGCAGAGTCATTTCTGGAACAGCCTCCATGACATACAACTCAAAATATGTATTCATTGGCCTAAATTGGTTGGACACCAAACTGAGTAGCTTCAGAAAGGAAGGCAGGCAGATAAGTCTTTTATTACGGCCCTGTGGAAACAAATTGAATTCAGGCTCAGCAGGTACCACTAGATGTAATGGTCTGGGTTGTCTTGTTTATACTGCTGGAGGGAAGTGCTTTACCCTCACTGGTCATTTATCAGGATTAAAGAGCCCATTTCATTAGTTACTCTGCTGTACAGATTTCCCCCTCTTGCAGAGTATTTTAAATAATATGAATCAACATTCAACTTGAAAACATTAAAACACTTGGCAGGAAAATTTCAACTAAGTGCATGAAGGGACATAAAAAGGAGGATCAATTTAACTGGAAAATGCATTACCCATGTAAGTCCTAAATAACTGCTGAGTGTGGAAAGGCCAATAAAAACAAACAAATCAATGGAATTAATTAACCAGGATGCAGTGTGGTCTAGCAGAAGGACCACAAGGATGGGAATAAATCCCCTTGTGGTTTCAGCCTGTACTCCAGGACTGAATAACTAGGTATTTAGGCTTCAATTTCTTTTTAAAGCTGTCTGAAGGATTTAGGTGTTCACATCAATAGGACTTAGATCCTTAGAAGCCTTCCCTTGCTTCACCTGTACCACAGATAAGGGTATCACTTCATCATTTTGCTTCCAAAGTGTGCTCAAGGCAGGTAGTGAAAAATCAAGGACATCAAAGGCTGAGGATTTGAACTGTGTTCTGGTGGGGGCAATGGCAACCCCCCACCTCACCATTAAACAGGAGCAGAATGTAGTTCCATCTTCAGCACTGCAAAATTAATGGCCTTCAAAATGATTGTTGTTTGGTTCACAGTTTTCACCAAGAAATGCAAGCAGGTGTAGGGAAATCCTGGCATCCTGCAGGATTTAGTGCTTGCACCACTTGTAAAATCCCTTTTTAGATGAAGCCTGCTTTGTATTTCATCTCCCTAGAGGTGTCCAGTTTCTATAAGGTTGGCAAGGTAATACTGAATTGATCAAAATCCCTCCCTACCAAAACCTGTCCAGCATCAGCAAAACGTCTTGTTACATCCCAGCTATGAGACAATTCTTTTGTAGAGTGCATGGATATCCAGGGGAAGTGGCATCACAGCTGACCTAAAAGAGGCAAGAGACTTGCCTGTTCTATTGAGTTGCTCCTGGGTTTTTTACATTAATTTGACAGAATTTTCACCTGGACTTTGAAGCCTTTGCAGCTTTAGACATAAACTTCCAGAGAGTATATAAGCATGACCTGTTGTAGTGGTACACTTCAGAACCAGACCGGTGAAAGATCTCATCTACTAAGCACTGTCCTATGCATCCATCCTTCTTTCAATTCAATCTTTAAAAGCAGCCCTGTTTCCTCAGCAATAAATCCATTTCCAAAGTGCTATATTCTTCATGCTGTGTTTATTCAGCTTGGCTTAAAATGCAATTTCCCCAGAGCTGGGATCGCAGCTTAAGGTCTAACTCTGGGCAAATCTAGCGTGCTGTAATGTCTTCTAATGTATATCAAAGTGCATGCACAGAGCCAAGGTCTGACAGAGGCTGTAACTGACTCATCCTCTAAAGCAGCAAACAATTTGCAAGCCTGGCAATAGATTACTCCTACATTTATCATCCCAAGATACCCCATTTACAGTCCAAGTTCTGTGAGTTTGTGCCACTCTTTTGACATCCTGAATGGTTTTTACTAGTCACTCCTTTGCACTTTAGTAAAACAATCTATAATTATCTCTCCAACTCCTCTAGCTTGACCCCAACTGGCTGATTTCTGCAAACAAATAGAAGCTTCACATTTCATCTCTGCCTTGCCCTGCCCTTTTTTGGCCAAAAAAAGAAGCACAGGTATTTTCTTTAGAAAGGCAGCAGGACATATCTAGAGCAGTCCTGGGTGTACAAGGCTGTACAGGACATTCTATGATTCCATGATTCTATGATTCTGTGAAAACAATAAGCATGCCACATGAGGCTGGGTGATCTCACAGGATCTGTTTGCAGCTGCATCATAGAGCAAGTCAGGTAGAATTTTCTAGATTTTGTTTTTAATGCTAACCTTGATCAAGGTCTTGCTGAGGTAACCTTTAAGCTAAATCACCTGATGCACTATAGCATTTTACCACTGTAGAAATGTGAGAAACGTGTTGTAAATGCCACAGAGCCTAACTTGTGTCTGCTGAAGGTGGCTAGAAACATAGGCCATGTTATATAACGAGCCAAATCTTAGACCTGTTGAAAGTGCTAGCAAGCTTATGACTTGTGTATAGCTGTGCCTTAAACGGTTGGCTTTTTACATGGGATGACAGCTTGCCTTACAGGTGGTTATTCAGTGGTTCACTTGCGTTTTGACCCTTTATCCTGTGAAATACACCAAAATCAGAGACATCACAAATTCAAACTCTGCTTTCTGACAGCTCAGACTCATCTTTGTGAGCTGGTTAATCTCATAAATGCAGTTTACACTGATTTGAGTTGAGATATATCAGATAATCTATAGTCTCATGGCCTAAGAGCATCCCTAAAACATCCAAAGCTCTAGCGATGGAGTCTTGCAGTCAAAGATCTGGATGCCCAATACAAAACAACAAACTCATTGTGCTTCATTCTAGACTGTGCCTAATCTCTGTTGCTAGTCAGTAATTCAGATACTTATTTGTGATTTGTTTTGCCTATGAAAATGAGTGCTGATTAGTGTGATCAAGGCTCCAGGAAAGTAGGTGGGATGAATGGATTGCTTTCTTCAAAGCTCTGTAAAACATACCTTCCTCTGACAGTCATTAAATCTAAAAGGTGGGAGCACCAGTGTTCAAAAAGCCTAAGCAAGGTTAAATACTGCTATGGTAAAGCCTGTGCAAAAGTAAGAGGCAAAAACAAACCTGCTTGTTTTGGCACTGAAAGATCTCATCTGGATCTTGAAATCAGAATTTCTGAAAAGGAGCATCTTTGGCACAAAGCAAAAGGGTTCTAGTGCATTTTCAAGTCTAAGCAAAGCAATAGTTACAGAAACACACAGAGGATGTGGATGGCATCCTTTGGAGAATGTCCTGGGGCTGGTCATCCAGACAGTGGTTGCCCTAAGTGTCGCTGCCTGCAGACACCAATGTTCATGAGGCTATATGAGGACACCACATACCTGGAAGCCTAACAGTACTAATTTATTAAGTGATTTGGTGGGATGCCAAGTTAGCTGGAGCATGGTGTTCCCAGCCACCCTGCAAAGCACCCATTCCCAGGCAGACAGCTTATGACAGCTTATAGCACACAGCTCGTGGCAATTTACACTTGCATATCTTCATTTTAAGGACTGTAACACTCTGGTTTGGTTATAACCAGATATTGAGTGTCATTGGAAAGAGAAGAAGCTGTTAACACAGCTAACACTTCATCAAAAGTATTTATGTCTGAAAGTTTACATAAACTAAAGAGTTCAACCTGGTTTTTATTAACATTTCTCTAAAGGAGGGTTAAAATGGTGTTGCACACAGAAAGATAGGAACACACAGAAAGATGTACTCTTAACTTTTCCTAAATGCCTGCTTACATTCTAAGCCTTACTGATAGCCACTGTCTTTCCAGATCCTATCTTTGTTCACTTCTTTCTTCCTGATGAGCCTTATGCTCCCACATCAGGCTGCCCAGTGTGAAAAAGATGCTCCTTGAATGCCATGGGAAGGTGGTACTTCCCATCTGGATGTCAGGAAGAAGTTCTTCATAGAAAGAGTATTGGCCATAGGAATGGGCTGCCCAGGGAGGTGGTGGAGTCACCATCACTGGAGGTGTTTAGGAAGAGACTGGATGGGGTGCTTGGTGCCATGGTTTGGTTAATTAGATGATGTTGGGTGATAGGTTGGACTCAATGATCTCAAAGGTCTTTTCCAACCTGGTTAATTCTATTCTATTCTATTCTATTCTATTCTATTCTATTCTATTCTATTCTATTCTATTCTATTCTATTCTATTCTATTCTATTCTATTCTATTCTATTCTATTCTGCAATTAAAGAGCATATTTAGAGAATTAGAGGATATCACCAGGCCAAGGCTGACTTCTGGATTCACACTGTGTGTGCCCTTTACAGGGAACAGATGAGCAAGGGCTGCTTGAGTTTTTGCTGGCTAAAGGTGAAGAGATGTCTGCAGAGATTCAGGCAGATGCTCAGTCAGCCTTTCTTTTGCCAGTAGATGGATCAAGAAGGCCTGTTGAGTGGGAGCTTTCATATCTTGCACATGGAGTTAATCCTCTTTGGAGGGTGTAAGTGAGGGAGAAAGAGTCTTCTAATCAGAGGTAACAGAGTGAAGTGAGTATGGCAATGGGAGCAGCCTTCAAAGGCTGACAGAACTGCAAGCTGCACATTGCATGTCCTATCAGACTTTCATCTTTCTGGTCTCTATGTAGCTATTTTGAAGCAAAGCAAAAGGGTCTCAGGAGCTGTACTCAGCTCTGACTTCACTGACAGCCTCTAGTACCCTTTTCCTTTCTGCTACAGTGACACTTGCCCTACCCCAGTCCATATATGAGTTGAAGGACAAACAAAATGCATTTGATAAAACTGAGCCAAAGATCAAAGGTAACTTTGCTTGGAGCACTGAACTGTGAATCTTGAAAAAGCTATATTAGCATCAACAATCGGATTAATTAGTCTCTATTTGAAGCCTTTCAAACACAAATATACAGCCAGCTCACTGTAATTTCAGCTTTCCTTATTCCTTCCCAATGCCTTGCCAGTCCTGCACCCCTTCTGAAAAAGGTATGCTATTTTCATATCAACTCGAGCTCTATTTTGAGAGAGGGGAAGGAATAGGTAAGCAGGCTGAGCAACCAGGCTGTGTAAAGCACAGATAACAGAACAAGCTTTCAACAGTCTCCTTTCAAGCTTTTGTGAAAACCAGAGATAAGAGCTGAGCAAACTCTTTGCAGGAAATTTGTAGCATGCAGGAATGGAGCGTGCTGGTTCCCCATGATGGGATGTCAGGAGAGGTGCTCCCTGGGTGAATGTGTCCATAATAGACAGGGCCATCCAGTCAGCTTTGCCTCTGGATTTTTTTCCCCTGAGTAGTTTCCCAAAAGTAATTTCTTCAAAGACTTTTTTTGGGCACGTCCTTCAAGAGGCTCTAGCAGTTCTCTAAAATAGCTACTGAATTATTAACTATTTTATAGACAAAATATCAGTTAACCTCAGTGTTTATGTAAAGCCACACAATTTCCCTCCCCTCCCCCCCAATTTTTCTAGGGCTTGTGATGAAAACTGTCATTTATTAAAAGAACATTCATTCCTGAGTGTTCTCCAATACTAAATCCCTGTGTGCATGAGTTAGGAGCTTAACACCCGAGATTTAGGCATTCCCACACAGCTGAATGGTGTGAACTACAAAATACCCACAACTGTGTGCAGAATTGGCCCAGTTTTAACTGTGAAGCACAGGAGTCATCTTCAGATCTAAATCTGAAGTGTGGCATTTTCTTAGTTAACTTTATCCAGGCAACGAGGTTAAGGGACAGGGATGCAGAAAAGGTTTTTCTTGGGGGAAGGAGTGGACAGAGGGAAGTGATACAGGAGATGTCTGTCCTATCTCTCTCTGCAAATCTATCTTAAAGTGGCTTCACTTCTCTCCTCGAAATACACCTTCCCGTGAGACCTGTGTAATAAGCAGAGGAGTAGCACAATAGATGCTCATCTCCAGAGACATCTGTTCAAATCCTATCTTCAGATCATAATTTTGAAACTCTTGTTCATGTTATCCTAGTACCCATGTGTGCTTCATAAAAACAGCAGACGACTTGCAGTCTGTTCAAGCAACCCTTGTGCCTGCAATGAGATAGGGCAGAATTAGGGCAGGCATGAGATGGTTTGCTAGCATGCTGGCAGAGCTAGTGCTATTTACTTGCTGAGAGACCCTTGACATGAATAAATAGTTTTCAGCTTTTCTGTTAGCCATATTTTTTTCATGCAACCTGAAAAGACCTTCATATCTCTAAAACCTCCTTCTCTGCTTTTGGGGAGTTTATCAGAGCATAGTGGTCTAAGCTTTGTTTTCAGAGAAATTAGTTGAGAAACAAAGGAAATAAACTTACTAGCTGTAGTCCAAAATCTTGGAGCTTCAGAAAGATAGAAGAGGAGGGAATCATATTTCTCAAGGTTATACCAAGTGCACTAAAGGAAATGCAAACTGGCAACTGAATATCACTTTTCCACTTGATGTAAAAATGTCTTTGTTAGAACTGAGGTAACTTCAACATCAGTGCCCACATTAAGCATTATTGTCATGACTGAGGCTTTTACTCATTGTACATGGATGCTTTAGAATTTACAAGTGGCTTTCATACAAAATAACCACACTCATTTTCTCTGCATACTTGTAGTTCATCTCAAAACCAGACACTGGTGAGTACCTAGCAGAGATCTCTGTGAAGATCCTAGCAAAGACATGTGTGAAGATCTACATCCTAGGCTTAAGCCAGTTTTGACCCGGAGGGGAGGTTCATCTTGTTCATGAAAAGTAAATATCTTGCAGTGGCAAAGCTGTCAAATGCAAATTGCTGCTATCTTTATCTATCCTGCTCTGTTCAAAAGTCCCTTCTATAGCACTCACCTTTGCCATGTTTCAGAGTAGCATCAACACTGAACTTGGTCTTGCAACCCTTAAAAGTTGCTCTTCTTAGGGGTGAAGGTAGATGTAATTCTGTGACACTGTAAATGTAAGCACCACTAGGTAAATCACTGAAGTTCATTCTTAAGTGCTGTGTTTAATGAGCCTTAATCACTTTGCAAAAGCTTCCTGTGTATATTTGGGTGGGCCAAAAATAAATCCTTTTACTTAGTTTGCTTTCAAGCTGGTGCTTTGAGAGTACTGTATTTCTCACTACTGGCTCTGCTGCTCTTACAGTGTGCCTGTTTAATACCGGACTGTAGAATTAGACATGTCATCGGTCCAGCAAAATCTGTGCTGCACCTCATAAAATACCAGCCTCCTGTTTAAAGTATTTTGTGCACAATGACTTCTGTGGAAGCAGTAATCTTGTAACCCTGAATGCTGAAGAAAGCAAAGGAAGCAGAGAGGCAGTAAATTGACTTAACTAACCCTGCAACTACGTCCCCTTGTGGCTCAGAGGCACAGGAGCTGCTTGTGGGAGCAAGGTGACACTTGGGTCCCCAGATTTAAACACAGTTCCATGATCTGTCACAGGGGAACTCCATATACACAATATAAAGATTTTAAAGGACTTGTTTATATTTAAGTTTAAATAATTACTGGGGAAAGGTCATCTATAACTGTGACAGAGCTTAGAAACTTGAGGAAAATGTCTTGTAGAATCCAGCTGAGCCCTGTAGAGAAGATTCTGTGCCCAGTCTCAGGAATGTGAGGAATGTCTTGATTCCTCTGCAAAAAGGAGGAAGTTAGTTAACTTCTGCATTAAACTTGTCTGCTGTTGCTGGGAAGCCTTTTTCTATCTTGCCATTATTTCAAAGTTACTTTATGTAGAAGGCAGGCAGGTTGAGGAGAAGGAAGAAATTCAAGTGTTATAAAGAATACAGGTGATATGATTCAAATGGCAGGCTAAGTGTTCTGGGAGTAAGATTTGGGATGACATGAACCAGGCAGGACTGTTCATGCTTCTATTAGTACAATCTGCTCTTTCATCCTGACATGGTATGACGAGAATTTCACCTATAAGCATGATACCAGCTGGAGAGCAGCCAGGCAGAGAGGGACCTGGGGGTACTGGTCGATGGTAGGCTGAACATGAGCCTGCAGTGTGCCCAGGCAGCCAAGAGGGCAAATGGCATCCTGGCCTGCATCACAAACAGTGTGGCCAGCAGGAGCAGGGAGGTCATTCTGCCCCTGTACACTGCACTGGTTAGGCCACACCTCGAGTACTGTGTCCAGTTCTGGGCCCCTCAGTTTAGGAAGGAGGTTGACTTGCTGGAGCATGTCCAGAGAAGGGCAACAAAGTTGGTGAGGGGTTTGGAACACAAGCCCTATGAGGAAAGACTGAGGGAGCTGGGGTTGCTCAGCCTGGAGGAGACTCAGGGGTGACCTTATCACTCTGTACAACTACGTGAAGGGAGGTTGTAGACAGGTGGATGATGGTCTCTTCTCCCAGGCAGCCAGCACCAGAACAAGAGGACACAGTCTCAGGCTGCACCAGGGGAGGTTTAGGTTGGATGTTAGGAAGAAGTTCTATACAGAGAGAGTGATTGCCCATTGGAATGGGCTGCCCGGGGAGGTGGTGGAGTCGCTGTCATTGGAGGTGTTCAGGAGGAGACTTGATGGGGTGCTTGGTGCCATGGGTTAGCTGTTTGGGTGGGTTGGATTGGTTGATGGGTTGGACGCGATGATCTTGAAGGTCTCTTCCAACCTGGTTTGGTTTATTCTAAATAAAGTTTATTCTAAATACCTTAGATACTGTACAGATTTAAATGAATTCTGGTGGTGAAGGTCAGGTGAGAGCCCCTCTGAAAAGGTGTCCACACTGAGACCTGAATGATGAGCAGAATCAGGGCTTCTCAGGAAGAACTGAGAAAAGTGGGGTTTTGGTCAATGTCTACTAACAATGTATTCTTGGCATCAGCTCCAGTATCCTGATGGCTCTCTGGAAGAGCTATAGCAGTTCAAATTTCAGTGAGGAAGTTTCCTACTGACTTTAGGGACCTCACTGGTGTTTCAGAAACCTGTTTGAACACTAGCTGGTGCCATGGAAACATTTGTGTACTTGTTGTAGCTACTACAAAGGGATGAAGGACTTCCAACTTTTCACAGTGTTGATTCAATCAGCAGGCTGTGCTGTAAAGCACTTCGACCAGTCAACAGCCTCTGCAGCTGAAGGTGGTTGGGTGTACTCAAGAGTTGGCCAAAGCACCCTGGGCCCATGCAGATGTGGCTGCCCCATCCAACTTCTTTAGAAAGCAATTGTATTTGCATATCAAAAAAATAATTGTGCTTAATGGGAATGACAGATACTTATTACTCCTCATTTCAAACACAGGACTAATTGTCTCCCGTCCCTAGTAAGCAATTTGAAGAAATGCCGGTGGAGGAAGGCTTAGATAATGAAGCTCTTTTTATCTGACACTTACATGTAATTTACTTTTAAGTCAGCTCCCCTGGGAGGTGGCACAAGCTGTGACAGTGCAGAGAAAATTTTAATGGTGTTGGCAAGAAGTCAAAGCAGAAAACTTTCCACATTTTAGTCCTAGGACCCCAGTGGCTAATATTTCATAACAACAGGGAGTCAAGGGGGTGTTAAATGCCACGTAGCAAACTGAGGTCACTGTGATCAAAAGGAGCTGGTGGGAACAGATTTACACATCTTAAATACCTGCTTATTATGTGCGTTTACTGTAATTAAGTATATATATATATACACACACACACACACACATATATATATATACAGAATGTACAGGAAGTGCTGGCTTCTGATTGACTCCATCCCAACTCTAGGAGAGAAGAAAACAATTTCCTTCAATGTATCAATACATAAGTTGTGACTTTGCCATATCCTTTATATTAACATACATCATTACAGAATCCCATTACAGAAATCAGTCTCTTCTATGACTGCTCAGGCCCAGCTGGGATTTAAAGGGAGTGTGAGTTAATATTAAATAGTTCAATGCTAAAGTAGAATTGCTTTGTCTCTACTAGAAAGTCAATATTTGTCCAGCAGTGTGCCCAGGTGGCCAAGAAGGCCAATGGCATCCTGGCATGCATCAGGAATAGTGTGGTGTGGCCAGCAGGAGCAGGGAAGTCATTGTGCTGCTGTACTCAGCACTGGTTAAGCCACACCTTGAGTCCTGTGTCCAGTTCTGGGCACCTCAGTTTAAGAAGGACATTGAGACTCTTGAATGTGTTCAGAGAAGGGCAACGAGGCTGGGGAGAGGCCTCAAGCACAAGCCCTGTGAGGAGAGGCTGAGGGAGCTGGGATTGTTTAGCCTGGAGAAGAGGAGGCTCAGGGGAGACCTTATTGTTGTCTAGAACTACCTGAAGGGAGGTTGTAGCCAGGAGGAGGTTGGTCTCTTCTCCCAAGCAACCAGCACCAGAACAAGAGGACACAGTCTCAAGCTGTGACAGGGGAAGTTTAGGCTCGAGAGAGAGTTGTTAGCCGTGTTGTTACAGTTTGCTGCCCAGGGAGGTGGTGGAGTCACCGTCCCTGGGGGATGTTCAAGAGGGGATTGGACATGGCACTTGGTGTCATGGTTTAATAGTTGTGAGGTGTTAGGTGATACGTTGGACTTGATGATCTTTGAGGTCTACTCCGACCTTATTGATTCTATGACTCTATGATTCTATACATCTAAGTACTGTCCAATGAAGCTGGAGTAACAGTGATGCTTAGTCAATGAATAATCTTACTTGTCCTCAGACCTTCAAACATGCCTTGTAGGAGTGTGGAAGAGATGGACCTGGTCCTCAGTGAAGACTTTGAGAAGGGAATGCATTTGCAGCTTTGGCTCTTGTGTTAGATGTTTTCTGTGACCAAGGATATGTGAAATAAGAAACAGTTGGTCAGTTCTACCTTCTTAATGATTCCTGGTAGGATAGCACAAGCAACAGGAATTAATCTCTAAAACTGTACCATGACACCTTCCCTGGTTGCAGTGTGCCACACAAGCTCTTAAATCAGCCTAATTTCATTCAAGTCTTACTCTGCAGCTGCTGTTAAATTAAGTCCCTGAAGAGAATATAAGTTTGGAGGTGTAAGAGGGCTTAACAGAGAATATTTCTTTAATTGTTATTATTCACCACTCGGAGTCACTAGAGCAGAGGAGTAATTAGGGAATGGTGGTATATTTCAGTGAAAGCACCACTTCCCTCCCTCCCCTCTCCTTTTTTTTTTGGTGGGATCCATATTTCAGGATTTGTCACATTTATAAGCCCCAGGAAGAATCTCATATGCAATAATCCCAACCTAATCATATCTTAACTAAGCCCTTTCTGCTGAGATTTATGATGACTGAAAGAAGGCAATAGTAAATAACCATAATAGCAGGCAGAGTGAGACTGTGGGCCTGTACTTCGTGACTTTTGTAGCTAGCACCCCTTTTGCAGCTGGTCTGAGAATAATTGGTTCTTTCTTTGCTGCTACCCAGGAGGTGAAATTCCCAGTGCACTGCAGTAAACAATTGATTTGGGATCCCCAAAACATATGTTCTGGTTTTACCATGGCAGGGAAGAGTGCCAGCATCACCCTGAAAGAAGAGATCACATGAAAAAGCTGAAGGGTACAGCTTAACTCCCTGTTCCCCAACAGGCAGAGACTGCAGAGGAAGCTGAGGGGGCAATAGAGTTTAGGCAGCCTGATAGATACAGTATACAATCATTTGGGCTCAAAACATGAAGCTGATGTAACCATTCATTGAAGTAGGAGGAAAAGTAGGAGTACTGTGTCCAGTTCTGGGCCCCTCAGTTTAGGAAAGATGTTGACTTGCTGGAACGTGCCCAAAGAAGAGCAACAAAGTTGGTGAGGGGTTTGGAGCACAAGCCCTATGAGGAGAGGCTGAGGGAGCTGGGGTTGTTTAGCCTGGAGAAGAGGAGACTCACAGGAGACCTTATCGCTGTCTACAACTACCTGAAGAGAGGTTGCAGCCAGGTGGGGGCTGGTCTCTTCTCCCAGGCAACCAGCACCAGAACATCAGGACACAGTCTCAAGCTGTGCCAGGGGAGGTTTAGGTTAGATATTAAGAAGAAGTACTTCATAGAAAGAGTTACTGGCCATTGGAATGTGCTGCCCAGGGAGGTGGTGGAGTCACCATCACTGGAGGTGTTTAGGAAGAGACTGGATGGGGTGCTTGGTGCCACGGTCTAGTTGATTAGATGGTGTTGGATGATGGGTTGGACTCAATGATCTCAAAGGTCCCTTCCAACCTGGTCTGGTCTGGTCTGGTCTGGTCTGGTCTGGTCTATTCTATTCTATTCTATTCTATTCTATTCTATTCTATTCTATTCCATTCCATTCCATTCCATTCCATTCCATTCCATTCCATTCCATTCCATTCCATTTTCTTCCAGTCTATCCTATCCTATCCTATCCTATCCTATCCTATCCTATCCTATCCTATCCCATCCTATCCCATCCTATCCTATCCTATCCTATCCTATCCTATCCTATCCTATCCTATCCTATGAAATGTCTTCATGAGCCTGTACTCTCCAGCCTGTTTGACTCAAGTGACCAGGTGAAAAGCTTACACTGCACTGACCTCAGAGCAAACTACTTTTATTTGGCAGTCACAGTTTTGGACCAGCATTCTTTGTCAAACTAACTTTCATCAAAGTGCAAGCTGCAGGAAGCCAGCAGAGATGAGGGAATGACTTGGGGCCAGAACGACAATGGGTAATGCAGCATGTTAAGGATCTGTCAGCAACACTCCGTTTCCCAGGATGAGAAGAAGGAATGTAGTCATAAATAAACATTTTAATACACATTTTGGCATCATGTAGTTCTACTTGCAGAACATATGCTCTGTATGCATTGCTCTAGGCAACTTAAGCATGTGGATGTTATTTTATCCTTCTTTCTAAATCAAAATGGAAGGTGCCATCTCACATGGGATGATGGCTCATGCTCACCTGCTAGTGTGTAAGCCAAACCATATGAAGGGAATGGTCACAAGGACTGGTCTGTTTCCACTTACAGGTGTTGCCTAGCCATATTTCTGAACTTTAGCTCTTTTATTCTATTTTAAGGGAACCCAGGAAAGGAATTACTTGTGTCATTTGCTTTTCCTCCATCCTATCTCAAAAATATCAGTTATGTTCATGAATTGAGAGGCTCTTTGAATAACTCCCCAATTTAGGGGAAACAGAACCTTCCAGAACCAAACTGAAAGCTATTTATTTGTTTATTTTTTTTCCCCCAAGAATTAATTAGCCTCAGTTTCCCTCACTACTGCCTCCAGGAACAAACAGACTAGGTAGAGCTGACACACAAATGCCTTTTATCTTGTTACACATGGCTCTTTGCAGCTGCCTGTTGGATTCATGCTGTTGAAAGCTGAACTTTTTATCTTCCAGTTGCTAAGAATCAGTGGTTTTTTGCTCTCAGGCTGCACAAGAACTCTTTTCTCCAGGCTACCTTAGAAAGACTGAACTTCCCCAGTATCAGTATGTAGCACTGATAAATTCGCTATCTGTGGTTTTCCATCTGTTAGCTGCTCCTCAGTCTTGATATCCTGCTTGGTGTTTGAAATTCATTGGATAGGATTTTGTAGTGAGCAGACTTCAAATCACTGCTGCTTTGCTTCTTGAATTTGATTCAAGAAATAAGGACAGGTCAAGAAATAAACACAGCTTCCAAATGCATTTGATACAACAGAAGAGCACTACACATGTACAATGGCATAAGGCCTGATTCTTCTTTACTTGTATAGTAATGTTAAGCATTTGCTGCATCTCTGACATAGCCCTGCTTGAATCACCTTGTCCTTTAAACAAAGCATGGGTTAGTCTGGTACTTCCCTGAGGATTCCTCTTTGTGTATTGCTTAAACAGAAAGACAGATGACAACAGAAATGAGAGCAGAACAAGTCAGAATGGCCATCCCTCAGTGAAACGCGTTGTCCTTCCAGGTTCAGTGACATCCCAGGGACCCTCAGATTTGTATGTTCACATCTATGAAAGTGGATTGAGGGATATACATGTACATTAAAGTTCCTTGGGATGTGGTGTTTCCTCTTACCCTGACCTCCAGGAGGTGCAGAGCAGCACACAGAGACTGGCTTAAGGTTGTTCATGTTCTAATCTATTTGCTGAAGTCCACAGAAAGGACTTGTTCAGCTGCTGGACACTGGCAGACCCTGAGTGCCCCTTGGCTCCTTGGGGGAAGAGATCAAAGCAGTTTGGACTTATCAGGGTCACACGGCTGGGGGGACACTTTGAGAAATGTTCTGCTGCATTGGAATCACAGTGAAGAGCATTGTCTGGAGTGGGAGGATATTCTGTAGGTATTATCTCGTTTTTGGACAGCAGATCCAAAGAACTGGGGTGCATCAGATGGGGTGATGCCCTAGGAGCCCTCTGAGAAAATTATCTGACTGAAAAAAATGCTGTTTTCAGACTCTTTAGGCTTTACACTGAAATCCTGCTGCTTGTTTCAGAGATGGCCCTGTTGCTGCTCGTCTTTCCTTGGTGGTTTTTCATCCAGCTTTTCTTCTAAGATCTGGTGTAAAGTCAATTGCAATTTTCCTGTTGAATCGAATAGGGCTTTATAGCAGCACTTAATGGATTTTACTATCTCTTTTCCTAAAGCAGCCACACACACATTAGTAAGATACATCTGATAATTTAATCATGCCCTCAGATCATCACATCTGAGAGACATCATGCAGGAAATGCAAGGTTTCAGTTACATTGGACCTGGGAGAGGCCATTTCCTTGCCTAGAGCAATTAAACATTGGCTGATTGAGGTTTTGCCAGTTCTGTTCTGCTTTGGTCTGCTAAATGCAGTGCCCCTACCTGGTTATATTGGTCTCGGGACATGTAAGTTAAAAGTGAGAGGGTGAAACATGTACTAACCTTAATATTAATCTGTCTGGCCAATATGGGTGGCTTCATGCAGATTCCTTTCTTGTGATTTCTCCTTTATCACAGAAACACCAAGATTGGAAGAGACCTCAAAGATCATCAAGTCCAACCTGTCACCACAGACCTCATGACTAAACCATGTCACTAAGTCCCACACCCAATCCCCTCTTGAACACCCCCAGGGACGGTGACTCCACCACCTCCCTGGGCAGCACATTCCAATGGCTAACAACTCTCTCCATGAAGAACTTTCTCCTCATCTCCAGCCTAAACTTCCCCTGGCACAGCTTGAGACTGTGTCCTCTTGTTCTGGTGCTGGTTGCTTGGGAGAAGAGACCAACCCCCTCCTGGCTACAACCTCCCTTCAGGTAGTTGTAGACAGCAATGAGGTCACCCCTGAGCCTCCTCTTCTCCAGGCTAAACAATCCCAGCTCCCTCAGCCTCTCCTCGTAGGACTTGTGCTCAAGGCCTCTCATCAGCCTCATTGCCCTTCTCTGGACACGTCCAAGTGTCTTAATGTCCTTCTTAAACTGAGGGGCCCAGAACTGAACATAGTTCTTACAGATCATGAAACAAAGAGCTTCTTTTTGTTGTGTGTATCAGTATTCCCCATTCACTTCTGCTCCTAAACACCTTAAATCTGCACCATAGTTTTGGGGAACTATATTTTTCATTTTCACTTCTTCTCCCTGCTTCCCGCCCCCCCCCCCCCCCCCGTCAATAAGCCTTTAGAGCTAAGTCTTCTTTCCAGGTGATGAGCAGACAGTAGCTGCAAAGCAGTTGCATTCAATGATGCTTAGGAGTTTTGATAAGAGAGTGTGTTCATTTATTTCTTTCTTTTTAGAGAGAGAGGCAGTGAAATCCTCAAAACCCTGAGGTGCTTTTCTGTCAAACAATATGCTTGGATGGGAGCACACTGCGAAGGGTTAGGAACTGGCTGGATGGCCGAGCCCAGAGAGTGGTGGTGAATGGTGCCACATCCAGCTGGCAGCCAGTCACTAGTGGTGTGCCCCAGGGATCAGTGCTGGGCCCTGTGCTCTTTAACATCTTTATTGATGATCTGGATGAGGGCATTGAGTCCATCATCAGTAAATTTGCTGATGACACCAAGCTGGGGGCAGGAGTTGATCTGCTGGAGGGTAGAGAGGCTCTGCAGAGAGACCTCAACAGGCTGGACAGATGGGCAGAATCCAAGGGCATGAGATTGAACACATCCAAGTGCCGGGTTCTGCACATTGGCCACAACAACCCCATGCAGTGCTACAGGCTGGGGTCAGAGTGGCTGGAGAGCAGCCAGGCAGAGAGGGACCTGGGGGTGCTGGTTGATGGTAGGCTGAACATGAGCCTGCAGTGTGCCCAGGCAGCCAAGAGGGCAAATGGCATTCTGGCCTGCATCAGGAACAGTGTGGCCAGCAGGAGCAGGGAGGTCATTCTGCCCCTGTATACTGCACTGGTTAGGCCACACCTCGAGTCCTGCGTCCAGTTCTGGGCCCCTCAGTTTAGGAAGGATGTTGACTTGCGGGAACGAGTCCAGAGAAGAGCAACAAAGTTGGTGAGGGGTTTGGAACACAAGCCCTATGAGGAAAGACTGAGGGAGCTGGGGTTGCTCAGCCTGGAGAAGAGGAGACTCAGGGGTGACCTTATCACTCTCTACAACTACCTGAAGTGGGGTTGTAGACAGGCAGAGGTTGGTCTCTTCTCCTAGGCAGCCAGCACCAGAACAAGAGGACACAGTCTCAGGCTGCGCCAGGGGAGGTTCAGTTTGGATGTTAGGAAGAAGTTCTATACAGGAAGAGTGATTTCCCATTGGAATGTGCTGCCCGGGGAGGTGGTGGAGTCACCATCATTGGACGTGTTCAGGAGGAGACTTGATGGGGTGCTTGGTGCCATGGGTTAGCTGTTTGGGTGGGTTGGATTGGTTGATGGGTTGGACACGATGATCTTGAAGGTCTCTTCCAACCTGGTTTGGTTTATTCTAATAAAGGTTTACTCTATTCTAATATTTGAGATTCAGGATTTTGTGGTGGAACCAAGAGGGTTTTTGCTGAACAGTTGAACTTGCCAGGCATTTATTTTTATGCAGAAAAGGTGCTGTGCAAGTCCTCATTGGGGAAAAAAGCGTAAAATGACATAAAATATTTTCCTATCATTAGGTTGCACTGGTAGACACTGGGCAGCATTTCAGGATAGGTAAAATCTTTCCAGTGGTGACTAATCTTTCGGTCTCTGATTAACTGAGTGACTACCAGTTTGAAATAATAGTAAAAGGAAAAAACCTTCATGGAAAAAGAGAGAGAAAAATAGAAGGGGCAGGGGGAAGGGAAATATAATAAAGTGTCAGGATGGTGTGAGAAATTCCCTGGGGAGCTGGCAAACGTTCCTGCAATTAGTGGTGTGAAAATGGTAGATTTGTTAGCAATTTCCACGCGTTATTAAAAGCAGCAGAAACAAGAGCTGCCCACCGTTCTGTCTCCTGACAGGGACAGTTTCCTTCTATTTTCCTTGTTTTGTTGCCCAGCTGGTCACTTTATCTGACACACTGGCTTTGTTTCAAGCCTGGCTGGGAAAGTTGTCCCAGGCATCTCTGAGCATCAGGGTTTTTTTTTGTTCTTTTTTTCTTTTTCTCCCCAGCCAACTGTTTGGCAGCAATGTCTGAGAGGAGATCACCCCTGCCCCAGTCCAGATAAGCTAATCCCCTGTTTGCCTAGCAGAGCTGGGACTTGGTGATGATGGCTTCAGGTGCCGTGAGAGATGGTTGTCCCACACCTTTTCTGTCTTCTCTGTATATTACATTAATCCTTCACAAGCTTGCCCTCAGCAAAGTCAGACAGAGATAGGATATGTTGGTGAGCAGTAATCTTCCCTCCTGCTCTCATAGACAATTTGGTCTGTCCACATTATCTCCCTGCTGCAAACAGGGATGGTAATACATACCTACCCACTCCTAGAAGCAGGGCTGACCATATATACCTGCCTCCAGAGCACCTTTCCTTGTGCCAAAGCTGAACCTGCTCTGAGCATATTCTAGGCCCCCCCTTTTCCCTTGGTAAGGGGCCAAGCACCAGCCTCTCTGCACTTACTGCAACCTCCTGATCCTTCACACCACAAATAATTATATTTAGTTTTCAACCCTCAGCACAAGGGATCCAATATTGTACCTGCTGCACTCCATGTTGCCCTTTTCCCTCAATCTGGAGTGCTTTGAAGCACAGCTAATGAGAACTTAATAATGACACCATCTGGGCACTAAACTGCATCTTCTCACACGATTTGTCCCACTAAAAGTGCTGGTACAAGAAAGTGATACATGCACAAATATGATGTAACACAGAATTCTTTCACTGCAGGCACAAAGAACATCCTAGAGTACAGCTAGCTGCTCTCCCACCAGGTTTTGTACTGATATGCCAGTAAACAGACTACACAAAGCACTGGCAGCTTAAACTATAGGGAGTAGCTGGCTAGGAAAGACCTTGCTGCATTTCTGGAAAGCAACAACAAAGAGCCCTCTCTGGAGTACCTTGCACTAATATAGCCTCTCTACAGAGATCATCTGTAGAGAAAACAACTTAAATCCAGCCCTTCCTCTGGAAAAATACCACCTGGTGCAATAGGTGTTCTAGCCTCCTGCTTCAGATACCCTATGCAGCTTTGCAAAGTGGGTCCCAAATTCTCACTGGATGAATTGGGAGGGAGGAAGATGTGAAATTCAGGTTTTCCAAAAGATGGGGCTAGAGGCTTCCTTCCCCAAGAAAGATGCTGCCCAGCTGGCACCCTGGGTACCTACCTCTGAGCCCTAAAGCAGCTCTGGAGTCCTGCTTAACACCAGCTAGTGCTAGAAAACATCATATTTCCAAGCTGCCAGGTTCCAAAGATCTATTTGTTAAAAAACAAGTGCTGGCAACTGTAGAGCCATTGTATTTATACTTCAGCAAGACAGGACAAGACATGTTGGGCCTCCTGGATATATATGTTAGAATTCAGTTTAATTCAAGCAGGAGGAGAAAGCATCCTTTGTGCCTGTTTATTCAATAGAAGCACAACCCAAAAAATAATTAGGTCAGTTCAACTCGAGGAGGAACTGTAATTTGCTAGCAGCTCAGCTGTTAAAGTAAAAATTGGTTTACCATGCAAGATGAAAACACACTCCTGGAATCACCCTATACAGTGAGACCCTATACTGCTGCCCAAACAATGTTTTCTTGATTAGTCCCACAGATGTCCAAAATCACAGAATCACAGAGTCACCAAGGTTGGAAGAGACCTCAAAGATCATCAAGTCCAACCTCTCACCACAGACCTCATGACTACTAAACCATGGCACCAAGTGCCACGTCCAATCCCCTCTTGAACACCTCCAGGGATGGTGACTCCACCAACTCCCTGGGCAGCACATTCCAATGGCAAACAACTCTCTCAGTGAAGAACTTTCTCCTCACCTCGAGCCTAAACTTCCCCTGGCACAGCTTGAGACTGTGTCCCCTTGTTCTGGTGCTGGTTGCTTGGGAGAAGAGACCAAACCCCTCCTGGCTACAACCTCCCTTCAGGTAGTTGTAGACAGCAATGAGGTCACCCCTGAGCCTCTTCTCCAGGCTAAACAATCCCAGCTCCCTCAGCCTCTCCTCACAGGGCTTGTGCTTGAGGCCTCTCCCCAGCCTCATTGCCCTTCTCTGGATACCTTCAAGTGTCTCAATGTCCTTCTTAAACTGAGGTGCCCAGAACTGGACACAGTACTCAAGGTGTGACCTAACCAGTGCTGAGTACAGGGGCACAATGACTTCCCTGCTCCTGGTGGCCACACTATTCTTGATGCATGCCAGGATGCCATTGGCCTTCTTGGCCACTTGGGCACACTGCTGGCTCATGTATAGGTGGCTGTCAATCAGCACCCCCAGGTCCCTGTGAGAAAAGGCAAATGGCTCCTTGTTCTCTTGTATTCACAAAGAACTTTGCATACCGTTGGTTTTGGGCTTGGTGGGCTCGCTACTCTTTAGAGAGGAATAAATGTTACTTGTCACAGTCCAGCTCCTCCATCTTCAAAGCACCTTGACAATCTAGAAAATCCAGATGAATTTCTTCTGAAGTTGGGTAGATTTGCCTTGTGTGTAACATGATTTGTCTGGCCAAGGTAGAGATGGCTTGACAAAACTGCTGCGTGGAAGAGGGAAGCTTTCTATACCAACGCTTTTGCAATATAGATCTTACAAGTTGACAACAGGGCTTAATCTTGGAATAAGCAAAGTTAAGTTTCAAACAGTTGCAGTTCATCTTAGTTCACAGGCTTGGAGTCACATGTCTTACAGGCAGGCTGTATTATAACAAACTAGTAAAGCTAGCAGCTTGAATTTTCAGGGCTGTTGGCTGTGATGTATTCTCTAATACATTGCTAGGTTGTTGGCTCCATATGCAGACCTTAAAGGCAAGCACATACATAAGCTCTTGCAAAATCAGATTTTGTTTGGCTTCCAGCTCCAGCTGTGGTAGGAACTGAGTACCTACTGCTTAAGCTGCTTTCAAAATCCTATCTCTTTCTGCATTCTCTATTAACATGCTGAGACAAAACTGGTAACAAGATATATTTGCCCTGAACTGTTTCTTTCATGGTGTATGTGTTTGCACCGAGAGCAGTCGAGTCTTTCTTAATATGGCCACTGTGTTCTCCTCTAGGTGCAAATATTCCTGTGCTGGCACAGGCGAAGATGGAAAGAAAAGCTGGTGTCAACCTTAATTCTGTATTTCCTGGAGGCTTAAATTGGTTTAAGATAGACCTTTCACACCACTCAGATGACTTTTGGATTTCAGCCTTCAGGGAGAAGAGGTCAGCATGAGTTTTACAACAAGTAATTTATTTGAAAGAATGCTGTCAGGGTTCATAGGCCCAGAACTTGAAATACTCTGCTGTTTGCAAAGTTCACATAATTCTTTGTATGCTGTTTCTAAGCAAATCTATCAGAGCTTGTCTTCCTAAAAATAAACCAGCAGATGTAGCCCAATATGTCTGAGCTCCTCTAAAATATATGCAGAGTACACAGCATCTGAGGCACACTACTACGAAGAGCTAGGAAAAAAAACATGCCTTGAAAGTGTTTATAGGTATCTGAGCATGTAAAATCTGGTAGTCTGTGAACCTTCACACTGAAGACACTTCAAGCTGAACCTTTCTGCTGATACTGATGGACTTGAATCATAAGTGTCTGCATAACACACTAGATGTGTTTTTTGCAGAAGCGTTCCCTGGCTGCACAGTTTGGAAGGATATTCACGCTTTCCTTTCGGTTTTATCTGCTAGGCTTAGTCATGTTCACTGGCAGAATACCCAGGAAGAGAACTTCCACTTTGTATTAAATGTCAAGAAGCAAAGACAACAGGAAATGTCTCATTGACTGCTCCCAAACAGAGTGTTGAATGAAAACTGGTCGCTACTCAGGCGAACCGGCTAACAAAGTATGTGGCAAATTTGGTGATGCCAATTACTCCACAAAGGGCAATGGCTAAGATCCGACCTCAGAAGTGGTGTGGCCAGGAAACTGAAAGTTGGGGCAATTTAGAGATGGCTCTGAAGTATTCTGTGGGCAGCCCAATGTAATTGAGGAAGCTGTGTGATCATGGGTAGGAGGAAATTACTGGCAAAAAAAGTGGTGTGCCCCCTCACTGAATCTGGAAAGAGCTGAAGAAAACAAACCTGACCTCCTGGGACATATAATAAAGGGAGATAAACATTTAAGGAAGAAAACACATTTGGAAAAAAATAAAAAGGTAAACACTTGAAGAGCATCTGTGATAGCAAGAGTGCTATTTCTAGTGGAAATGTAATAAGCCACAAGATTGAATGTGTATCATCTTTGCGCTGTGAAGCAGGCTGAGATTGCTTCCAAGGTATATCAGAGGGATTTGCACAAGCACATGAGTAAAAGCAATGTTGCCTGGGCTTCAAGCTCAATTTCTGCTATTCAGTACATAAAATTATCTAAATCCTATCTTGCAATTGACAGGCACCAGTACAAGGTCAGTTCATCACAGTGGAGCAGTGGAGGAAGGGAAGGGTTACTCTGATACATACAGCTTAGACAAGAGCAGATTTGCCAGGGTTTCAGCTGATCATTGCTTCTCCTATCTCAGGATTTTAAAAGCAGCTCTGTGTGGGTGACTGTGTGGGAGGCACATGAAGAGATGGAGCCTTTGCTTGCCTAGACTGCAAGGCAGAAGGCCATCGTGAGGTTGAGTAAGGCTCTGCTGTACTTGTAGGGAGTGGAATTACTACAGTGACTAACTGTAGGGTCCTGAACTGCAATTTAGACCTCAGTCAAATTTTCCTAGGAGAAGGACAGTGATCAACCAATGAGTTTGGGCAGAAAAATTTGAAAAGGAAGATGATCAAGGGTGTTAAAAAGACAAGTCTGTAAGGATGCAAAAGCCTGAGGGGTAAAAATACCACAGATAGGTAATGCAAACATGCATTCACCTGAAATTTGCATTGTTCAATCTGATAATCTCACAGTTAGGGATGAAAAGACTCTGAAATTATTACATAATCCTGTCTCAAAGCAAGATCAGTTTTACCTCTGTCACTCCTGGCAGATTTCTGTTTGTTGCTGAAGGTCATTCAGCCACGGATCCTTCACAGCCTTTGCAGGAAGTCTTTGCAGCTTTACTACCTACTGAAAGCCTTTCTTAATACCTAACCTAAAACATACTGCAGTAATTTGAGCCAATTCTTGTTAGCCAGCACAAATACAAATAAACTATCCCCTTGTCATTCTAGCACCTTTAGTATTTGAAGACTGTAACATTTTCTCTCAGTTTTCTCCTTTATGCACATCAATCTTTGGTTAGAGATGTGAATTTTCTAGGATGCAGGCTGTACTTGTTTGTGTCTGCACTTTCTCCACTTGATCCATTTCTTTTATCTCAAGTCTAGCATCCCAAACTCTGTGAATACCGATTAGTTCAGCTACAGCTTTTCCAGGAGCGAATAGAAATAGTCCAAGGTTCTCACAGGCTCTTTGATCTGTGTGTGCCTGTTTGATGTTGGTCTCTGAAAACTATTGTTTTATTGTGATCAGCTATTGCTCCCCAGGTCCTTCCCAGCAGAGCCACTCTCTGGTCTGCTGTGCCTCTCAAACAGTGTGTTCTAGAAAGAGAAAGAAAAATGCATCTTGTCACTTAGTGGTAAGGATGAAATATCTTCCTTGCATCTGCAGGCACTTTTTCCCCCAGTAAAACATTAAGAGTTCTCTTCCATCAGACGTTCATGGTATCACCCATAATATCCCCAGCGACCAATTTAAACAGGTTCTGCAAGAAATATGTAGCTACTTTCAAGCCAAGAAATAGGCCTCCTACTGATTGGCTGAGCTTCGTGGTGGTAGCTGTTATCCCAGTAGGAGACAATTAAAGCCATTCCCGTGGGTATGTACTGTTGTGGGATGGGAGGAGGACTCATCTTGCGCAGCTGCAGCCGTGCGCACCTGCAGGGGACTCCAGCTCCCTCTTCAGTTGGTGGGGAGGAAAATGCTTCTATGGAGGACAGGTCCAGGTTATTTCAGAAGTGAAGAATCATGTAGGTTGGAAAAGACCCTAAAGAATGAGCCCAGTTGTTAACCCAACACTAAAAGTTCACACATCTGCATTTCTTCTAAATCCTTCCAGGGATGGTAACTTCACCACTTCCCTGGGTAGCCTCTTCCAGGGCTTGGCAACCTTTTTAGGGAAGAATTGTTTCATAATGTCCAATCTAAATCTCTCCTGGCACAACTTGAGGCCATTTTCTCTTGTCCTATTGCTTATTACCTGGGAGAAGAGACTGACACCCACCTCACTCTAACCATCCTTAGGGTGTCCAGTTCTGGGCCCCTCAATTTAAGAAGGACATTGAGACTCTTGAATGTGTCCAGAGAAGGGCAACAAGGGAGGGGAGAAGTCTTGAGCACAAGCCCCACAAGGAGAGGCTGAGGGAGCTGGGATTGTTTAGCCTGGAGAAGAGGAGGCTCAGGGAGACCTTATTGCTGTCTACAACTTTCTGAAGGAAGGTTGTAGCCAGGAGGGAGTTGGTCTCTTCTCCCAGGCAACCAGCACCAGAACAAGAGGACACAGTCTCAAGCTGCACCAGGGGATGTTTAGGCTGGAGGTTAGGAGAAAGTTCTTCACTGAGAGAGTTGTTAGCCATTGGAATGTGGTGCCCAGGGAGGTGGTGGAGTCACCGTCCCTGGGGGATGTTCAAGAGGGGATTGGACATGGCACTTGGTGCCATAGTTTAGTCATGAGGTCTGTGGTGACAGGTTGGACTTGGTGATCTTTGAGGTCTCTTCCAACCTTATTGATTCTATGATTCTATGACAGTTATAGAGAGCACTAAGGTCTCCCCACAGAGCAAGGGGAGGCAAGATTAAATGCCTGCCACCTGCTCTGATGAGCAAAAATTAAGAAAAGGAAGTATGAAGGGTTAAGAAAGAAAGGGGAGAAGAGTTCTTCATCTAGGTATTAAAGGTTTAACCCAGTAAATCTCCCTTTCCTCTTATTTCTGGGATAAAAATAAGAGCACTTGGAAAGCTTAAGGGCTGGATTTGAGAAGACAGCCATGAGTGTAAGGAAGCTCAGACACAACTGGGGACTACAGAAATCCCTAATCCTCTTTTCCTTAAGGGGGGAAAAAACCCCAACAGACCAACAACCAAAACATAAAAAAAATCCCATCCCCCCAAAAAAACCCCACACAAACAGAGCAAAAAACCCCAACCCAACCAACCAAAAAACCCCAAACTCAAAAGCCAAACAAAAAAACCCCAAAACCAAACTACCTAAGAAAATTATTGTGATGTGTCTTCCTTTTTAGATGACTTCAGTTTTAAAAAGCACTCTTATAGTAGGCTTTGTTTACTTAACTTGAGCCAAGTCTTTCACTGGCAGGAGCAAATGAGGCACTCGTTTTGCCCTTGTCATGCAGATGCTTTCTGTGATCACCACAAGTACCCGGGGAAAGTTATCTTTTCAAGGCTAAAATTGGTGTCTGAGGGTGATTAACCCTCTGGAAGAGCCTTCCTCTTCTCATAACTTTTACGGGGAATCTGTCCCACTAGCTCAGATGAAGAAGAGATTAGGTTTCACGCAGGTAAAAATGAATACTACCCTTCCATGAGCACCTACAGTTCATCTGTGTGCCAGCTCTAGTCTTCTGCAGAATTCCTCTTAGTCTAGCTTTCAGGTTTGAAGTGGAGAGGGGCTTAATGACTAGCAAACCTGAATTCCCTCAGACAATGAGAAAGCCCAAACAGATGGAATCATGTCTCAGACTTCTAAATGGGAACCACTACCAGCTCCAGAATGACTCGGCTCCAAATTCAAAACTCCTGAAAACTGGATGGGGGTTCCCAAATGTAGTGTTGATTTCATTTCGTTCCTGCAGCGAATCTGTTTTTCTATAGTTTATTCAGCTTCTGAGAAGTTCAGATGGGAGCAGAGCAACCTGAGTGCGGGCTGTACAAATTCTTGATGCACCATGTTTCCCCACGTAGATCAGTAAAATATAAAGGCAGAGAAAAGTGATGATTGTCCTGAGCACCCTTGTCTTTCAAAAGTGTTTTCCCTAATACCTGGTTCTCCTGCAAAGGATCTAGGATTGGGATCTCCCTTAGCAGCTTTCACACTGCAGCTGACAAGCACAAGAGAAAGCCCCCGCAATGTGTCTGGGGATGTGTTTTGCACCCTTGAGCAGGGATGTCAAGCTGTATTCTCAGCTTCATGGTGTTCATCAGTGGCACGAAAGATCCAGGAATCAGACTCTGACTGGCAGGGCTCACTAATGTTTACATGAGACAGATTGAAACATAGCTTTGCAGCTGTATTAGATGGTCTTAAGGACTAACTTTCCCATAAAAGTGAGAAAATGAAGCTGCTCAGGAGATACGCACAGTGTATACCAAAGAGCTGTTCTCAAACTCAGTTTTATGGCCAGAATTGCATTTGGATCAGGTTCCTGTTAAGACAGGAAATACTGTGCTTATTGCAAGGAAAAAAAGAGGGAAAAAAAAGGTGCCTGTCCCATAATGTACTTTGGGTTATTTGCATTTTATGCCAGCAATAAAACACAGCAGATTTACAGGGACTCTGCCAACCTGTTTATTGGGCTAAAAATCTGACTTCCCCCTGCTGCTTTGTAATAAGCAATAAATGAACAAACATTGTTCCCCGAGCTGTGCCCATGCCAGCCACTACAACCCAGGATGCTTCTCTGCAGGGAGAGGCTGAATAAGAAAGAGACCTCTTTGTCTAGATCAGATGTGCTGGTGAAAGTAATTTTGGGCAGAACATTAGCTGGGACTGATGACAGCTTCAGTGCCCTCAATCCAGAGAAGTTTCTCACTCTCAGGAAGGTTGAGTGGAGTTAGTCACCTCATCTGGTCTGTTGGTTTGTCTCACAGGCTGGTACAGTGCTTGTGAGCTGCAAAATGCTCAGAATCTTTCTGTTAAAGAAAGAAATCATTCTTCTTTGGAACACAAATTGTTTTAAGAACTCTTTTCTTTCTTTCTTTCTTTCTTTCTTTCTTTCTTTCTTTCTTTCTTTCTTTCTTTCTTTCTTTCTTTCTTTCTTCCTTTCTTCCTTTCTTCCTTTCTTCCTTTCTTCCTTTCTTTCTTTCTTTCTTTCTTTCTTTCTTTCTTTCTTTCTTTCTTTCTTTCTTTCTTTCTTTCTTTCTTTCTTTCTTTCTTTCTTTCTTTCTTTCTTTCTTTCTTTCTTTCTTTCTTTCTTTCTTTCTTTCTTTCTTTCTTTCTTTCTTTCTTTCTTTCTTTCTTTCTTTCTTTCTTTCTTTCTTTCTTTCTTTCTTTCTTTCTTTCTTTCTTTCTTTCTTTCTCTTTCTTTCTTCCTTCCTTCCTCCCTTCCTTCCTCCCTCCCTCCCTTCCTCCCTCCCTCCCTCCCTTCCTCCCTCCTTTCCTTTCCTTCCTTCCCTCCCTTCCTTCCTTCCTTCCTTCCTTCCTTCCTTCCTTCCTTCCTTCCTTCCTTCCTTCCTTCCTTCCTTCCTTCCTTCCTTCCTTCCTTCCTTCCTTCCTTCCTTCCTTCCTTCCTTCCTTCCTTCCTTCCTTCCTTCCCTCCTTCCCTCCTTCCTTCCTTCTATTTTTTCTTTTCTTTTTGTTCTCTTTGATACCAAACAGCAGTACTCTGAATCTAAATGTTTGTGGATTGTTTTTAGTGCAAGAAAGAAGCCACTGTTAATCACTGACATCAACGATTTTGTTAATCAAAAGACATTTAGTGATTTAGAGATGAAAAGAAAAATCATTTTGGTGAAAGGAGTGGTCGTCTCAGTTCCTCTTCAAAGGAAAGAGGATTTTGAAAAGGGAAGCAGAAGAAAAGATTTACTACCAAAACCCACATTACCATTTCCATATGCTGTTAAATATAACTGAGATTATAAAAGGTAATCATAAGAAAATGAGAGGCCATGCTGCAAAAATGTAACCCCACGAGAAGAAAGACTCCTTGTGCCAATGTTTTTGTAAACAGCAGCTGCTTAAATGAAATCTTAGTATACTACATGCATATAAAAAACAGCATGAGTGAGTAAATCCAGATACAGTCAAAAGGACTACATGCAACAATATCTGCACAGACTTGTATCCAGCAAAGCTTTGGATCTGCATCATCATTCATAGAATCATAGAATCAATAAGGTTGGAAGAGACCTCAAAGATCATCAAGTCCAACCTGTCACCTGTCAAGACCTCATGACTACTAAACCATGGCACCAAGTGCCACGTCCAATCCCCTCTTGAACACCTCCAGGGATGGTGACTCCACCACCTCCCAGGGCATCACATTCCAATGGCTAACAACTCTCCCTGTGAAGAACTTTCTCTTCACCTTGAGTCTAAACTTCCTCTGGCACAGCTTGAGACTGTGTCCTCCTGTCCTGCTGCTGGTTGCTTGGGAGAAGAGACCAACCCCCTCCTGGCTACAACCTCCCTTCAGGAAGTTGTAGACAGCATCATTCCTTCAACTTAGTTCTGTTTCTTCTTCCACTGCAACCAAATGTGCTGACTGAGATTTCTTCCACCTAATTTTAGCCACCTAATAACTTAGCACCCATTGTAAAACTGGTGTTCCATCTCCCCTCTGTGGTTAGTGGGGCTAAATGAGGGAATGAGCTTCTGGAGGTACTTGGTTTGAATATCCATCTCAATGACACAAGCTAAGGTAATTTTTACACTTCTGGAGGTTGGGAGACAGGATCTTTGTGCAGTGACAGCGAGAGCAGGGAGGCTTTCCTTTTAATTATATGTATTTTGGTGTTCATGTGGCTACCACAGACAAAGAAAAAGGCAATTCCTTCTCCTGCAAAGCTGAAATGGACGGAGCCCAAGGCTCTGCTTCCAGCAGGACAGTAGTAGAAGCAAGAACAGTTTTTGCCTCTCAGTTCCTGCTCCTTCTATCCTTACCCAGTGTAGTTCTATTCCTATTCCTGTCCTTCTACCTCTTCCCTCATTTGTTCACAACTAGGCTTTTATTTATGCCAGGTTTCAGGCACAGTTTTCTCCCTGCTCAGAAAACAGGTGGACAAAAATTATTTGATCCTACTTGAGCTAAACATCTTTGTAGTTCAGTGAACTCCTTGGAAGAAAAGCAAGGAGAGATGAGGTTCTAGCATCAGTGAGATTATTAGAGCTTTGCAGTTTAAACCAGCAGCTGGGAAGAGCAGCTGTGGAACACAGCCTGGATCAAAAGACATTCTGTATTCTGGTGTCACCTCAGAGAAGAATAGAATATGACCTATATTAACCAGATCTTATCCCTCAGCTGTCAAATGCAGAAGAATAAATAGGAATATGGCTAAAGGATGAAATATAAAAGAACAATGCATATAGGAACAGCACAAGAGAGGCAAAATCACAATTTAATCCTTTGAACAAGGAAAAAGAAACAAAGAATAATTGATTAGTATTAGTAATATACCCAGAAGAGCATCTAACCAGGAAAAGAAATGCAAAACAAAGGAAGAGTCTCTAGCAGGTGGTCCATACAGCCCTTGACTGGGATCTGATGCAGGAAACACATAACAGAACAAGACACAGCACCAGAACAAGAGGACACAGTTGCAAGCTGCACCAGGGGAGGTTTAGGCTGGATGTTAGGAAGAAGTTCTTCATAGAGAGAGTGATTGCCCAGTGGAATGTGCTGCCCAGGGAGGTGGTGGAGTCACCATCACTGGAGGTGTTTAGGAAGAGACTGGATGGGGTGCTTGGTGCCATGGCTTAGTTGATTAGATGGTGTTGGATGATAGGTTGAGCTCAATGACCTCAAAGGTCTCTTCCAACTTGGTTAATTCTAATCTATTCTAACTTGCCCTGCAATGCCTTCTGCTGCACAGCTACTGCTTCACCAGCCTGTGGCATCTCTTGGTAAAAGCATTATTTGATTTTATTTTTAAGATTTGCTTTGCTAGTGTGTTGGAAAATCATCATTAGAGATCTGTGCTTTCCCTGCTAGAAGCCATTCTTCAAGTTGGTAAATCAACCTGCAGGTAACTTTTGTCACCGAAGTTTAGTCATAAGGCTATGTATATGATAATAAAAGTTTGGGGATACAAAAGAAAGATGGGAAGTAAATTAGGCTGAAAATCTGTCAAGCACAAGGTGCAGATATACTACAACAATTTCCTGTTAAAAAGCTTCATGCTGTTTGGGTCAGGATGAGTGCAAGCAATGAGGTTCATTTGCACATACTGCATGAAAGGTAGCTCAGGCTTACCCTGCAGTGTGAGTCAGAGGAGCAAGTAATTGAACTAAAAATAGTTCAAGAAGTCTGCAAAAGGTAGTCTGTGGTTGCTATGTAGCTGAATGGCAAGTGTAAGTGAATGGGACATTTTAATATCACCTGCTCTTATACCCTGCAAGGTCTACTGAAAATGAATGCAATGACAGTGCAAATACCACAGCTTGATGTCCCATCTTCCTGCGTCCTAGTTCTGAGCATCACATAAAAGCATGGATAAATCACTGCAAATACCAACAAAACAATTGCTTTCATGAAATTGCTAAGGTGTTGTTAGGACAGGCTGTTCTGTTCATGTGTCCTCAGGTACATGACACAATACAGCAATGGAGAAAATACTGTGGAGAAGTTGCTGCACTTATATCGCAGAGAGGGGGAAAGAAGGACTAAAGTGATAAGCCTTTGAGATAGAGTCTGAGACACCAAACAGAAAGGAGTCACACACTCAATGAGCAACATAATTGTCTCCAGCAATAAAGGCAATAAATGAAAAGGGACTGAAGAAGGGTGACAGACAAATGGAAGTGCAAAACAAACCCAGAAAACAGAACAAAGATTGAGTCAGTCCATGGGGGTGTGCATGCAGGTGTCTGTGTTTGCAAGCACAAATATAGAACAGGAAGATGCTGGTCAAACAGAAAAGATTTCAAATCTGCAAAACATTCTGAAGCTGGAAGAATAAAAAAAGCAATTGAAATAAGAATGTAAGTGGAGGAAGCTGTAAATTAAAGGATAAAAAGAGAGGAATAACAATTGGGAGATTACAACAGTTTCAGCATCTTTGTGAACTCCAGTGAAGAAGGAGACGAGAAGCTTTAAAATCTGAAAGCTTAGAATTTTAGGACAATACTTGGAAGGTCTTTCGCCTCAAAAAGTCATGAAGGAACTGTAGAACTCCCTGGGATGGGGACCCTTCGGGGCACCCTCTGGCCCTCATAGCTTACATGGCTCAGCCACTCTCATGCAGGCTTCTTCTGCTAGAGGAAGGCTAATGAACATCCCAAGTGTCACCAGCTTGCCTTCAAAGTTCCTTCCTTGGTCAATTGACTCCCCAGGCTATAATACTGGCATCTGTTGATGCACTCTAAGTATTGTGCTGGTGGTGTTTGGACATACAAAGACCTTGATTGTTCTATCTGAAGAGTTTTTCCATGAGAAGATTTTGAGCCTTGAAAAACAGATTTTGTGGATTTGTGGTCAACTGTTTGTGCTTGCGCTGCCCAAAGACATCAGAAGATATTTATGGTGTCTCCCTGGCACCAGGAAATGGAATGAAAGCATATCCAGAGCTTGGCTTCCTTCTTTGCAGCATGCTTCTGGGGTGAAACAGAAGCGTCTGCTGCAGATGGGAGTCCTTTGGGTCACTTGCAAGACTACAGTGTGCCATAGAGCTCATAGATGTCTGTGGCCTGGTGAGTAGTTGGGGTAAATTGAGGAAGACAACACAGCCCTTCAGGGATGGTCTTCTGCCTGACTGCTGTCTCTGCGATTAGATGGCACCACACATCGTCACGAGTGGCTCTGTGTCTCTGGTCCCTTTGCAGGCTGCTTGTGTTTAATGCAGCCCGAAAAGGAGCCTGTGTCACACTGGGATCTGTGCAAGAAATACAGGAGTAAGCAACTTCACCAATATCTCTGCTTTCATGAGCACATTATCTTCAGGTTGGATGCTCTGTCAGGAACTGCTCAGTATCAGCTTGGCCTAATTCATCCGTTTAGGCTGTTGATACAAGTTAGAGATTGGATCTGCTACATGACTCAACTCTTCAGGAGCTGACAGACACAGCAGTTCCCCAGCTCCCTGAATTATTTTCAGATGCCTTAAAAGAGTTCAAGCACAATACAGATTGTGACACAGGAGATCTCTTTACAAAACACTGAACTCAGCCTCCTCCTAGTCTATTATATATCCTGTCTCCACAGAATACCCTTTGAGAAAACATATATCATCCCACGAAGCTTAGTCATGTGCCTATCTCTGATTCAGAGGAGCAGCCTGAACACCTGAATTGAAGCTACCTGTTTGGCACCTTCCCACTGCTTTTCACTGTGCCAAATCTCTCAAAGCAGAGCTGGAAGTGACCTGTGACTAAGGGAAAGACACATACTTGTGTGGAGAAAATGGGGATGAAGCTCAGTAGAATGCTTGTCTGTTCCCACCTCTGTGCTGTGGCTCACTGTCACCTTGCTTTTGGCAGCACAGCCTTACATAGGGCTGTGCTGTGAAGCAGGTCACTGAAATTATACAGGCTAAAAATAATCTGCCAAGAAAAAGAAGAAATTGCTCTTACTCTGATCATTTTCAGCAATGTGGTCTCCTAAGAAGCAGTTTCTTGATGGGGTAGGGCATACAGGAGAAAAGCTTTTAGGTCTGCTTGTTAGCAAAGTGAGCCTTCTGTGTGACTGCACTCTGAGCAGCCACCACTTAGTGTGCAGCAATCCCATCCACAAGACCTTTTTGTCGCTTCATGGTTAATTAAATGACCTTCTGAAGCTCAACAGGATGTGAGAGGATGACTCATCTGTAATTTCAGTTCCCAGAGTGATCTGGAGGAAAAACTGCCCCGCTTCCCACAGTACCAGAAAATTGGCATCTCCTTACATCCTTACAGCTTTCTGTCTGGATTCATTCATGAAGCTAAGGTCCTGCAAAAGTAAACCCATAGTATGGTTTCTGGCACAGAAGTTGTACTAGTGAGCCGGCATTTTTGCATTGTTACATTCCACCTGTAATTTCAGGGGTTTATGGAGTTCTTCTCTATTTCTTTTCATGAAATGCCCTGAAAGAAAATCTATAGCCTGCCTGCCATCCAGCAGATACTGAATTTCAATGGAGAATTAAGTGATTCATGTCATCTCTACTGAGTATAAAACACTGGGGATCTGTCTGACACAATATAATCAAACTCTGGACCATCCATAAGATGTCCAGAGGGATTTCTTAAGCATTAGACATCTTTTGGCACCTCCATTGCTCAGGCATCTTTGATGATCCTAGCAAGCAATCCCAAAACATTAGACATAAAACCAGCTTAGAAGTTGGATCTTTGTTTCTCAGTGGGTATCAATCATTAGTTTTCTTCATTTGTACTGTATCAGTTCCCAGCATTTTCTGCTAATCTTCTTGCTGTTTGTGGAGTTTGCTGAAAGGACATCCAGAGGAAAGAAAGGAGACCACCCTCTGCACTAAGCAGTACTTTGGTTTAAATATATGCCTACCTAAAAGTGAAAAATGTAGACTAGGGAGGTAATGAAGTCCTTGCAGCACTTGGATAATTGTACTTGTCTCAAAAACAAAGGGAAAAATAAGCAGATGTGATGAATGGCTCAATGCAAATCCCAGGCTATCATTTGTTGAAGTTAATAGCAACTAAATGTTAGTAAGGTGGCTTGAAAGGAACAAGGGTAGGAATGTCTGCTAGAGTTTAGATATTCATCAAGCAAATGTGTGTGGTTAGGGGAAAATGTCACAAAAGAAGAATAGTTGATAAGATGCAAGGTGTAAGGTAGAAGTCACCGTGAGCCTCTGATTTAGTGCTCCTGTGACACACCAACCCCCACCCTGCTGGCAGTCATAAACCCAGATATTTTGCTGTCTTTCAATGCTGTATTCTACAGCCCAATTTGGTGCAACTTGCTCATATAACAGGCCAGGCTAAATACCATCCACATACAAATGGAGAGTGAAGATTTCATTCAGTGCCTAAGGGCTCCTGGCTCTGGTTGCCTAACGGAAGGAACCTTGGGAAAATTGTCTTTGCATGGTCACCTTCACAGTCTGTCCCTCTGTGCTCTCAGTGTTGCCACACGTGCCCATCTGCCCGTGTTCCACAGTGAGATCTTCCAGTTTCTTGTCCCACTGTCTGATCCATAGTATCATAGTATCATAGTATCATTCAGGGTTGGAAGGGACCACAAGGATCATCTAGTTCCAATCCCCCTGCCATGGGCAGGGGCACCCCACACTAGATCAGGCTGGCCAGAGCCTCATCCAGCCTGCTCTTAAACACCCCCAGGGACGGGGCCTCGACCACCTCCCTGGACAACCCATTCCAGGGCTTCACCACTCTCGTGGTGAAGAACCTCCTCCTCACATCTAGCCTGAATCTCCCCACCTCCAGCTTCATTGCATCCCCCCTAGTCCTATCACTACCTGAGATCCTGAGAAGTCCTGCATGTTCATGCAGCCTTCCATAGAGGTTTCTGCCTTGACAGATCATGTTTTAAAGACCTGCAGAGTTTTCTGCAGAACTGGGGGTGGTGGTGAGAGTGAGCTAATGAGCAGCACTCAGTGGAGGATTTTGGGGGTGTTTTTTAGGGTATGGTCCAAGCACTGCCAGAGTTCCCTTTGCACCTTGAGTTTTGTAAACTAGCTCTGAAATCTAGAAATACATGGGTTTAGCCAGATTCACTGATCTATCTGAGGTGCAGCACAGCTAAGAGCACTGAATGGATATTGCTCTGTACCTTGGTTTTAAAGGTCTGACACTCAATGTTCTCTCTCTCCCAGAACAACCTGCCATAGTTTTCCTACCAAACAACTTGCCCTGTTTGACATTTCACCACCAGACTGTTCCTGGTAACTCCATTCCAATTCTGAGATTGTTCATCATGGCAGAGTTTTGCTGGAGGTTTTTCTGGTGATTTACCAAGCCAGGGGAAAAGCTTTGCTTTTTACATTGCGTGTTGATGAGCACAGCTTTGAAATATTCCCAAGATCTTAAGTTTAGATTCAGATCCAGAAGTGCAGACGCTTATCTGAACTGACTTTGAATTGACTGCATTGCTGTCCTTCCTGCAAGCAATGAAGAGATACACACAGTGGGGGGGGGGGGGAGGGGAAGGGGGGAATGGGAGGGGATGGGGGTGTGGGGTGTTGGGGAGGCCAAAACCTGTGACCCAGTGAAAGTTTTCCTGAGGTCAAAAATGATTAGATTTGACTAGCACTCATCTTTCACCTCCCACTTCAAACTTTTTGAGGGAGGGCAGCTGGTGTCAGCCAGATCCTTTCAGACTTCACATCGTGCTGTAACTAAGCAGCCATCCACTTCAATGGTAAGGGATGATAATTGCAGGTCCTAGGCAGCAGACTGACGTCAGCTCTTCAGAGGAGGATGCTGACTGCTTAATGCATATCAGTAGACACTGTTTAGCTTTTGCTCAGAAAAGAAAAACTCCAAAACGTCCTTTGTTTTCTTTCTGGTGATTTATAGATTTTTCTCTTTTTATTCAAGAAAAAGAAGCCCTGGGAAGAGCAGCAACTTGAAGTGTGATTGTGTGGCAAAGAGAACAGGGTGACATATAGGCCTAATTACTGCTCCTTTTCTAGGAGAAAGTTGATTTCTGTTGCACGTTCAGCATGGTATGAATAGTCCCATACTGATTCCTTGCAGAGACTCCTTATTTTCTTTAAGCCATAGTTTAAAAATCCCTCAGTAAAGCTTAGAAAGATGTATTCCTCTCCTTCACGCTTCTCCTTTCCTCTCATTTAAGGTTTCCAGAGTGTTGAGCATCTAGGGCAGGCTGGGGGCAGAAGGTTGTTTCCTTTTTCTTAGTAACATGAAGAGATGGAACTGATGTGAGTCCCATCTCCATGGATGTTTCTGAGGTCCTGCTGTTACAACGTTGTCACTGGGGACATTTGCACACACAAAGTCAGAGTTACCTCAATTTTTTATAAATCCCTGAAGCAGAGGAAACAGACCTGAAAGGCAATGCTGCTTCTGCTCTTGCATCATTACTGTATTCCTGCCTTCTTCCCACCAACAAATTCCTTTACAGACAGGTCAGGGAAGAAGCCAGCTGAAACAAACCTGACTGGGGGCGGGGGTGGGTGTCTTCATCTCAGTGGGCTGGGTTCTACCTTTTTACAGTCTACTTCTGATGTCAGTGAAGCACAGATGACAGAAAATTCAGGAGCATTCATCTCTCAAACCTGGGCTGCATTCATCATGATGTAGCTCTGAAGAACTCAGGTATTATACCTGGGGATGACTGTGGTCGGCTGGCCAGTGTCTAGAGAGGATGTATTTGCTTTGAGGTCTTGCTGGGGGGATTAATTTAAATTGCACCCTTGAAAAGGGGGAAGAGACTTTGGAAACCAGAAAAGACCAGAGGAAATAAAAGGCTGAGACAAGAAAGCTAACAACTGTTACGTAACTGAGCTTTGCTTCCCTTACCATGGTACGCAGCAAAATGCATTTCCTAGCTCTTCAAAACATTCCAGTAATTTGTCTTAATTAGCATGATTTAGGTGATTGTTTCTAGCCTTTTGGATTTAGCACAAGGTTAATGTACATAAATATATGATGGCATACAGAGAAACTATAACTGTCCTTAAGATGAAGTGCTCTAGCAGCGTGGAATAGGTAAGAAGTTGGCTGTGTAGGTGGACTTCCTTCTATCGTCAAGATAAAATAGAATAATATGCTGAACTTCAGGACTGCAGAGATGTTATTCACAGGAGGTTCAGCAGCAGGAAAGTAGGGCTCAGAAGTCCCTTTGAAAATGCCTTTTTTGTTTTCCTGATACATGTGAATGAAGGATGGTTTAGTTTTAAGATTGTGGCTCTTCAACTCAGTGTTTGATATCCGGCGGACTTGTGTGTGTATTAGTACCTCAAATTGTATGAAACTGGGCAAGCTGGAACTTGTCTTTGAAAGCCAGAGTGTGTACTGGAAAGATGGTAGTGAGGTAAAGGAATGTGTGAACTTACCTGCCAGGGACTTTAAAGATCTTTGGAGACAAGAGTTGCTGCTCTCTCTGCTCTGTAAGCCACATGTGCATGCAAATATCCTTTCCCAAATGGCCCTAGCAGCCCTTGGCATAGAAATCTGCCCTCTGCCCTGAAAGTTTTCTAGCCTCCATTCATAGTAGTCCCACACTTTTCTGCTTGAGCACAGAAGATTCCTCTTTGCTCTCTCTTTTTCAGCAGCATCTGGAGGTTCCTGAAGATTTACGATCTTCTACATATTATATAATGGAATGGAATGGAATGGAATGGAATGGAATGGAATGGAATGGAATGGAATGGAATGGAATAGAATAGAATAGAATAGAATAGAATAGAATAGAATAGAATAGAATAGACCAGACCAGACCAGACCAGACCAGACCAGACCAGGTTGGAAGAGACCTCCAAAATCATCGTGTCCAACACATCATCCAACTAAACCATGGCACCAAGCACTCCATCAAGTCTCCTCCTGAACACCTCCAGTGATGGCAACTCCACCACCTCCCTGGGCAGCCCATTCCAATGGGCAATCACTCTCTCTATGAAGAATTTCTTCCTAACATCCAGTCGTTTTGTAATGCACTGGAGTGGGACAAACTCCAGCCTTCCAAAAGGAGGTCTTAAGATAAACAGCCCTGCTCTCTTGAATGTTTTTGTCCTTCTCTTTCATTCTGTACTTTGTGGAGTTGTTTTCAGTGGTGGTATGTGTTTATGTGCTCCCCCCAACCACACAGTGTGCACATAAACACAATACTGCTCAGTATTGTCTCAGCTAAAGAGTAAGAAGTCAGGTAATGACAGGCAATCCAATGCCAGGTGACAAGACTGTATGGAGGAAGATGTTCAGGCACTTTGGGATTGTAGCAGCCATGCTACAGCTGCTCAGCTGTGGGAGCTGTGAAATAGCATTGCAAACCACTTAGGAACTTTATATCCACACATCACAACAGATGCATCAAACTGTAGAGTTTTCATCCTGGTAAAGGAAGATCATGGAACGTGGAAAAGGAGGTGAGGCCCCAGTGAGACTTGTCCTGTATTTGTTGTTTGACGCAAATGGATTAAATTGAAGAGCCAGTCTCTACCTGTCAGATCCCCAAGCTCCTCTGACTACTGTCTGCTTTACATTAGCTTGAGTAGTTTTCCTGTTTCCTTCAAGGTGTGACGTATAGTTTTGCATGTCATTGTTCCGCTCTGAAACACCAACTGTGTTACCATGGCTGCTCCATCCCTGAGATAACACAAGAGGTGTCAGCCCCCACAAGCTCTGCACACAGTTTGCTTAGTGTCAGGAAAGAAACAGCATTTCTGCTTTCCTTTGCAGGTGGCTGGAAAGTCTCCATGGAAACATTTGTTGTTCCCCAGCATCAATTCCTTAGACCACCCTCTTCCTTCATTCTGACCATTTGCGAGGGAATTTATGGGTGCTGTGTGATTTCCTGGTGCCTTGAGCTGAACGGATGTCTTACACAGCAAGGCTGTCCCAAGGCATGCATTTAGTGTCTGTCCCTCTGATGGGCAGAGCACAAGTGGCTGTTTTTGCTTTTCCAGCTCTACTGCAATGGTCTAAGCTTTTGCCAAGATGTTTTGGCACAGTAGCTCACTTGTATGGATAAAATTCCATTACACAGATAAAGTGGTAATCCCCATTACAAAAACCTAATTAATTTAAGGGTTTTTTTTGGAGGTACTAACTAGAAATAAAAGGTCTGAGACTGACAGTAGGGGAAAAAACCCCAGCATGTTAGGTTCTATCAGATCTTCCTCTGAGAGTCTGCTCTGAAGGGCAGCAGCTTCTTTGCAGAATATATTAGTGCCATGTCATGTTTAAACTGCTGAGGTGATGCCTGAGGAACAGTTAATGCCACTGGAAAGCATATTATGCAATAAAGGAGGAGGTGAGAAGTCAGGAAGAAACACAGGTATGCCAGGACTAGATATTTATCACTATTACTTTCTCCAGTAACTGTGTTTTGCACAAGTGCACCTTTGTTTGTGACCATGCATGCGTGTCCATATTCATGAGTTGTATGTTTATTCATTTCCTATTTAAAAGCTCCCAACTGCAGAGGTGCAGACTGGCAGCAAGTGTAGGTTGGTTTAACTCATAGATGTGAGTACTTGTGTCTCACAGCCCAACCAGGAACAATCACATCAGAGCATCTGCCCTGCATAGAACCATAGTCACAGAATGCATTGGGTGGGAAAGGACTTCTAGAGGTCATCTAGTCCAATCCCCCTGCAGTAAGTGGGGACATCCTCAACCAGATCTGGTTGCTCAGAGTCCCATCAGGCCTGACCTTGAATGTCTCCAGAGATGGGGGCCTCTAATGCCTTCCTGGGCAACTTTGTCAGTGTTCCACCACCTTCATAGTAAAGAACTTCTTCCTAAAGTCCACTCTAAATCTGACATGCTCTAGTTTAAAAACGTTGTCCCTTGTTCCAATGCTACAAGCCCCTGTAAACAGTCCCTCCCCAGCTTTCTTGTAGGCCCCTAGCGGGTCCTGGAAGGCCGCTATAAGAGCTCTCCCAAGCATTCTCTAGGCTGGAAAACCCCAGCTCCCTCAGCCTTGGTAGGGGCAGCAAATCCTTTTCTTGCAGATGACTGGAGGTGCCTCTGAAGCAGGATGCAGAGCAATTTACATTCTGGGGCAAAAGGGAAGCTGCAATTATTGCTAATTCAGATTAACATTTTTCTCAAGGTCTTATCTTTCTTTTGTTGCCTCAAAGATATCCTTTACTGAGTGAAAGAACTGAACCTGTTTCCTCCTAAATCTCTGGACCTGCTCCCATAAAGAGAGCTGCAGTGCTAAGTACAGGGAGATCTATAAGGTTAATGCACTGGGCTTGATTTACACACATCACTCCCAGCACTGTTAACGCATAAGGATGTGAGGGGTGCAGAGCAGTACTGGGGGGAGGTAACCTCGAAGCATGGTGGGTCTCAGTGTGGGCTGAGCAGCCACTGCAGCTGGTGGGCTATTAAGCATTCTGCAGGGGCTGTTTGTGGGAGGAGGCAGGCAGGGCTGCGTGTGGAAATGTCAGCCTGCAAGCGAGCGCTAACCTACTTCCACCAGAGAGGCTGAGAATAGCCTGGGTGAGCACTCCCTGATCTCTCCTTGAATTTGTAAGCCACGGCTGAAGAGGAGATTTATTTTCTGTGGGTCTGAAAGTGTGGGTGAATAGTCCTAGGGAGAGTGGTTGTGTGTTTTGAGGCTGCAGCTCCCCTGCTGTATTTCATATTTACAGTTTATGATACACTGAATCCTTTGGTGCCTTGTTCTCAACCCTGCAATGGAAATGTCACGAAATCCATTGCAGTGTGTGCCGGTTTCTGATTTTTCCAACCACTTACTAATGCTTTCAATAAGGTCTAAATCACAGCTCTCATGGAGTGTGTTTTGTCTCAGCTATGTCATTCATGGCCATGGGTTTTTCTTCCTCACACTAAGCTGCCCTAATGTCAGCCTTTGCCTTGGGTCCCACCAAAGCTTGCACACCCAGCAGCAAGCATTGGGAAGGCAAAGGAGTGAGTTTTGGTAAATAGGTTTCCCGTTCATCTCCTGCAGACCTCTCATGAGTATATTGGATCCTTTTTCCAGGCTGGAGTGTCCTAGTCCTTTCAGTTGTTCATAATCCCCACTGCCTTAAAGAGAAATAAGGAGTGTGTAGTCGTTTTGCATATCCCCATAGGTACTTTCCTGTTCCTCCAGCTACCCAAATACCTTTATAAATTGATATTGCAGTGAAAGGCTTAGATAAGTAACGGATTTATTCCATTAGGTGAGAAAATCATGTCTAATACTTAGCCTCCTTCTCCACACAGCAAAGGAGGCTTCATCAAAATTTAAACACATTTCTGTGTCTAAAAAACAGGCTCCAGCTCTCTCCAGAAAATAACCTAATGAAGGAATTGGTAATCCTGATGTAGACTTTCCCTACTGCAGTCTGGCCACGCTCTAGTTTCTCAGTTGCCTGCTGTTCCATGGATCAGTTTCTCAAATTTCTCCCTAGAAGAGATTTGTTCAGGATCTAGGAGATATGTTTTGATTTGAAAGAGAAATATGGAAATCTACCTGGGAGAGAGAATGGAGGAAAATTGTAAGCCACCTCCTGTATTCCTAGAGGTATTTAAAAGACACATGCATGTGCAACTTAAGTATGTGGTTTAGTGGTAGACTTGGAAGTGCTGGGTTAACAGCTGGATTTGATTATCTTAAAGGTCTTTTTCAACCTAAATGATTCTCTGATTCTATGTATTTTTGCTGGCTTATTACATTGCCTGGGAGTTTCTTCTCCCGCAGCAGAATGTCATTGGAATAATGAGGCAGTGTGTTGCTTAACTCTGCGGTGACCAGATCAGCAGGGATTTCAAGAGATAAGTAATTCTATTTGATTTTGTATCCAGCAATGATAATTTACATTCTCTTCCACCTTAGAGAGAGAAAGGCAGTCTGGGCTATAATTAGGGGTTTTTTTTAACTTGTCTCCTCTGGTCCTCCATTTCTCTTATTGTCAGGGAACGGTGGCAGCAGCAGCCTTAAAAGCAGGGAGTCATGACAACTGACTCTTCTTGGAGCAATTTGGGTTGTTAGAAGGAAAAAAAGAAACATCTCTAAACCACAAGTGCCTAAAAAAGCAGTAAGATCACAAAACTATATGAAGCAGGAAAGTGACAGCAAAGGGCTGGGAACCACCCACAAGCTGGGAGTTTGCTATCTGCATGCTCAACTTCTGGGCTTAGTCTTTCACTGGTAAAAAACTGAATTAGATTGATTTATGTCATCTGAGTGTCTGGCCATGACTTCTGTCTGTAGATAAATAAATGCCCACACAAATAGCTAATTAAGTACAGGAGGAGTGTTTTGCATAAGAACGCATTAATGGCTTTGGAGCAAATGCCCCATTGAATTTCACAGGAGGAGAGCTCAATCAATTAATGGTTCTGAATAGCCCATCCTGAAGCAATATGGCTTTGTGGCATCACACTCAGGGCCTGCTTTTATTGCAGAACCGACTGGAAAAATTTGAGCTTCCAGTTAAAAAAGCTACCCCTGGCAGGGCATCCAAGTCTTAGATTGCCAACAATAAAAGAGCCACTTTGACTGAGGTAAGAAACCTGCCTTTGACTGAGGTAATCACATCCGCTTTGACTGGATTTCTGCTTGTCACAGGAAGGCTGTTTTATTAATCTCCACCCTTATTCTGTTTGCAGAGGATTTTCTTATTGGTTGCACCTGCTGATGATGTAAATCTCTTTTTTTCAAGTCACACACTGTATAGCCACATGGTTTTGCCATCTCACAGGCATGTGTTCTGGTGTTGAGCAAAGAAAGCCCAGACCCATCTGTGATTTTCAGGCAACTTCCTTCCATCTTGGTACCACATTTTCCATTTAAGCAGGGTATAAACATCTGTGAGACTTGCATATGGTTACAAAACACATGAATAGGAGAAGCCAGAGTTTCACACTTCTGGTCACCTCCTAACCAGTGAGTGATCGAATGTATCTGTGCAAATTGGTTATAGCAAAGTCATTTATCTCTTTGAACTAAAATTTAGGTTAGTAAGGGTTCTGTTTTGCCCCTGCAGACCTCATTCTTTTGGTGTAGTACAATTTGTCTGTTCAGTATGAAAGTTGTTATGTGGGAGACCTCATGTTTTAAAGATCAGTGGCTTCCCATAACATCCCATTTGTATGCTCCTAAAATCAACCAGAAAAAAAAACATTTCAAGAGCAACTTCATTTTCAAACAGCTTCAGAGGCAAAAGGCTCCGTGGCTGCATGTCAGGATTGTAAAAAATGAACAGAGCACAGTGAATTAATTTTGCTGATGAGCTTTGCAACCACAAGATGCACTTAGGGATCTTCACACAGTTAAACCACAGAACTAGGCAAAGAGATCCCAAGTGCCACCCTTTGTTAGAGCACTTCAGGACCCTCCAAAGTGTCATGCCTTCCCATCCCTTTAGTTTCTTTCCATCACAAAGAAGAGAAACCTATAGATCAGTTGCTCCAACAACTGAAAAACTGTGAGGTGTTAGTTGCAATGGTATTTTTGTAGCTCTCGTTTATTCTGCTATCCAGACAAGAAAGGCAAAGCAGTAGCATTTTATAGACAAATTTTTTACACAGTTCTCTTAAATCTTTTTAGCAGCCCTTGAACAAAATGTTTACACTCTAAACAGAATTCAGTAAACGATCCACAAGACGTATCATGACAACCTGCCTATCCCTCCTGAACCATTGTATTTCCATCCCATTCATTCCTAGCATCTGCTGCTGCTGACCCTCTAGCCCATATTTACCCAGTTATAGTGCTCTCACTGCAGCCTTAAAATATTTCCTCTTGATTTACATCCATTTCTCTTCTGTTGTCTGGTTTTGGCTGCTGGATTTTCTGGTTTTCTCTTTGCAAAGAGAATGGGAAGAGGAAGGGGGGGGGGGGGGGGGAAGAAAGAGAGAGAAAGTAATAGATTTTCCTTGGCCATGACTGAGAACAGTAACAACATGAATAAGCCCTGTGAAAAGGACCATGATCAGATAAAACTGTGAGTAAGGGATGTTCATACCTCCCCAAAGCTCTTCAGCCAACAGCCAGCAGTCCTGCCAAGCTCCTGGGGTGTCATTCCTGTGCTCTCCCTCGACTTCTGCTGACCTTCAATGCTCCAGCTTCTGCTTCCCTGCATGGGGAGTGCAGCACAGCCCGAGTCAGAACTCTCTGCCTGCTTAACAGGGTCTTCAGCTCACAGTTTCTGTGAAGTCTAGTGATCATTAGGCTAGCATTCAAGAAGAGCAAGAGTAAGCCTGAAGAGCATGCCAGTGGCTTACAAAAGTCAGGTTCTGACCTCAGATCTCTCAAAGTAAAGGCTTTTATATGAACCTGCTGTATAATCAAACTGCTTTCAACAGAAAGAATGCCCATTCTTCTTTAAAAAAAAGAACAAGATTTAACAACAGCTAACAAGGAAACATAAATCTAAGCTCCATGGAATTAAATGTCTACCAGGAATCATGTCTAATGCTAATCTTTTATCAGGAACTTGAATCTGTTCTTTCTTTCATTGTGGTTTTCTTCAGGAGAGGTCAGCCATGTAGACAGTTTTGTAGATAGGAAATAGAGTGATTACCAGCAGGGTAAAATAGCAACTCTATTTCTGTAAGCCAGGAAAGTGTGGCTGATTGCAAGCAACTTCATCATCAGATCTTGAACACTAGACTGAGATTTGAGATGCCTCTTTTCTCAGAAGCCTGGTTTCTTAGCTCTGCCACAGACTGCCTGGGTGAATTTGGGCAAGCCAATAATGAGAAACTATTGCCCCATGCCTCAGTTTCCAACTCCAGGTAATGAAGCATGGAAGAATTCCATTAATGGTTGTACTACGACTGCATACAAGGATATCAACCTTGGAGGCAAGCACAAGGCAATGGATGCAGTGGAATGGAATGGAATGGAATGGAATGGAATGGAATGGAATGGAATGGAATGGAATGGAATGGAATGGAATGGAATAGACCAGACCAGACCAGGTTGGAAGAGGCCTTCAAGATCATCGTGTCCAACCTATCATCCAACACTATCTAATCAACTAAACCATGGCACCAAGCACCCCATCCAGTCCCTTCCTAAACACCTCCAGTGATGGTGAGTCCACCACCTCCCCAGGCAGCCCATTCCAATGGCCACTCACTCTCTCTATGATGAATTTCTTCCTAATATCCAGCCTAAACCTCCCCTGGTGCAGCTAGAGAGCACTTCCTTCAAAAGTGCAGTCCCCACTAGTCCTGTGAAAAATCCTTTCCAGACAAACTGATCAGGAAAATTCTGCACCAATTTCTTTTAAATTAGGGTCCCAGTGCCCTGTCTGTAGGGCAGAGAGGTTCATACCCTTCAAAGATTTGCCTTCTAAAAATCAAACAGGAAACAAACCTGCTGTTCTGTCCAGTCTTTCTCCTGCCTCTCTACCAGCTGGTTAAGTGGTCAGATAATTTATTTGGTGTTACTTTCCATTAGGAGTGGAGGATTGATGCCTGGAAGTGTTTTAATGGCACTGTTGACCTTGATAATAAAACTGTCTAGTTTGGTTTGTATTGGTAATGACACCCCATACCCCCTGAGTCACAGAGAAGCTGCAAGTTTAATAACAACACCAGTGAGAAGTCCCAAGGAAAGGCATTAACGGAGAGGCCCATTTTCAGTGCTGTCTCCTCCTAATATGAGGCTTATCAGCACTGTATGTGATTTGCCTATTCATTAGCAGATATTTGGGGCTCCAGTGATGCCTGAATTGTTTCCATGCGCTCTCTTGCAACTTGCTGGGTGCTCAGCACCATATGACACTGACAGCTGCAACTGCTACTAGCTGCTATCTCAGGGCTGTGTGTAATTTGGAGAACAATTTACATAATTCTGATACCTAAAAATACCTACCCCTGCACAAGCGCAGTGCAGTAGTATGCACTGCTCCAGCAGACATGGAAATGGCTGCAGCTTTCCCAGTGTGTTGTGAAATGGGGATTCTCAACACTCCTTCTTCATCTGAGGGGCTGACACTTGTGAGAGACATTTAAGGACACAGAGCAAGTGATAATTATCCTCCACACGCATCACAGGCTTTTTGTCAAATGATTAGAGAGGTACCTACCACAATAATTAGCTTTCTGAAATGGTTGAGCCCTCATCTGCTGCATGTTGACTACAAGGGACATGAAGCCTAAAGATTAAGTGAGAAGATGGCAGGTTCCCACCCCAGGGCTCACCTGTCCACCCATTTCCTTCCTCAGCCCTGTTGTTAATGTTCTCAAGTGTGCAGTGCCACCCACCCCACTTTGCTCCATTAAACAATAGCACTTGCTTTTCTTGTCTCCTTGGTGATGTAAAGGGAATATCTGTGACCTTTTTGTTTCTGTGCAACAAGCATCCTTGCAGATCATGGCAGAACAGGCTGTTACAAAATAAGCCTCCCTGAGTTACCAAGTCAACACCATGAGGCAGAAATGCCCTTTGGGTTGCTGCTAAAATACGTCAGCTAACTACCTTCAGCAAGAATATGGGCACGTATCCCAGAGGGATCTGCTGAGGTTGTGATGACTTTGAGTTATCCAATGCAATGACTTTTGCACTGGCATTGAAATGTATTATGGCTGGCAGTGATTTTTTTATTGCCTACCAGTGGGACCCAGCAGTGTGCTTGCTTGGGATAGTCAAGGAGAAGGCTACACTGAGATCTTTATAATTTTGGTCTTCGGAATTTCCTACTGTGAGGTCTAGAGGAGTATGAAAGATATGGCCAAAGAGTAGCAGCAAATCACATAAACTCCTGCTCTTTTCAGAGCTTGGCTTGGGTGGGCTGCTAGATTTCCCAGCTTAGCTTCATCAAGAATGTACTTCTGCATCCAAAACTGCCACAGGCATTCAGTCATTCGGTTTTGTCAACTTAATTGAGCTGCACTCATGCTAAAACTGAAAGTGATGCTGCTGCTGTTGGTGAAACTTTTAACTGATTCCAGCAGAACTCAAGAGTTCAGAATATTCATAAAACCAAAATTAGGCCAAATGTCAGTAGGTACCAACCCTATTTATTTACTGACTGATTTGGGCTTGTCTCCCTTGGTCTGATTAGGCAGAACCCAGCAGAGCAGGCATTTCACCCAATGTGTTCCCACACATGATAAAACCTTCACATTTTACTGTCACTCAGTTTCCCAGTAACTACTACAATTGTACCTAGGACAAATTGTTTATCACCTTCTTGCAGAGTAATATTTTACTGAGAATAGCAAATATTTGGCTTAGGATAATGGCATATTAATATTTTTTCCTTCCCCCCCCCCCCCCCGCCCCCCCCCTTAAACACTCTCTACCTTTCTTTGTCCTCAGTCTCCTTAGAAACCACTCATCTGGCAAAACCAGAAATTAATTCACCCCAGTGAAAGGACATGCTATTAATGAGGCTGGTGGTGTATGAGAGGGACACATCTGAAACCAATGTCATATTGAGCTCCTTTAGGAGAGACAAGGAGTTTGACTTTTCTTGGATCAATCTGTTTTGCTCTTCATTCTAATCATTTTCACTTCCCGATTCTCAAATCATATAACTGTTTTCTCCTTCCATCCTTAGTTGCCTTAGGTAACTTTATTCAAGTCAGTGGATTTACACAGATGGCAAAAAAAACCTATGAAGGGTCAATCACACATTTTAGTGATTGCCCTTCACCTCCTTGCTTTGTGTGCCACACACTTCTGTCCGTGGTGTATTAGTTGCATTCATTTTGTGCCATCACTGAAAGCCACATCCGTCGAAGCTGCACTTTATTGCAAACATTTGTTTTCTTCCCTGCTAGCACAGCCAGGCTGACTCTCATCCCACTTACACTGGTTTAGCAGTACATAATGACAGCAGTCACAATAACTGTTCCTCATTTGCTGGCTTGACATAATGCTCACGCCAGTAAAATATCATTGACACAGCTACGTTGGCCTGAAAAGTGTTTGACATTGTACATTTAAGACAAATTTTAGCATGTTCTTCTCCATCCCCACACCCCCACCCTCCACCCCCCCCTTAATAAAGACAGGACTGCCTGGGATGAAAAATATTCCAATTCAGCTATTTCCTTTCATTTCTATCCAATTATACATGGACAAACTGAGTTGGCATGTCCTAAGAAAAGGTAAGACTGATAGATTTCAAGCAGACTTGCTGTGCCGGCACAGCTGATCTGACCATTTACAGCACATCTGATGTACTGAGGATGGATTGAAGCCTGTGTGTATGTGCAGATTATTTCTAAAAGCAGTAGTGGACCTTCTAAAGCAATAGAGTTGCAATGCCTGCTTGTACTCTGTGGTTTCATATAAAGTCTCTTGGATGCTACTCTCGCAGCTCCGACAATGGACGTATCTGCCGCACAAAGAAAGACTTCTGTCAGGGACAGACAGTGGTGAGGCTAATTGCAAACTGCTTGGCTACTGTTGGTTCTCACCAAAAAAACCCCTATATATATATATATATATATATATTTATATATATCAGTTCAGAAAGGTTATGAAAGGAAACCCACAGTGGTCTTTTAAAATCCAGAGAAATTAACTGTGGGAATGTGGATATGTGTCTGGTCTGCATGCTTTGAACCCCGTTTAGAAGAGAACTGGTCCTAGGTGGTTGCTTTGCCATGCTTGTTACAACTCAGTACTCTCCTCAGATGTGTGGTATTCACTGAAAGAATAAACAGCTGCCAGTCCAAGCTTGCCAAAATTTCCTTTTCAGAGTAATACTTTTGCAGTTTTTCCAAGGTGCATTTCCCATGGGTAAATATTGCATCTCAAATCAGGAGTGAATACAGCACAGGAAAAAGGGAATGTCAGAATCTGGTTTTGCCTTTCACAGCTTTCTCATACATTGTCTAAAAGCATAGACAATTTTTCTCCCCCACTTCCCCTCTGGAAATGAATGAGTAGGCTAGGAACTGTATACTGAGATGAACAAGAGTTTTCTCTAAGCACATGCACTGTTATAAACAGCCTTGGGTTTTGTAGTGAATGGTTGAGGACTGCAGTATACTGAAGACCTTTCAAAAAGATTAATATATGCTCAGAAATGTCCTCTTGAAAAATTTACTTCTCTTTAAACCTCCTTGTTAGAATTCTTTCCTACCTCAAATACCATTTGTGAAGCAAAAAAAACAAGGCAGAGTCCTGCACACTGTCCACATTCCCATCTGCCACGAGTGAGCAAGTAGCTCTGTCCAGGTAAATGGGAGAAGGACATTACCCAGCCATCAGGTGGCTCTTCCAGACAATATGGGCTTTAGGCTCAACGTGCCAAGCACTTGAACATGCAATTAACTCACAGCTTTTCCTTAAGTCCAACTTCAGTGCTGAAGAGCATTGCTGAGGAAGAGTAGACATGTGTTACAAGTTAGGAACGTGACTGAGCGAAGAATTTCTGCTCAGTCTCATAACACTGAGATTAACAGATCACTCAGTGATTCTCCTAGGAGGTGGACTGGGTTCCTTGAGCTGAAGTGAGAAAGTATAACAGGCTTATGGGGTGGACAAGGCTCTTTTGCAAACAGATGTAGAGATGGTAGAGTTTGATATGGGACCTCAAACAAACTCAGAAAGAATGAGGACAAATACACACTTTTAATGAGCTCTAACCAAAGTCTGTTGAATAGTTTGTCCAATTTAGTTGTGTTTTGATTATTTCCATTGTCCCTTTGTTTCCTGTATGTGGTTGTGATGTATCCAGGAATAAATCAGGAACATTTGCATTGAGAGTCATCCAGAATTTCCATTTAAAATGATCCACTTTGTTACAGTAATTAGCCTTGTAAGTGGAACAAAGCACACAACATTGACAATAGTTGCTAGTGATCACTTCGCTTCCTAATCAGGCTGCTCCTTCAAGCATTCTAATTTATTTTAGTAATGATTATAGGGCAGATGCAGCACAGATTTGCACCTCTAGGAACTCCAGTGAAATAGAGAAACACAAAATTTTGCCCAGTACGCCTAATCCTGAAGTATCCTGAGTAATTGGAAGGTAAAGCAGGTATAAATAAGGCTTTACTTTCACAGGCATATTGATTTCAGATTTGAATTCGCTCACATATCAATTGCTGTGAAGTAGGTATATGTGTTTGGTACTGAGGAGTTTCTAGGAGAGGGATGGTCAGTGCTGAGCCCCTCTGAGAATGGCACTGACAAGCACCTAATTGCTTTGAGTGCTCCATAAGAACAAATAATTCCCAAGTTTATTTTGCACCTTGAAATCAAATCACCCATTCACCTCAGAGAGAAAAAAGCTTTTCTTCCTTGAGAAGAATGATAATGAGAGGCCAGTGAGGGGCCTAAATTGTTAGTCTTGTAGCAGAAATAGGTATATTTTTTAATTAAGATACAGGTCCAGTTAAATTCTTACTGAACATTAGCATTCTCCACCTGTTATTATGGAAAACCAGTTCAGCTAGTCCCTTTAGTGTGCTCTTTTCCATCCTGATACTAGGAATCCATCAGACAGACTTTGGCTGCAATTTGCTTTTTCTGAAAGGGCAAAACAATCTATGCAGGCACAACAAATTGGTGTCTATGTAATCAGACACATGCATACAAAGGCATACTTGGTGCTGTTGGGAATATTAAGGGGTGTCTTTTCTCCATGTCCTCGTATGACCCTTAAAACTTTTAGTTTCTCCCAGAACTCACTGGATTGTTGAGATACCTGCAGTAACCTTTCATCTGGACAGAGCTGGGAAAGGAGTAGTGACTTAGAGTAATTTTTATTCTGAGTGAAAACCATCAGCTGAATCTGTGTACAGGACAGGCCACTGCTTTGACATCTTGTGCTTCTCCCTTTCCCTTGGTCTCCATGTCCAGGAGTTGTTTAGCTGTATTGTGTGTTGGTTTGGGAATCACACAAAAGAGCTGGGGAGGAACCTGAATGTGTTCCTATCTCAACAAGTGAAAAATAAATTTGAGATCATTAAACTTGAAGGGAGAATATTTCAAAACACTGTGATTCTTTCATGCCATCTATTGGATGCTATTATCTTCCAAAAGCTCAACACCTTCATGATCTGGCCAAGGAAATCTTTGTATTGACTCGTAGTGGTGCAGAACTGACTCACAGCTGAGCAGTTCTGGTCACAGATTTATACTGATTGGTTCATTCAGGTCTGCAAGGCAGAAAAAACTGTAGTTGAAGACTCACTGTGTCTCTTGGAGTTTGTGTGCCCAAGAACCATAAATGGCCAAATTCATGATCAAAACATTTCCACTTTCTAATCCCTTTGGACTTTGTTACTGCTGCCCATTTCCTCTCCTATAGTTATAATCCTATTTGTGGTATCACATCTTTGGAAGAGCTGTGTAAAAGCAAACAAGTGGTACTTGAGGGAAAAACGCAGAGAGACACAATTTTCATGTCTTATGATTGGAGCTGATTTCCATCAGCAAAAAGTAAAGCTCGAGGAGGAGAAATGCAGACAAGAGTTAACATGCGCAGGGACACACAGTTCAGGAACAAGCTTAAATTCTACTCTCATTTCTGCTCTGCTGGAGTGGATTTGGAGTTGCCATATGTATGGCACATTCATCTGTCCTCCCCACTAGTTTCTTTGTCACCAGGAGGATAAATGCTTGCATATCCAATAGGACAAGGATGCATTCATCAGGAGCTGCAAAACACACCGAGAACACAAAATATATTGTATGTGTTACCAGAGGGTTAAGATCCTTTGTTCCTGAAGATGCCTCAAAGTGGAAGAATGAATTCTCTGCCAAATTCATCCTAGAAGCTTTGAAAAGAAACAGGACGGATGTCCTGCAGTCCCCATTCAGGCCTGCTCCTGCCGTGGCCAGCACTGATAGCAGCCCTCCTGCGGGCAGCAGCAAGGGGCCTCAGCCCTGTCTCTGCAGGAAAGCCAAAGCACAGCTCCCCTAGGTACTGCGCCCGGGGAGGACGGAGCAGTGCCGAGTTTAGCATTTCCTTCTGCTCACGGGTTCTGCAGAAAGGCAGAAAGCTGCAAGATCTCGATGAGACCAAAATATTAATTCTCTGTTATTGCATCAAGTTTGACTAACAAGCCGCATGAATAAATCTGCAGTCTTAGTTTCTGCCAGCGCTAAGTTTCTATGGCAACAGCAACCCTTCTCATCTTTAGGAATTTCATTAGCAAGGAAGGGGAAAAAATGACACACACACACACACACAAAAATCTCACCCCAAATCAAAAAAGATTTGTCACACTAAGAGCAGCATCTCCCTCCCCCACCTCATTTTTTTGGGGGGGGGAAAGTCTGCTCGGGGTTGGGTTTTTTTTTTCCACCTTTGTACAAAGTGTTTATAAAAATCCATGTAATTGTCTTAGAGAAACAGCACTCTGCAAATGCTTTTGTACATCCACATTGGAGAGGCAGCAATCATAAGCATGCAGACTGGAGATGCACCAGGGGAGTGAACATGGCTGTGGCAGCACATTCAGCATTCAGATGAGCCCCTTTGCATACACACAGAGATCTCAGCGCTGCCTCCTTCCTCGACATTTGGAAATGGGAAAGAGGGCTGGGAATGGGAGCCCTTCCATGTGATCATAGTGGAAGTGCCTGATGATATAAACACTTAAGGGAGGCCTAGGTAACATTTGGAAAGTTATCATAGAGCTTTATGTGTTTGTGTATGCCTCTGCTGCTGCTTACAGAAAGCCTCGGCGTTCGATATTCCTGGTGTGGGAATTGAGCTTGTTGGATTTCAAACGCCTGGCTGTGCTTTCTCCTCCTCTCACCTTGTGCTGCCCTATACCCTTGTGGCAAATAAAATACATGCTATTTAAAAAGTCAATTCAATCAAATTGTTTTAGAAAACAAAGCCCCATGAACACAGAAAAAAGAAGAAAGTGATGAACACCCTCTGCTGTGCAAAATAGGTTGGTGCTTACATTGTTCCACCATCCTCTCCTCTGAGTACTTTTGTTACCAACTTTAAGCAATAGGACTGTGGAGCAGTTGCATTACTCAGTTTTGTTCTGGCCCCACTTAAGAGGTTAGAAAGTGTTCCCCTTAACACAGTGAGTATTGGGGTCTCAACTCGTGCCCAGCTCCTCTGGTATCACAGTATCACAGTGCACACAGTGCAGGGAGATGCAGAGAGCTCAGAGCCCTGTGTGCAGTGTAGGGAAGATGCTGCTCCAGGTCAGCTCTGACTACCTGTCCCAGCACTGCAGAGGCAGCACCAGGGCAGTGCTGAAGGGGATGGAATGGTAGATGACACACTGGCAGAAGAGCTAGCTAACAGTGGAGGGGATGGGACACCAGCACAGGAGCCCAGGCTGTTAAGGGGGCAGGGAGGACATGGTTTAATCCAATGTTTGTTCTTCCAGTTCACCTGGAGTTAACACTGCAATTGGAACAAAATGTTCTATTACAGCCTATACCACTGAAAAGCAAATAGCAGCTAGAGAACCCTTTATGAACCTTTTCTGTTGACTCATGAATACACAAGTACACCAGATTCACTGTACATAAATTACATGAAACAATGGTTAAAAGAGTGCTCTGCCTCTTCTGTCATTTTTATCTGTAACCAGATACCAGCCAGGAAACCCCCAGAGACTGTATTATTTCAGAAATACTGGCTGTAGTGCCTTTTTCACCTCGGTTTTACAGTTAACATTTCTGCTGACATCAGTGAAGCAATCTCCCAATTATGTCAGTGGAAGTGGATGGAGAAACATACCTGCCATCACCAAACAGCCACACTTAGATTATTTTCCCCACTTTGCCTAGAAATGGCCAATCAAGACTTTTACAATCACAATCCATTCCCCACTCCCTGGTGGGCTCTATAATTCAGCCAGTCAGAGACGGTATCACAAAACACAGCTAACATATCAAATAACAACATGAATTTTGTATAGTGAATTACAACTATTCACAAAAGGCTGTCAGTGAACAATCTCCAGCCCAATTTCATTATTCATGGAATAAAATGATAAGCAATTCTGAATAACAAATAAATCTGAGAATTTTGTGAGCCATCTAGAACCAATTCAGGAGCTGGGAAGGGGAAGCGAGGTTAGTGGAATAAATTATTTGCTGTGAAATTGGTTGGTTGGTTCTTTACAGCACACCCTTGGGGACTACTAGCCTGATACTTAAAAATCAACTAATGCATATTCCAAAAGGGGAACAACAGTATGTATTCAGCTGCATCAGTGAAGAATGCAAAGGCATGGAGGTAAACAAATTCTCTGCTCAGAATTTGCCCACCAGCGAGAGATGAGTTCTGGGGAAAGGCATTAGCATTTTCTTCTTTGATTTGTCTCCTAGCTGTCCTTCTGGATGATTTGTGTTTTCTCATGTCCATAACAAAATGCAGGTAGCTTGGAACAGAATGTTTGGCTTACAGTTTTTGTCATAAGTATTAAGTCCCACACCCTTTCCCCCCGCTCCTAAGAGTCTTCCAGTCTTGACTGCGAAAGTGGGAGATGTGTTTGCTGCAAGGGAAAGAGGAGACAAAGCAGTGGGGTGCACACATTCTCTCTCTTCATTCCTAGCTGTCAGTCTAGCCTTAGCATCAATTCTGTTGCATGAGTGCAGTGCAAAGGTAGTTTCAGGACGTGTGCTCAGATTAGTGCTCCATCCTGATCATCTGCCAAGTTAATAAGTGCTGGATGTCGTGCTACAGCTTGATTTCATTGGTCACTATTGCACACTCCTGTCTGCAGAGCTTCAAAATTGGAGCTATACAGGTATCTTAGTATGGACATGGTGGTTTATTCTCACAAACAGAATGTGATCTGAAAAGAGGACTTGAATCCACACTTCCCTGATAGTGTTAATGCACCCTGATAGCTGCAAACAGGCTTTGGATTCAAACCCAAAGGTGGGGATTGGGTTCTCGGATGAATCTGCCAGGAGGGAACAAGCACCGAAATTGCCTTAACTTGTCCAGCCAAGCTCCAGTGTACTCAATAGAGAACATCCCCTTGCTTAGTCAAAAGGACATTCATTGCCATTTGCCTTGAAGAGGAATTTCTGATGAAAAATTGATGTTCTTATTCTCTCAAAGGTTTATGCTGAAATTTCCCCCTAAAATAAAATCTGGACAGTTCCATCATTTTAATTGATTAAATATGGATTAGCAATGCTAGTGCAAGAAAAAAAAGAACTGATGGCCTCAAATTCAGTCAGATTAAATCAGGGAAGAAAATGTTGCAATGCACTTCAGCCCAAGGGTCACAAATGGTATGTTACATCAATATAGGCATGAAGTAGCTGGCAGCTACAAACCCAGCAATCCTGGAAGTGTCCAATTTACCTTAAAAAAAGCATAAGATGACAAATACTAATTAAACCTTTTAGTTGGAAGAACAAAAAAAAAACAACCCAAAACAAAAAAACACCAACACACAAGATAAAGCAAAATGAAACATGCACAGTTTATTGCTTTTAAAGGTTTGTGGAGTGGAATGGAATGGAATGGAATGGAATGGAATGGAATGGAATGGAATGGAATGGAATGGAATGGAATGGAATGGAATGGAATGGAATGGACCAGACCAGACCAGGTTGGAAGAGACCTTTGAGATCATCTAATCCAACCTATCATGCAACACCATCTAATCAACTAAACCATGGCACCAAGCACCCCACCAAGTCTCCTCCTAAACACCTCCAATTATGGTGACTCCACCACCTCCCCAGGCAGCCCATTCAAATGAGCAATCATATTGCAGCACCAAGCACCCCATCAAGTCTCTTCCTAAACACCTCCAGTGATGGAAGGCAAATTTGGACTGGCTGGGACTGGGCTGGCTGGGATGGAACTGGGCCTAAACACCTCCAGTGATGGTGACTCCACCACCTCCCCGGGCAGCCCATTCCAACAAGAGGTATAGGAAAAGGTACATCAAAGAAAGTTACCTGGCTGCTGATGGCTTTTGATGTGAGCAGCATTTGGCTGCTCAGGGTGTGTTATTTGATGAGCCCTTATGTGACTCTGGTATTGAAAATAGAAAAGGCTCCTGCGGCCATAGCTGCAGCGTGGGGTCAAAGAACAGAAAAAAAACACTATGTTGCAATGTATTCTGGTCAAACTATTCCAGCTCTGAATGGAATGCAGAAGGTGGGCTTAGTTTTAAGATTGGATCGAGTGGCCAGAGCCCCTTGAGTCATCATTGCTACATGATTCATTCTAATTGCACTCGTTAGTGTTGAAGATGCTGTACAAAATGTTCAAAGAGAGCTGGCTGGGGAGGCTGAAGTGGCTTGGCACCCTTTGTGCAGGAAGACTAGTGCCTCTTTTTCAAGATCTTGGTGCCCTAAAACAGAATCCTAGTGCTGTTTTAATGATGCTTTTGGTTGCACAAGTTTCCTGTGCCCACCACCGAGAAAAAACACCAGCAGCAATTAGACAACTTGGATCAGCTGCAGTGGGGGTTTTGGATCCACCCTACATTTCACCACCCAAAGAACCACACAGTGCAAGGGCATGGTATGAATAATGAGGATGTTTTCCATTAGGGAAAGTGCTTTCCATTGTCTTTGCAGACACTCCCCTATTGTCTACATGTCCACCAGGCATTTTGCAAAATTCTCTTCTCAAGAGCAGCCTTGCATTCATTCATGTGATTACCACAAAACCACTGGCTCTTGCACCAGCTTTCTGCTGGGAAGCTCATGCTGTAGGATTTCCACCTATTTTTCAAGGGTCTGATGCCCACATTGCTGACTCTGTTTGAACATTTTCCTCTGGAAACAAGCTGAGACTTTGGGTGGACCAAAAAAGAAAAAGAAATAAAAATCCCCAAATGGGTAATTTCCCAGGCTTTGGCATTTTCTTTTACAAACCAGTTTTGAAAAGATTACTGGAGAAACTGTTTGATAGGCTTTAGGGCTTTATTAGCCATTAAAGTTGAGTTACAACATGGCAATGGCCCCTTTAGTGCCACTATTTTGCCACATAGCTCCCAATCAAAACAGCAGTCCTTCCCTGTCCATAGACATCTTCTTGTGTCCTTGTGCTCACTTCACTTGGTTACTGTGAGAGACTAATAAGCTTGTCTCTCTTGGTGTACTCAACAAAGATAAAATCACTTGCTGTTTGCCCAGACAATATGTATTGGGCAGAGCCACTAAGGACTCTTGGAAGGTGCAAAGATGACATTGCTCACTGGGCCACAGCTGGCCTACAACAGTGACCCAGCCATTCACGCCTTCAGGGCAAGACAATCTCCACCCATCAAGTACCCTGGGCAGGGTGATGTGTAAGGAATGTGGGGGGATTGTCTGAGTGGAGACGGGGGAGACAGAGATTCCCCCCCCCCATCCAAAATCTTGCCCAAACACACAGCAATACACAGAACCTAAGGATTATTTCCTGCCCCTGGAATTCCTGAGGGACAATATTTGAATACATGCCTAAGGACTAAAAACTATATAAAAGACTGGAGCAACTACTGGGTTGTAGAGAGAAACAGGAGAGAGAAACAGGGGAGAAAAACGGGGAGAAAAATGGAGCTGAAGGAAAACACAGGAGACGGGCCAGGCTGCTGAGAAGGGAAAGCCAGGACAATGCTGCTCCGGAGAAAAGAGGCTGCTCGGAGGACCGCAGCTCCAGCCAAAGCCTCAGCACCCTTTCTCTACAGACCCAGGCTGCCCAGAGGAGCCTCAGCACCATTCCTGTACCAACCCAACATCTCCCCAGAGGATCACAGCTCTTCTCCAGCAAAAGCCTCAGCACGGTTTCTCTACAAACGCAACATCTCCTGCAGCACCTTTCCTCCACAGACTTTAACTGTCTTGGGGGGGATGAGGGGTGTGATAATATAATTCCTTTCCTCTTCTCTCTCTCTTCTCTCTCTCCCTCTCTCTTTACTCCCTCTCCCCTTCTTATGTCCACTTTATTTATGTAATAAATAGTCTAGCTGTTGATACTTTGGCCTCGTTTGTGCCTCTAATTTCACAACACGGGAATATTTAAAAGAACTGTATCTCCGGACCGAGACATCTAATGTCTCCGGACCTTGACAGCTGCATGTTTGCAGAGTTCAGCATCCTTAATGAACATCTCTGTAGGTTTTCTGTATAATTTCATATTTCACAGAATCACAGAATCTGGTGAGAATCAGACCTGGTGATACACCACCTGGAGTACTGCATCCAGTTCTGGAGCCCCTATTACAAGAGGGATATGGAGGTGCTGGAAGGTGTCCAGAGAAGGGCCACGAGGATGATCAGAGGGCTGGAGCACCTTCCCTGACTGACTGAAAGAGTTGGGGCTGTTCAGTCTGAAGAAAAGAAGGCTCTGAGGTGACCTAATTGTGGCCTTCAAGTATCTGAAGGGGGCCTACAAGAAGGCTGGGGAGGGACTTTTTAGGATCTCAGGTAGTGATAGGACTAGGGGGGATGGAATGAAGCTGGAGGGGGGGAGATTCAGACTGGACGTGAGGAGGAAGTTCTTCACTGTGAGAGTGGTGAAGCCCTGGAATGGGTTGTCCAGGGAGGTGGTTGAGGCCCCGTCCCTGGAGGTGTTTAAGACCAGGCTGGACGAGACTCTGGCCAGCCTGATCTAGTGTGAGGTGTCCCTGCCCATGACAGGGGGGTTGGAACTAGATGATCCCTGTAGTCACTTCCAACCCTGACTGATTCTATGATTCTAATCACCTAGGTTGGAAGAGATCTCAAAGATCATAAAGTCCAACCTGTCACCACAGACCTCATGACTAAACCATGGCACCAAGTGCCATGTCCAATCCCCTCTAGAACATCTCCAGGGATGGTGACTCTACCACCTCCCTGGGCAGCACATTCCAATGGCAGATTCAGTTAAGAGAAGTCTCCATGTACTTATAAGGTATAATGATGAGAAACACTCCATGTCTCAAAGACTCTGTAGGCTAGATAGACCACACAGGTGGAAATTGAGGGAAAGGGAGTATCAACCCCCACTTCACAGAGGAGAAATAGAGTCACTGAATGAAAAGGTGATATGATCAGGGAAGAGATTTAGCTGAGCTCTGAGCAGTATGAAACTAGGCACCATTTTATAACTCTCTTTAAAGCATTACAAGGCAACTAGGAAAAATACTACAGAAAGAAATCACAATGCATAGATGTTGTGGAATAAATCCTGCCCTTGTTTGCTTCGTTCTCTCCACTCCCCTCTGGATTTCAAACATCACTGAAGAGCAAGCTCCCATTATTAGGCAAAAACATCTGATACTTCACAAAGCAGTTTCCCCTCTTTCTGTAAGAAAAAGGGGGGAATGTGGTGGTAGGAACCTAATTATGAGCACTCTGGAAAAAAACTTGGACTAGTGGATTTGCATTTAGCCCCTTTGACAGAAAGCAACTCACCAGTGTACTTGAGCTGTAATTATTATTATCAATCACTCTGTGCAGTGACAACAAATAATTATTTTTTAAAAGCATGAAAACAGAATTAACCCTTGCCTCAGGCTCTGCCTGCCTAAAGTGGTGGTTGGTGGTTGCTGCAACTCAGAACACCAGTTGTGGACCTGCTGGTTTTGCTTGTTTACTCTCCCCTTAAAATACCCTGGACTGAATTGAGAGTGCAGTTTGCAGCAGTGACTAGTGAGTGGGAGTCCCTTAACTCCTGAAGGTTAGCTCAGCAGAGTCCAGGTTTCAGAAGGAGGTTGTTCAAGTGTTTGGGTTTTTTTTAGCACTCATGACTTTTTTAGATGTTTCAGAAATGGGAGCCGGTTCCTGGTGAGACTTTTGGCTTCAGGGCGAGATGATTCATTGACATTTCGACACAGAAGTGTGTTTCAGCATCAACCAAGCCATACCTTTGATTCACCCGGTCTCATGTTAGGTAAGAGCTGTGGCAATGGCATCAGGCACATGGCCACTTCTGTAGGGCCAGAAATTCAGCATTGCCCCATCACCAGCCCAGGACTGTGGTTACCTCCTCTGTAGCCCTATCCTAACCTGAAATGTCCACTCTGATTTTCTTCTTGTCCCTTAGGTCAGAAATCTCAACATCCCACAGTGGATGGAGCCTGGGCAGGTGCTTGCTTTCCTGGGATATTGATCCAGCTGTAACACAGTGAAAGCACAAAAGAGTGGCAGGAAAATGCCAGATGTAGGAAACCACTCACCCTGGTATAAAACACTTATTTCTGTAGGCAGCACAAGACAGAGTGGAGTGTGAATGTTAAAGCATGGTCTAGGACACTGTGGCTTAGTTTACTGCTTTGTTTGTACATCTCTTCGTGTTCTAAGGCAGGCACAGGTTTAGCTGGATGGTGGCAGAGCACTGGAAGAGACTGTCCAGAGAGGCTGTGGAGTGTCCTTCTCTGGTCACTTTCAAATCCCCCCTTAGATGCTTTATTGTGCAACTTGATCTAGGCAAACCTGCTTTAGTAGGGGTGTTGGACTGGATGATCCCCAGAGGTCTCTTCCAAGCCCTGTCATTTTGTGATTCTGTAGAGGGGGCTCTAGCCCCTCTTTTGGGACTTCTCAATGCTGTCTTCAGCTCTAACTCGTCATCTTCAAGGTTGGGAATCTCAGCAGTCTTGTGACTCTGTGGCAGCTGAGGTGTATTTCAACCCTGTTAACCCAGACTTAACCGTATCAATATTTCTTCAGAAGCAAAACCAAAGATGCACAATCAGAAGCACAGCCTAAAAGATCTCACATGGGAAAAACCCTATCAAGACTGTTCGAATGGAGAACACAGGGAACATGTAATAATCATCTTTTTTCCTCCAGGTAGGCAGCTAGAAAGCTGGAAACCCTGCTCCCCTTACCTTTCCCAGCCCCAGGACTGACCCTCCTGAAACAGCAGTGTATCCTGGCAGGTATCCATACTGGCTGTTTGTGGCTGTGTGCTGGCACCAAGCATTACCCTCTATTGTGCACTGGGAGTGCAAGGATGCCCTGGCCAAACCTCCCAAGAGGGGACAAAGTGCAGCAGTCAGGGGAAAGAATGCAACCATCAGCTAGCACAGGATTTTTAATCAGATCAGTGTGTGGCCAGTGTCTGTAGGAAATGTTTGCAGTTATTCCTTATTAAATGCCAATGACAAAGTGTTTTCTAGGCATAAACCTCTGCCTTTCTTCTCTAGAATGCCAAGGCAATTATTTGTGGCATTTTTTCCCCCCTTGCTTTCTTTGCTTTTCTCAAAGGTTCTTTCTCGTGCACATGGACACTCCTCATTTCCAACGCATTTACAGTGGCAGGACTTAACAAATGGAGAGCTGCACTATTAAATAACAACAAGCTCAAACGCAGGGAGGGGAGAAAGACCTCCCCACTGCTCAGTAATGCTTTGATTCAAACCAAAGCAAAGAAGAAAAGGCAGGGAAATCTGTAATTTCAAAGCAGACCCATCTGTTGTTATCTTGCCCCGTTTCCCTGAGCCACCTCCTGCTACATTTCAAAGAAAAGGAGGTTAAGAGATGGGTGACAGTTATGCCAACGCTGATCAGCTGCATCTCAGTTGTACCAAAGCTTTAGTGTGCTAGCTTAAGAGATGGACAGAAGGACCCTTACACCTGTGGTGGTTTTCACATGCTTTCTGTCTCTGCCAGTTTCTACATCGGCTCTGACCCTCCTAAGGGAGTTGCTTTTAAAGTCCATGATTCCTAGGGAAATGATCTAGAAATCTGCACAAGCCAGGACGCAGCAGGCATTTGAAAGGTCGGGAGAGATTTGTTATGGCCAGCTCTGGTAGTCTCCTTTTTGGCAGCGACCGTAAATGTGTCTGTGGTCCTATACAAGGGAGTGGGTTACTGACAGTCACCAAGAGCTTCATGACAAGGAGTGAAGGACAGACTCTAGAGAAGGTGTTAAGAGCATGTCACATAAATGGCACTTCTTGTGGCTCTGAGATAGACTATTCACAGCTATTAAGAAAAGACCAGACCTTGGTCTTTCCAGTTAGGGGAGGAAGAAGGAGGAGAAAAGGGCCAAAGCTCCCGTTATAGGCACTGAAACAGTTAAAAGCAAATCTCTACCACCAAATTGCACTGTTGGCTCTAACTGAGCCACGCTGGCCACTGTAAAATTGGACAGGAAATGAGTTTTGCCCAGGAGCAAATACTCGTTTGCTTAATTCCAATTCTTCCATTCTGAACTCCTTCCTGGTGGGTGCTTAGGAGGTTATTGTTGGAACTGAATAGAGTAATCAGGACCTGGCCCTAGAAGAGATAATCTGGGTAATCACACCTGACTTTGCAGAGACTGAAATGAGTCACCATTACATGAGCAACTGAGCAATGCACAGAGAGACCTTTGATAGGAAGTATCATTTTTGTCTTGGTTTTTAATGTGGGAAGGACACATCATCTCAAGTGGATTATACTCATGTCCTAAGAAGCTTGCATACATAATCAAGCTAGAGCCATGACTGATTCATTTTACCTCCAGCTATTTCTTTTTAGTCTGGGGTTTTCTGGGTTTGGTAATTGTTCCTTTTATTTTACTATGCTTGCCATAAAATGGTGCTCTGGAGGCTATTCCCTAAGAGTTAGTGATTTCTCAGTGCGTGGAGGTTGGTGCATACATGCAGAGACACACATAGCAACCAGTAAACACTGATCTTCTGCAAATTGGAGCAGCCTGAGCATAGCAGTCTCTAATCTAGTTCCTAACAAAAATGTCCAGGAGAAATTAGTGTTGGGGAAGAGTCCTAGCAACAATATGATAAGTCCCTAGAGAGCTAACCTCTCTGAAGTGTGTCAATGGTTCTGTCACATTTTTAAGAAAGGAAACCAGCACGTGGACTTTTGAGGGACAAAAGTCATGGGGAAAGAGAAGGGGCAGGGCTGATGCGAATTCACCTTCCAGTTACCCATGAGTGATGTGCATCAGCCAGACCTAGCCAAAAGGGAAAGTGAACACATGCCCCGGGGCTTGCTGAGGATTGACTCCTCTTGCAGAGGTTTCAGACAGGTTGCTGAAAGCAGGCAGCAGCCATTTCTTGCCTGTGCAGTCTCTTTCTTATTCCTGATAGATCCACACCCACCCACGCAGGGAAGGGAACGTAAATCAAAACACTGAATCGATGCCACAGGTCTGTGTCTGCAGGGTTAGTGGTTTGCCTTTGCTATAGACAAGTGCTGAGATTAAAGACAGTTGAGTAGTTGCATCGTTCACATTCTGCCTTATTTTACCTCTAGATGTTCATTTAAACGTAGAGTGTGTGCACGCAGGAAGACAAAAGCTTTTAACCTGCAAAATCCTGATAGGAGGAATTATCCACACTGCTCAGAAAAAAATATATGCTACAACTGACAACACAGTCGTGAGCTGTGAAAGCAGCCCTTAAATGATGGAACATGAATAATCAAGGAAAATAAAGCAGATGGATGGAGGTATAGACACACAGATAAACAGATAAACGAGGGGCTGTATCTCCAGATGCAGTTAGGCAATTAACTCTCAAAGAAACCAAAAGGAGTCATTTAAATTAATACCTTGGAGGATCTAAGTTGATATCAATATGAAGAACTTTAGTGAGGTTTGGCATGAATTCCTCACCTTATTAAAGATAATAAGGTCCAGGTTCCTCTCAGAGCCACCGTTTTGTTCATCATTCTGAGATGCGTATCTTGGTACTTGCTGGGTATTACCAGCTCGTCCAAAATTGATTGGCATTGACCATCTGGGCCACATTTTCAAAGGAATGTTGTCTCCTCTGAGACAGAGAGCAGATTGCATGTCACAGTTCTCCTGGAGGGTTTTGAGATGGTTTGAAAATCTGGCCACAAGTGACACAAGAGAAGCAGCTGGTTGCTGAGCACTTACAAATGTGATTCTAAGCCCATGCAAAACCCTGGATCAGGCATTCAGGGCTGTGTGAAATCCACAGCGCTTTTTGACTTGGAGTCTTTCACAAACCTCTTTGTCACCACAAAGAAATATGTTCAGTGTTGAGTTTTTGACATCAGTACCTGCATGCCTACCCCTCTGTCTGTCCAGCAAGCAGCCTCCTCTCTGATTACAGTGTGTCTTTTGAGATCACCCTCTAGCCTCATTTCTCATCTTCTTCCCAGTGAAAATAATTAAGCTAGTTGCAAGAAAACCCTTTGAATTAAGTGGTTTTCACCTCTTTACAATTCAGGGCTCTTATGGGTTTTTTAGGTGAAGGCATAGCCTCAAATAAGTTGGGTTGTTTCTTCCCCCAGATTACTGGCTTACAGAGAGGGGGAAAATTTACATCCAGAGAGAAAGGAGGAAAAGGTTATTGGAGGTGGGAGGGAGAAAGGAAGGTAAACTAGGCACAGAACGGGCCAGCTATTTTTCCTCTTTCAAAAATCCCTGCCAATATGCTAGCTGTGCCATCTGGCATCCGTGATAAATTTGACTATGTGTAATTGCAAGCTGCAGAGAGAATTTGAGAGAGGCTGGAAATTTCTCTGTCTAGGTTCTTCTGTAGCCATTATCACTGTAATCGTTGAACACAAGAAAGCAACATTGTCGTTTTTCATCCTCTCCCGGAATGAAAAGCTCCTCATTCTCTCACTGTCTTTTTCAGTTCAGTTGATTTCATTTGAACAGCAAAGCCAAGGTGGTGTCAGTTCCCTTCCCGTCCTCCATGCATATTTAAGGTAATTTTAAAACTAGAATCTGAGAGAGACAGAGAACATAAAATGAATCCATTTCTAAGCAAATTCCCCACCACAAACGAAGCAAGAATTTTGAACTTCCAATTTACATTTCAACATGTCTCAGTTTCTTTACACATTTTCTTTACATATTTCCCTCTGACCAGTGAGCCAGTCCAAATTTGCCCTCCACAGCATCTCCAGCCTCGTGCCTGGCCCATTTCCATCCCAGCCAGCCCAGTCCCAGCCAGTCCAAATTTGCCCTCCACAGCATCTCCAGCCTCGTGCCTGGCCCAGTTGCATCCCAGCCAGCCCAGTCCCAGCCAGTCCAAATTTGCCCTCCATCACTGGAGGTGTTTGGGAAGAGACTTGATGGGGTGCTTGGTGCTGCAATTTGATTGCTCATTTGAATGGGCTGCCTGGGGAGGTGGTGGAGTCACCATAATTGGAGGTGTTTAGGAGGAGACTTGATGGGGTGCTTGGTGCCATGGTTTAGTTGATTAGATGGTGTTGCATGATAGATGGGACTTGATGATCTCAAAGGTCTCTTCCAACCGGGTCTATCCTATCCTATCCTATCCTATCCTATCCTATCCTATCCTATCCTATCCTATCCTATCCTATCCTATCCTATCCTACCCTATCCTATCCTATCCTATCCTATCCTATCCTATCCTATCCTATCCTATCCTATCCATCAGTCAGTTTCCGACTGGTAACTACTTGAGCTGCTTTCTGTTTCTTATGTATTATTTTTTCCATTTCTGGAATATAAGCCTTTGTTTGTTTGTTTGTTTGGGTTTTTTGGTTAATAAAGAAAAGCAGAAGCAAAGAACAAGTATTGCCAAGCATTTTCCCATATATATATCGCTGCCTTTTTTTGCTTCCTAGAATTTACATTAACTCAGACAGGTAAAGGCTTTATTGATCATTAGGTCAGGTAAAGGAGGCAGATGGGATGACATTTAGGGATTCCTGTACCCTAGAGAAGAGCTGGGCCCCACAAAGCTCTTGCACACTTTATAGCTGCCTGGGGATGCTTTAATTCACTGTTTAGTCATGACCTTTATTGGGTCACCTACCAGCTCTGTGCCCTCAGAGCACGCTGCATTCAGGTCATGCCTCTCCCCATGTCGGCACATCTCTCTGTGGCGGAGTTAAGTGGATAGTGGTGAACAGATTAGTTCTGCATCACCTGCCAGTCTTTGCCATGCCAGAAAAAATATCACTGAACTGGCTCTGGATGCCTTCCAGGTCTCATGGACAAAGGGGCACAACACTGGGGAGACTGTGGCATCCCAGGACACAACACAGGCAAACCAGGACACGCTGCTTTGTGAGCCACAAGAAAGCTCTTGCACTGTTCCACTGACCCTGTTCCCTTTGCAAATCCCTCCCCAATTTACAGAAGCGTGGGGAGGTGGGGGAACTTCTGTGTCACACAGTCCATTTGATTCTTTCTCTACCTGGAACAAAACTCCCTACAGCTTTGATCCTGAGAGTGCTTTTGCTCACGTGTTTCCACTGCCCACATGTGTGACTCCTGGGCTGGAGCATGGACATGAGTAGAGCAGCACAAAGAGGGAAAATCTATCCTGAGCACGCAGAGAGACCTAGGAGTGAAATGAAGAGCCCATGGGCAGAAGCTCTGTGTCTACAATAACAATGGGAAAAGAACAAATAAACATATGCAGTGCAAATAATAGGCTATCTAGGGAGGAGGGATGTGTTAGCAATGTGTCTATAGCTGTCTGGCTGCTCCTGTGCCAGAAATGTTATCACACCAGCAGATCACAACCAGCCTCTCACCTCTGCCTGCCAAGTGCTTGTCTGGTTGTTCTTTAGCTTTTTCAGTGAAGGCAGTCGAGCTGCTTTAAATAGTAGATCACTGCTACCTTAATTTGTTTTGACTGAAGGTCATTAAAGAGTGACCACCACAGAAGCACAGCCACAGCTGAAGGACAGTGAGGACCAGGTGGCAGATGGTGGGGACACTTTCTTTTCCAGACTTCACAGTTGGTGCCAGAAGAAGACCTGTGTCCAGTGTCAGTCCCAACTTCTCAGAAAGGTGGTTCAGATCCAAGGCTGCATTTACTCAAATCCTTAAGATCTTAATGGCTCAGCCTTTACCTGCTTCCTCGTTGTTAATATGTAGAGAAACAAACAGTAAATGCATTACTATAAAATAATTTGTCTGTTGAAGACAGAAAAAACTGAGGAAGGAGGTCTGTATCTTCCAGGGAAGCAAAGGCTGTGCTGTGGATGAGGTGAAGGAGCAATGAAGCCAAGTTGGGTATGTCAGGCAGGGTGCCAGCAACCCTCAGCCTGGAGTAAACAATGCAGCGGCTTTGCACATGGACAGTTCTTTGGACTTTGATCCTGGTGCTGCAACCAACTGTGCAGGGCAGCTCAGCCAGGGAATGAAAAAGTGGCTGCTGTGATCAACCATGACCAGCAGCCTCTTCCAAAGATCTGAAGGAAAGTTGTGAGAATTGCATGGAGCTGACCACAAGCTGATATGTGAGGTCCGTGGCTGCACCTGGCTACTCGTGCAACAGCCTGTGGACATGGGCAGTGCAGGAAGCAGGCAGGTTCTTAGCTGCATGTCTGAAGGCATATGTTTGAAGCACAAGCATAGTCTCTGTTCCTGAACTCTCATAGCAAACTCTTAGCCTTGGGGAACACACTCAGAAATCATCACACAACCTCTGTGGGGAAAAAGTCAGTATCTAGTTCAAACAATGTCACTGTCTCCCCGCTGATAAAACAGACACAGAAGTCAGGACTGGTTTAACAACCTCCTTTCTCAGAAGTTCCCAACCATCAAATTTCAAGGGTTGCTCCTTTGATCTCAGAAGCATTAGAAAGATGGTTTTTTTTCTTTTCTTTTCTTTTTCTGTTCCTTTCCTTTTCCTTTTTCATTTCAATTTCACTACTATGCCATGGCACAATACCTAACCCTGCCTAGCTCTGAAGGCTTCTGCTACTCTGATTTGTTTTTGTTTCTAGCCAGTCTCTAATTATTCTGGTCTTGCAGAAGGGGGAAGGGAACCTCGTCAGCTTGAGCATCTTGCTAAGGGAAAATGAGACAGCTAAGAGGGAAAAAGGAAATTGGTACAGTTTGTAATTGTTTTTGTTCTTCAATCACTCAGGAAATAAATTGCTGTAGGAAAGAGGGGAAAAAAAAAGAAAGGTCTTTGAACATCCAAAGCAGAAGAGAGCCAATAAAGGCACTGCATTTCTTTGAAAAGCAGCCCCCTTTTCCTCAGCCCATTTCCACTCTTTCTCATTAGTTCAGATAACTCTCGTAACATTAATTCATTAAGCTCTTCCAGGATTTATTTCCCTTCAAACAGCTGCTGAGAAAATAGAAATAATCTCCTTGTTGCTGATTGAGCCCATGATTGCCACTGCCAACAAGGCTTCTCCTGCTGGCACCGTGGGGAGGTGCCAGGTCTCAGCCCTGGGTGGCTGTTTGATGTTCAGGGGAACAGAGGGAATGAGGGCAGGAAACCTGATTTGGGCTGAGTTTTATGGATTGCATTTATTTCATAGATAATTGGCAGCCGTGATTGTAAATGGGAATCCATCTTTGACTGAAAGTATTGGGAAGGGTTTCTCAGGGAGTGAGGTTTAAACAAATCCTAGGCAGTGGGGATTTATCCCATTTTTCACCCTTTCACCAGCACCTCACAGCTGCAGTAACTGTAGGTTTCATTTTGCTACTTGGGAGATGGCTATTTCCCAGCTGCTATTTCTCAGTCTCACTTAGTTTGGGAGGCTTTGGTCCTGGGTAGACAGCTTATCTACAGTCAGGGGGAGGTTTTCCAGTGGTTTGCATTCACCCTCAAACTGAAGACCTTGTTTAATCCAAATATGGAGAAGAGAAGTTTTAAAATGCTACTTTCAAAGCTTTTCCCCTTTTTCTTCTTTCCAAAGGAAAAGTCTTTCCAAAGCCTTGAATCAAAAAGTCTTTCCCAGCATATATAGCAGTGAGGGTGGTCTGAGCTGCAGTGGGTTTGTTGCTTCATATGGCTAAAGCACATTTTATGGGAAGAAAAGGAGTGGAGAAAACCATAAAGCAAGTTCCTTTTCTTACAGTCTTATTGCTGGGCTGTACAGAAATCCCTCGATCCCAGAAGCAACACAGAAGAAATGAGGTGATCTGTTATATAGGTCTTTTTAATTTGATGGGATATGGACCATGATGTGAGTCATGGAATCCAGCCATGGTTTTCCACAACCTCAATGACCAGCCCTCAGTCAGGTTTCAAAAACCTCAGTTTCCCTCTGAAGAGAAGAGCAGAGAATACACAACACTGTGCACTAGCAGCATAGCTAAGGTCCTTTGAACATGTAAGGTGGTGCATAAGAACCTCCATGCTCATAGATTTTGTGCAGCAACCAAGGAACCACCTGGCATTGCCCAGGACTGGGTAACAGAATAGAATCACAGAATCAACAAGGTTGGAAAAGACCTCAGAGATCATCAAGTCCAACCTGTCAACACAGACCTCGTGACACAATGTGGCACCAAGTGCCACATCGAAACCCCTCTTGAACACCTCCAGGGAAGGTGACTCCACCACCTCCCTGGGCAGCACATTCCAATGGCTAACAACTCTCTCTGTGAAGAACTTTCTCCTCTCCTCCAGCCTAAATTTCCCCTGGCGCAGCTTGAGACTGTGTCCTCTTGTTCTGGTGTTGGTTGCCTGGGAGAAGAGACCAACCCCCTCCTGTCTACAACCTCCCTTCAGGTAATTGTAGAGAGCAATAAGGTCACCCCTGAGCCTCCTCTTCTCCAGGCTAAACAATCCCAGCTCCCTCAGCCTCTCCTCATAGGTCTTGTGCTTGAGGCCTCTCCCCAGCCTCGTTGCCCTTCTCTGGACACGTTCAAGAGTCTCAATGTCCTTCTGAAACTGAGGGGCTCAGAACTGGACACAGTACTCAAGGTGTGGCCTAACCAGTGCTGAGTACAGGGGCACAATGACTTCCCTGCTCTTGCTGGCCAAACTATTCTTGATGCATGCCAGGATGCCATTGGCCTTCTTGGCCACCTGGGCACATTGAGTGGCTTAGGACAAGGGAGTACAGTCTTTATTCTCAGGGGAGGATGAGAATAATTTCTCTGCAAACATTTTCCACACTTCTGTGCTATCTTCTTGCTTCTTCGTGATGAGATCATCCAAAGCCAAGCAACGCTAAGGATCTTGTGGCTGTGTAAATGCCAAAAGCTGTTTTTCCAGCCCTTTGCAGGTTTTCTGGTGCATCAGTGCATTTTGTGAAGCTGTTTCCAGCTCTTTTTTTTTTGGCTGGTGTAGAACACAAGACAAATTATCAAGGATTCAAAATAGTACAAAGGGTGTCACTTGATATTCACTAGCCAAACAGGTATTTCATTATGATTTCACTTATCTCTTACCTATTTAAGGAAGCAGAAACACACACATTCGTATTCCCAAGCATTTTCAGATGCATACCAAATAACCCAATGACCAGCAGATCCAAGCACTTGAAGATGTTTCCTTCTTTCCTTCCACCTTGCTGTCCATTCATCACCCATGTCCCAAAAAGATAAAAATAGCTCAACATGTGAGCTGCAATTTGATGTGAGGTTTCCATCAGCTATGGGGATGTGTGGAAGGCAGCCAGGTAGCCTAGCAACAGAATGCAGCTATTTGAGGCTAGTCCAGACATAAAGCAGAGAAGGACTGATTTTCCTCGGGGTGGAGGCAGTAGCAGGATATGGGAGAGCTCTCCCTCCACACCCAAAAGACAGGCAGTAGCCAGTGCTATGGGTGTATTTATACCTCCATGGGACAGAGGGACTTTCAGCTTATCTGCATGAATATCAGGCTGCTGATGTACCACCTACATGAGTGGGGCTGGAAAGCAAGATGTGAAAGGTGATAGGAGTGGGAAGGAGAGAGTTACACCTAAAGAAAAATGCCTGTATTGTCAGAGCATCTTATAATGATCTCTATATGCTCTGTGTTAGCAGGATAGTTTGTCTCTAATCACATCCCTCATACACACAGAGTAAAAATTCTCATGATAACTAGAGGGAATCTTCTGCAATTTATGGTCTTAGCCAGCATCCTCATAACCCGTGGGGCTTGTGCTGGAAGCTTCAGTGGTGCTTCGTCAAGCCCTTGCACAGCATCCTGACAGGGCTGCCCTTTCAAACTGACTGCATGGCAACTATTCAATGCCCCTTAAATCACACCTAGCCCTTCTTTCAAATTATCAACTCTGCAAGCCTGCTACGGAGGTAGCATTGTCTACCACCTCAGCCTAAGCAACAGATGAAGGCTGTAGCCTTTCCTCTGACACTGGCTGGTGGTTGACCTTGAGTCAGCTCTTTGATCTCCCCAGTTTTTGGTTTTGCCATTTGTGAAGAAGGAACAATGATATCTCCCTCCTTTCATGAAGCATCCTGCAAGCTAGACATGAAAAACACCTATAAAAATGCAAAACACGGCTATGATTTATTTAACAGCTTTTCCACCCCAGTCCTCAGCCTATTTATTACCACAATTGACAGCTGTGCTGAATGCAGATGCAGATAACGTGTGGGTTTCCTGAAACAAGCCTGAACTCCCTCTCACAGGGAATGCACAGGCTGGCTCCAAGGTGGCAAGAAAGGAAAACCCATCTGAGAGGAGATTTGGCACATCAGCAAAGGGATGCCCCCATTCAAATGAGGTACCTTTGTCCCAGGGTTTAATTCTGCATGCAGGAGGGCAGCGGTTCATCCCTTGTAACTGCAAAGCACAACCTAGTACAAGCCACAGCCCAAATCTGCTGCAGGAGGGAGAGATGTTGACAAAGCAGCACCATGAGAATGGGACAAATCATGCCATGGCACAGAACTTCAAACCAAGGAGAGGGGTCCCTTTTCTAGAGAGACTGGGCAATTTATCATTTTCACCATCATTTTACATAGACTGCCAAGGGGAAAACTTCACTGTCAGGATCAATAAGGGGCCTTCTTCCCTTTCCATCCTTGCTGTGACCAATTTTACTCTAATCTAAATGCAAATCTATTACCAGCCTATAAATGAGAGCCTCAATTTAAAAGGGTGAGAGAAGTCCATGGACAATGAACAGGTGACTGATTCCCTAATGCTCACACTATTAATAACATCCCGTATCAGCCGGTGTACTTCGGAGCTGAATGCTAGTGAACAGCCTGAGAGGTCTTTTAAATGATCTATACACTCCTCACCAGGGACTCCCTTGCATTGATCTGTAAAGATGGGCATTTCATTTCCATAATTTGTCTCAGATAGATTTCCTTCTGAGTTCTCTAGATGTGTTTGCAGTCAGCTCTCCTCCATATTTCAAAAGGCTTTTCAGCCCAGACAGGAGAATTTGTAAAAGGCTTATATGTGTGTGCATGCTTTTTGTGAGTGGTTCCAGGCAAAATCTTTCAATGCAGGCTGCTGTTTTAAAGGTGAGCAGTATATTACATCTGGATAACTTCCTTTTCTTCACTTTACTGCTGATACAGAAGTCCAAGATCTTGTGGACACATGACATTGCTTGGGACAAGAGTAGGGGATGCTGCTGAGCGTCATGTTGTCCTTCCGTTCCCACAGACACCTCAGCATTCACCTTCACATTTCTTTTTTCCCCTTCCTCCCCAACTTCTCTTCCTCTGCAGTTCATGCAAATATCCAAGCCTTTGCTCTCCTCTTGGGAGCAGCCATGATTTTTCTGAAGAAAACAAACTCACCTCTCCTGACCTGTAAAATGGCTTCACATATTTCATAAGAAGAGCCCACAAAGCACTGAAGCAGACAACTCTGCAGTCTGTTTCACCCTGATTTAACATCAGATTTTAGGTCTGAAATGTCATCAAGTTAAGCATATAATGATAAAACTAGATCCCAAGGCAGCAAAGCATTTAAGCATGCACTTGAAGCGTATGAGTAATGTCACTGGCTGTGTACAAAAAAGCAGTTTTGGTGGGAAACATGATTGTGATCTTTGACAGAGTGAGTTAGTAGCCCCAAATGCTAGTGTGTAAATAAAATAAGAAATTACATGCATAAATCCTCACCTTTAAGCCTTTACAGGGGAAATTATTCAAGTGCAGACACAACTGCAGCAGCTGTATGAGCACTTTGCTCCTGTCAATGGGTCTGAAAGTTGCTAAATATCCAGGTGGTTTACCTTTTACTCTTCATACTAACATCAACATACTGATGCCCAAAATGATGTCCTTTAGACATCCCTTTGTACTGCAGCTCATTCAATTCCTCTGCAGCAGACACCAAAGTCTTAAGTGAAACTGCAGCTTCATTCCCAGGGGACAGTGACTGAAATGCATGTCAGTAGTTTGTCTTTTCCATATTTATTGTTTCAGCACTCTGTCTGGTGAGACTATGCTAGGCTGGTGTTGCAGTTTGAATAGAATAGAATAGAATAAACCAGGTTGGAAGAGACCTTCAAGATCATCACGTCCAACCTATCATCCAACACCACCTAATCAACTAACCCATGTAACCAAGCACCCTGTCAAGTCTCCTCCTGAACACCTCCAGTGACGGCGACTCCACCACCTCCCCGGGCAGTCCATTCCAATGGTTTGCTTGAGCTGAAGAAGATTTGGAGGCTCTATGGCTCGTTCCCCTCCTGAGAAGGGGACCAGAGTTCCCTGATGTGTCTCATCGAGCAGACCAGATGGCACAAGGGGGTTTTCCTGAGCCTTTCTACATCAGCAGTGTCACCTGCAGCTGGGAGAACCCACATTGTTTTCTTCATCACAGCCCCTTCCCTGATTCATAGAATCATAGAATCAATAAGGTTGGAAAAGACCTCAAAGATCATCAAGTCCAACCTGTCACCCAAGACCTCATGACTACTAAACCATGGCTGCACTGTTTTTCAATGCTGCCTCACCACCAGCATCCCCAAGCCCCATGGAGGACCCTGCTCTAGTCCTGATATCACCCACAACCAACAGCAATGCACAGGGAGTTAATTTAGAGGCTTTAAACATTCCTGCTTCCGACCTCCATCACACCAGATTTTCTCTCTGGCTTTGTTTTCTGAGCCTGTGTTGAGCAGCATTACTTCTCCCTCCTTCAGTCACAGCCCTTCAGTCACTGGCCTGATAAAGCTGCCCCAAGCTCTGTTGTCTGCTCACTTCTCTGACACACAGATTAGCCAACAGCTACAAATAAAGGCACTAGCTCTGCTTTTCTGGAAGGGATTAGTGTGCTTCCAGAAAAATTTCAAATCCACAGGCTGGTCCCTTTGTTCTGCTCCACTTCATGCACATATTTTTGTTTAGCCTTATAGAAAAAAAACCTGACATGAAAAAAATAAATAAATTGGAGGTGAGGAAGAAAAGGAGAGAGGGGGAAGGGAAGAGATGGATTGCCTTGCTATTGCTATTGCCTGGCATTATCTCTCCTTGACTTTATAGGGGATGGAGAGGAGGCAGCAGTGTTGAAGCCACAGTGGATTCTCTGGATGGTGCAGCCACTCACCATGCTGTCAGATGTTAATAATTATTTAGCAGTGGAGTGTGCAGAGACTTGGGGGCTGGGGAGAGTGTGTGTGTGGGGGGGGGGGTTAGGAAATGAATTTACATGCATCACTACAGTGGCCTTTAAAAGTCTTAGCATGAAAAATGCATGGCTGCCCATGCATTATTTATTCAGCAATGAATAGAATTTCCCAAAGATCAGACTCACAGGTCAAGACTGACAAATGTGGCAGAATTAAGCATTGTGTCTATCAGCCCAGTAGCAGATATGGAGGGGAGCAGGGCTTCAACATGTAAAGCACTGCTGCTTTGTTGCATAAATCTGGCTTTAGAAGGACACACAGGGTTTACCCCGACCAGCACTCCCTTGCCAGCCTGTGTTTAGCAGGAGAGAGTCTTGTTTTTCCATTCATTGTGAATTCACATTGGGTTCATTCCCCCTTTCCACACTGAGAAGCCTTTTAACATTAAGTACCTGTGGCAGAATCTAGTTGTTTTGATCCATGAAGCACCATTTTTTTCTCCAGGTTTTCCTGTGTTTATTCTGTCACCAACAAGGCAGCTTGAATACAACCTTGAGGCTCTCAGCTGACAAATACCCTCCAACGATTCTCTCCATCTCTCTCTTTTTGCCTTTCCAATTGTACTTCTTGTTTGAAAATAATTTTGTGCAGTCTCTAGTCCAGCTGCCTCCAGAATACCAATGAAGTACATCTGAGACAGTGACTGTGTTTTCATTAGCTGGGCCCATCAAGTGTCAGGTGGTGTGCAGATCCTACCAGATAGGTGTTCCCCTCACTGCATGCACAGCCATGCATTCGTCACTCCTGAAATGCCAGGACCCCTCCAGACAAAATAATTGTGGTCTGGCAGAGCCTTCCAGCAGTGGGGGAAAGAGCTGAACTGTGGAGTGTGAGGTTAGCTCCAAGCTCCAGCTCAGCATTACCAAATATCATTAGCTAATGAATAGGGGAACATCTGGTCAGTGTGGGTTCTCATTGCAGAAATATAAATCAGAAATGTTTGGAGTTCTCTCACTGTCATGACTAGAAAGGCATGAAGAAAGGCACACAGCGGGTTCTTTGCACAGCTTAGCAGCTTATTATTGTAAAGAGGCACGTTTAACTTGTGTGAGGGTCTCCTTACAGAGTCAATTGTTAGACCATTTGCCTTCTGGGGAGAGTCTTGACACAAAAGAGGTGAGCTAGAGGTTTTGAAGTCTAATAAACACCTACCCACTGCTTAGTGATGGGAGGAATAGATCTGCAACCACTGTATTTTCCTTGCATGTGTTGAGTTTTGACTGGGAAGAAGTGTCTCTCTGTTACAGCTGTTCCAGGGAGTCTGATCCACTGGGACCGTATTGAACAGGGCAGACAGACCCAGGCCAACCCAGCAGGACCTAACAGAGGGGAAAAGCCTGGGAGTGTGAGAAGGGACAAAGGCATGGAAGACAATGAGCTGGATGGAAATGATCACAATTTCCATGGCAAGACAAGCAAAAAAGGCAGGAGGGAAGTGAAAAGAGACAAGGCAGTCTGGGGGAAGGAGATACAGACAGTGCAAAGCACTACCAAGCGCAGGTTAGGAGAGTGCAGCCAAGCCCCTTCCTGCTTTGGCTCACTCCCATCATATGGAAGCTTTCCTGTCCCTGCACACCCTTTCATCCACAGAAGGATGGGAAATGCTGCTTGAAACAAATTGATCCTTCTACTCTGCAGGCTGCCTTCCATGTGGACAGGGAGCTCAGGGAACAGATAAGTCACAGGAAGGGACAGCAAACATCTTGTGTCCTGCCCCATTCTTTGTGTTGCGTGAAACAGGCACAATGCCTGCACACTCTGAGGAAATCAAAGAGTTCATCAGCTTAGTACACTGTTATTCCTGTATAGGGTCAGTAAGATTTTCCCCACCACCATCCCCCTTGCAAGTGCCATAAGTACGTAATACACATCTTACAAGTGCAGAAGCACCTCAGGAGCAATCTACTCTGGAGCTTGCTTGAAAATTGCTGTTTGCTGTAATGGTACCCAAGGGAGCACTGCTCTCTAATATTTGTTTAAAGCAGACTGGTAAAAGCAAAGTAATGTCCTTACTTTCTGAATGCAGGCTGTTCCCCAAAACACTGGGCAAAATTGAATTGCTGAAAGAACAGCAATAAATTGCTCTGCTCTGGAGTGAGAGATCTGAATCCAATCCAAACATACAGGTTGAAAGGTGAAGCCTAAGTAAGAGGCAAATAATTTTTACAGCTGGCATTTGGTATGATGCTTATAGCAAGGTTGCCTGCCTAAAGGTGAGCTGCTGGGCATTGTCTTGTTTTGTCACCTGGTTAGGATTTGTTTGTTGTTAATTATATACATGGCCTGATGAAAAACTCAGAAGAAGGAGAAAGCATCTGCAGCAGCAGTGACCAAAGCCAAGATGAGGAAAGACACTTTTGGAGTCTCAGGATCTAAATGTCTTTAGGAAACAATGCAGTAGGAAAGTACAGTCCAGGTGATACCCTTGCCATGCACAGACTTCTATATTGAAGCCAGAGGGAGAAGGAGGAATACAGGACTGCCTGAGAAAAGCTGGAGGCACTGAATGTCTGACTGCCTCATACATATAGCCTTGAGTTTCTACACAGGGTGAGTTTAGTAAGTGGATGGGGTGATATGAAAGCTGTTTTCTCCACAATTCACACCTCCTACTTGAGGGCTAGGGAAGCCTGGGCAGCCCTTATTGCCCTTCACCCACCTCCCAGCTGCAGCCAGAAAATAATAACCCCCTGTGCCTAAAATATCTCCTTTCACACGGAGGCTGCTGCTTTTCCATGCCCATGCTCTGTTTCATAATCATTGGTCTGAGGAAGGTGGCATACCTCATACATTGAAGCACTTTTTTCTCTTCCATTGAAGTTCCTCAGGGTTACCTTCTCCTTTTGTACAGCTGCACACTTAGGCTGTCTCACTGAGGCCTGATCATGTCTACCCTCACTGATATGAAGTGGTGCCTTTTCATACAAGGTCCCTCAGTAACACTCTAGCCCTGCTCTGCCTTAATAACAGCAGCAAAACTCAGCCCTGGAAATCACCCATGCAAGGCAATAACTGTGTGTGTGAATCTTAGCATTAATGTTTGTGAAGAGCTTTGAGATCCCAGCAGGGAAATTGCATTACAGTGAAATATTAAACTACACAGATCTCTACAACCTTGCAGGAAATCACCAAGTGACCTGAGAGGCTTTTTCCTTCCCCAGCCTCTTACTTTCTCTGTACAAACTATGGTTCACTAGGTACAAGATCATCTGCAGTTCAGTTGTAAGGAATATCTTCATACCACTTCCAGGCAGGAAGAGAGGGCAGATAATAGAATGTAACACAGAATCTTTTGCTGCTTAACTCATATTTATCATTAATTCAGCTACCATTTATAGATGCAAAGAGAGAACTAAAGTGACAATCCTTAAAAGATATATTGGGTGAAATAATTCTCGGCATTGTTGTTCCTATTGCACGTTGTTGTGTTCATTGTTATCAGAACAGCTCTGTGAAATTGCTGGGGATGTAGGAGGCCGTTTTCATAATTCACTTTTGACACACACTCTGGGCTGCTGCTTTTACAGTGGACTTTTGCCTCTTGCCTTTGATCATTTAATCTGTGCATCGCTTTCTCTACTGTCTCATCACCACAAGCAATCATCCCCAAAGAGGTACATACCTCTCCTGGTTTTGGTACCTCACAGCATCACAGTATCACAGTATCACTAAGGTTGGAAGAGACCTCAAAGATCATTGAGTCCAACCTGTCACCACAGACCTCATGACTAGACCATGGCACTGAGTGCCACGTCCAATCCCCTCTTGAACACCTCCAGGGATGGTGACTCCACCACCCGCTGGGGCAGCACATTCCAGTAACGAATTACTCTCTCGGTGAAGAACTTTCTCCTCACCTCCAGCCCAAACTTCCCCTGGTGCAGCTTGAGACTGTGTCCTCTTGTTCTGGTGTTGATTGCTAGAGAGAAGAGACCAACCCCTTCCTGGCTACAACCACCTTTCAGGTAGTTGTAGAGAGCAATGAGGTCACCCCTGAGCCTCCTCTTCTCCAGGCTAAACGATCCTAACTCCCTCAGCCTCTCCTCACAGGGCTTGTGCTCAAGGCCTCTCCCCAGACTTGTTGCCCTTCTCTGGACACATTCAAGTGTCTTGATGTCCTTCCTAAACTGAGGGACCCAGAACTGGACACATACTCAAGGTGTGGCCTAACCAATGCAGAGTACAGGGGCACAATGATTTCCCTGCTCCTGGTGGCCAAACTATTCCTAATGCATGCCAGGATGCCATTGGCCTTCTTGGCCACCTGGGCACACTGCTGGCTCATGTTTAGGCAGCTGTCAATCAGCACCCCCAGGTCCCTCTCTATTTGGGAGCTCTCCAGCCACTCCGACCCCAGCCTGTAGCACATTCCAGCAGGTGTGGACTCATGAATTCTCAACATGCCTTGGTTTACCCTTCTGGACTGCAGCCATTTCAGAAACATTCACTGTTGCACCCAAAACTGAACCTGGGTTCTTTTATATTAGGTTAGACTGGATCACAAAATCCTGAAATCCAACTTACTCTGGAAAGATTTCTTTCAGGGCTTTATAACTACTGCAATAAATCACATATGAAGATCTGCACGTGAACACTACCAGATGAGGTTTGTGGCCCTCACTGGAGGTGTATAAATATTATTATTCCCACTTTATGGGTGGGAGATTTAAATAGTGAGGAGGAGAGGTGATGTATCTAAGGTCATGCTAGAACTACACTGGAGTGGATAAGATAACATGGAATCAAATATAGCTCTGACCTCCAAAATCTCATTTCATTAATTTGAACTCTGAATGATGTAGCCTTCTTAACCAGAGGGCTGTACATTGGTGTAGGACCACTGGGGCTCTTTTCTGATGATCAAAAGTGCTATGAGCCATGCTGAGCTTGATTAGAGTTGTACATTTTGACTGTTCAGTGGCCAGAACCACAGAAATCAGTTGTCTCTATTTGAAAGTGTAATTGCTAATGTATAGAAAACTTAGCCATATCAAAAGTGCTGCTTCCATCCATTTAGTGAGATGGACAGGTTGTGTCTCTGCTGCCCTGGAGTTCTCTAGAAATGGAAGTCTGAGCCTACCTGCACAGGAGGCCTTTTGAACCCTATGTAGCTGAGCGCTTGTTTATGTCCCTGCAACAGGAGTGAAATAGTGGACTTTAATTTCAGAGCTATTCCTTTTGTGTCAAGCTCTTACTAACCTTCAATTATCCCTTCATTCTCACTCTTGCAGGCTCTGTAATTGACCACAAATTTAGTTGTGTGGCCCAAATCAAAGGCAAAGACACATAACGGTATTAAGGTCAATTAACTTGTGCTACAGTTCTCCTGCAAAGTGAGCTGTTTCTGGTAAAACCATGTTATTAAAGAAGTGATTATTCAACGCTAAAGTTGCTTTAGCTGGGCACTTGCCTCAAAGTAACACTAACAGGTCATCAGCATCACAGAGGATTGCAGTGGTGGAGACAATAGGGCAGGCAAATCTCATTGCATGCCGCTGATGGGGGTTTGCAAATAATTAAAAAGGACTAGCTGATGGGGGGCTGTGGATTTCTCTGCTGCACAGCCGCTTCCTCTGGAAGGTCTAACAGCTGAGCCTGTCAAAGTCTTGCAATATTAATTAAGTCATTTAATACCCTGTCAAATTAGCATGATTTTTCACAAATGGAAATGGAGCCCTCCAAGTTCAGTTTGTCTAAAGCCTGTCTGAATATCAGCGGCAAAGGATCATGAAAGCTTGAGAGGGGGAAAGTCTGTGAGAAGGTTGAGTCACTCCTCTCTTAACAGAGGATTATACTTAAAGAATAATAGCTTGAATTGTATGCAGTAGAAGTTTTAAAATCCCATTTGAAAAAGACAAATGAAAAGTGTCAGGGCAATTTTGGTATGGTGTTAACGGGGAAATCGATCCATACCCTTGCTTCAGGTCTGAAAAATGCCACAGATCTAAAACATCTATGTAAATGTGGGCAGCAGCTATGTTGAGTAGAGTAATTGAGGAACTTTCTGACCTGTGAAAGACAAGTTCTGCCTTCTCCATAGCAATACAGGTTTCAGCAGCGAGCAAAGGATTTCTGACTTGCACAGTGTTTTCACAGCTTAGCTTCCCAAGGAACAGCCAAAGGAAAACAGATCTTTGTCTCAAATAAACCAAAACAAACCAACCAGCCAAAGACCAAAACCCCAGGAGCTGCTGCTTTTTCATCTCCAATAAGCCACAATCAGCGAGGACATTGTGTACGCACTTGACTTGGGGTGAATGAAGGATCAGGTGTGTACAGGAGCCAGGAAAGAGATGGTGTCCCTAGCTGAATTGGGATCAATTACTGATTTGCACCTATTACAGATATTCTTCATCTCTGCTGACTTTTCCAGCAGGCAGCTGTTACAGAGGCTTCTGCTGGTTGTTAGAAGCGATTGCTGTGTGTGGCCAAGCAGTGTTGCTTATATATCAGCTGGTAGCACCTGCAAGGTGCAGCTCTATTTCCTGCTGCACATCGTTTTGCTGTGCTACAAAGTCTCACTCAGATGTATTTATTTATTTATTTATTTAATAAACATCACACATATGGGGGGAAAAAAAGGCCCATGGAAAATGTTGGTTTCATTTGCACAGCCTAATGCAATGAGTTTTGAGAGAGAGAGAGAGAGAAGGAAATTACACCACGGCGTCAAAACTGAACTTGGTAGTGGAATCAGAAAAATAATCGCCGTTTAAGAGAGAAATACTTCAAATTCCAGGAATAAAGGGCACCTTATTATGAGCTGAAGGTCTATGAATAATCCATTATCTGGAATCTGCAGGGGATTCAATAGGAAAGCCATTGTTGAATTTCCTTTCTACTTGCTGGAATCCAATTTCATTTTGTATTCTTCTCCAACGTTAAAATATTGATGTTTACATCACCACTGCACCGAGAAGCCAGGAGTGGTAATGGGTGGACAGTGGAGTGCAGCTAACACAAAAATTAGGGGGAAAATAAGTTCTCTTCCAGGAGATTTATGGTTCCCAGTGGTTTTGTGATGTGAGGTGGCTTGTGCTGCTTGGGAAAGGAATCTTATGTTTTTACAACACAGCATGGGAATCAGTGTAGGGTTTTGGGCACTGATTAAAACAGCCTTGCACTTTCTTTCTAATTTCCTTGCAGTCAGTGTTTTTGTCATAGAATCATAGGAGTGTTTCAGATGGTAAAAAAAACTCTAAGGTCATCAAGTCCAGCTGTTAACCTAATACCACCATGATCATTAAACCATATCTCAAAGTGCCATGTCCACACATTTCTTGAACATCTCCAGGGACAGTGACTCCACCACCTCCCTGGGCAACAGTCATGATGGTCCTTCAATCAGCAGAAAGATCTGTTGTAGCTGGAATAATTCTATTTCTGTGTGATGCCCATCAAATCCTCCACTCTGCCAACTGCTGCCAGCAGGCTAAGCCACACTGCAGTCAGGGCACCAGGAATGGTGTGGCCAGCAGGAGCAGGGAAGTCATTCTGCCCCTGTACTCAGCATTGGTTAGGCCACCCTTTGAGTACTGTGTCCAGTTCTGGGCTCCTCAGTTTAAGAAGGACACTGAGACTCTTGAACGTGTCCAGAGAAGGGCAACAAGGCTGGGGAGAGGCCTTGAGCACAGCCCTATGAGAAGAGGCTGAGGGAGCTGGGATTGTTTAGCCTGGAGAAGAGGAGGCTCAGGGGAGACCTTATTGCTGTCTACAACTACCTGAAAGGTGGTTGTAGCCAGGAGGGAGTTGGTCTCTTCTCCCAGGCAACCAGCACCAGAACAAGAGGGCACAGACTCAAGCTGCACCAGGGGAAGTTTAGGCTCAAGGTGAGGAAGAAAATTCTTCACAGGGAGGTGGTGGAGTCACCATCCCTGGAGGTATTCAAGAGGGGGATTGGATGTGGCACTTGGTGCCGTGGTTCAGTAGTCATGAGGTGTTGGGTGACAGGTTGGACTTGACAATCTTTGATTTCTCTTCCAACCTTATTGATTCTATTATTCTAAGATCACCACAGGCACATCACAGTGGTCTGAGCCTGGACTCAGGCTCCTGTATTTCCAAGGGAGCTTGTTTCAGGTGGCTAAGCCCAGCAAAAAAAAAGAGACAGCCCCCAGGACCCTCCGGTCAGCAGGCACACATCGCACCCAGGTCAATGATTCCTCAATCTGAGCAACTACAGGAACAGAGCGTAGCAGTTCATCTCACCTTGATTTAAACCCCTGATTTCTAGACTGCCTTGATCACATCTTTCAATGATAAAGTGCCCTTGCTGTTAAAAAAAATAATGATAATCATTTTCTTTCTAATTTAATCTTTGCTGAATTCAGCTTTCAGCAATTTAATGCCGTTGCCTGTTAGAATAAAGAAGCCTCTTGTCTCAAATGTTCTCCCTATGTAGGTACTCACAAAGTGTGATTAAATTGTCTCTTAATCTTCTTTCAATAAGCTTAATTGAACACCATCATATCCGCTGCCTCTCTTTAAAACAGGGCCACTTCTTGAGAACTGATTTTCCAAAGAATCTGAGAAGCACAGGAACAAACAAAGTGCCCCAGTTCCTCCCTGCTCTTTTTATTTATTTAATTATTTGTTTATTTATTATTATTATTGTTATTTCTGGCCTCTATTAAATGAAACCAGAGTAGGTAGTGAGGAGTCTGTCTTTTGCCTGCTTAATTGAAGCTCGTTTCCAAGGCAGGTTGATGATACCACAAATCAAAACAGTAAGTCTTCTTCCGTGGTGCCAAGGTGCTCTTGGTATTGAATTCCAAATGAATCTGAATAATGGAAGAAATGGAATAAACCCTGAGATATGTGGATAGGAGGTATCCTTCAAGATATCTTGGTGGAGCTATTAAATGGTAACTGGTTATCTATTACCACTTTCACAAATTATAATTGCTTTTCCCTCTTTATGGCTGCTTTAAGGGGTTGCTATTTCTCTTCCCTGGCAGATGGCAAGCTCCCTGCCAGGCTTTCATTCTTTGCTCCTGGGCCAGTGGAGAAGAGGGAGCATCTTCCCTGGGGATTGGGGTTCCTCTGAAACCTGAGGATGGGTCCACTGGAGATGTTCCTGCATTGCCCAACCACTCATTCCCCTCTAGTGCTTCCCCACCTCTGCCTGGGATTCCCTGGGCCAGGGACCATTCACCTGGCTGCATTGTCAGAAAGGAGTTGGCAGTCTCTGGCAGGGGACAGGAACAGAGCTGGGAGCACTTGCTCATTCTGAGATTTGTGACAGGAGTTAACATCTAGTATTTTATGTTCCATTTCTTCATATGAAATCAAGGGCTAAGAGATGCTTTTTCTTCTTTTCCCCTGTGAGATCTCTGCAAAACATCCTCCCCCCCCTTTTTTTCCTTCCTGTTTGTACTGCAAGCAACACCAAGCCATCAAACACAAGATGTTTCCACCTCTCTGTAATCCTGGGTTAACTGCACAATGTGATCTAAGGGTATGTGAGCAGCCATCCCTCCCAGTGAAGCAAGAAAGCTTCTGTTCCCAAGACAGCTAACAAAGCTCAGCATACCACAGTTTCCAAAACCATATAAAACTTATCAGACATTTTATTGACACCTTAGAAGCAGGGGTGTCTAGCCAGCAGCCTGCTGACCTGTGCTGCTGATAATCAATCCCACACCATGATGATTAAAACACAAAGGGAAGTTCCCAGCCCAGCTGGAGGGCTGTGAGCTCACCTTACATGGACATCTTTCTCTTCTGCTGGAAGACTTTTCCTTTCTCTCTCTTCATTTTAAAAACTATAATGTGAGCCAAGTGTAACAAAAGCTATTTTGATCAAGGAATTTGGGATGTCCCTCCACAACTACCCTCTTTACCTTGAGGGTAGTGGAACACTAAACAGGTTGCCCAGGGAGGTGCTTGAGGTTCCATCCCTGGAGATATTCAAGGTGAGGCTGGACAAAGCTCTGGGCATCCTGATCTAGTTGAGGATGCCCCTGCTTACTGCAGAGGGGATTAGACTATGTGACCTTTGGAGGTCCCTTCCAACCCATTCTATGATTCTAGGGACTACCTTGTGCAATCATTGGCAAGGCTGTGAAGCACTACCAGTGACAAAAAAAGAAGAAACACAGAAAATAAACAATTACATATATAGAATTAGATAAAGAATAAACCAGATTGGAACAGACCTTCAAGATTATCGTGTCCAACCCATCAACCAATCCAACCCACCCAAACAGCTAACCCATGGCACCAAGCAACCCATCAAGTCTCCTCCTGAACACCTCCAATGGTGAGGTAAAGCCTGCACACCAGCTTCACTTTGACATTTCTCCCACTGCTTTTGTCAATTAGCCAAGGTATCAAAAGCTACAACAGGAGGAGACTTGACAGGGTGCTTGGTTGCATGGGTTAGTTGATTAGGTGGTGTTGGGTGATAGGTTGGACGTGATGATCTTGAAGGTCTCTTCCAACCTGGTCTGGTCTATTCTATTCTATTCTATTCTATTCTATTCTATTCTATTCTATTCTATTCTAGCACATTCCGAGCTGCACCTCCTTTTACACATCTATGTCTGATTTGAACAGGTTCACTGAGAATCTGCTTCACATGCATCCTCCTGCTTCAGCCATGGGTAGGATCAGAAATAGTATCTGTGTGACAGCGTTGAACAGATGGAAAATACTAGTGTCAATGTCTCAATTATTAAGCTTCTGTGTGTTCCCAGTGATTGTTGCCATGCTCTAAAGAGCTCGATGCATGCACTAAGCCTTTTGCCCAGACTTCCAGGTGTCACTGGGGTTTGAGTTTTCAGTTCTGCAGAGCATTACTTGGAGCAGCTGATCCCTGGTAATTATTGGTAATTTTTTTTTTTCTTTGATAGCTTAACTGCTTCCTGAATCTCTAACGTAAATACAGACCCAAACAAATGTCTCTTGCTCTTCCACTACCATTTTTATGTAGTGCCAGAGGGCACACTGCAGGCCATCACCAAACTAAAACACTAATTTTAAGTAGATGTTTCCAATGCAAAAACCTCAAGGGGGAAGGCAGGGGGGAGGGGGAAAGGTACTTTTGTTGCCAGTGGGAGTCAATGGAACTGCAAGCCTCTGGGTTGTACATCAGTGTAGCCACACATGGCTTTGAGGGGAGACCTCAAAATTGTGTACATGCACAGAGCAGAGAACATAATCCTACAATCTGATAATATCTGGTGCTCAGTTGCCAAGGAATTGCCCACATTACAGCAGTTGCCAGGTCAATGAAACCCTATAGTCTTTGGTGCATACATGCAAGAGAAACCCAGAGGATGTCAGTGAAACACTGCTTGAATTTGCTGTTAGCCATGAGCTTATCTGGGCCTTACACTGGAAAAAAAATCTGTAAACATTCAAAAAGTGAAAGATGCATCATTCTGGATACCTTAAGGACACTTAGAACAAAACTTTCTTCTCGAGCAGGGCTGAGCTCCTGCAGGTGGAGGAAGCGCAGCTTTGCTGCCCATGGCTGGAGGAGCTCAGTGCTTACATCCTCCAGCCCTGCCAAAGACAGGGTCCCCTCTCCAGGAAGAACAAAGCTGGGGAAGGGTCTGGAGAACAGGGCTGAGGGAACTGGGGTTGTTCAGCCTGGGGAAGAGGAGGCTGAGAGGAGACCTTATTGCTCTCTACAACTCCCTGAAAGGAGGATGGAGCCAGGTGGGGCTTGGTCTTCATAGTATCGAATGATAGAATGAGAGGAAATGGCCTCAGGTTGTACCAGGGGAGGCTTAGGTTGGACATGAGGAACAATTTCTTTCCCAAAGGGGTTGTCAAGCCCTAGCCTAGGCTGCCCAGAGTAGTGGTGGAGTCCCCATCCCTGGAGGGCTTTCAAAGCTGTGTAGATGTGGTGCTGAGGGCCATGGTTTAGTGGTGCCCTGGCAATGCTGGGTCAGTGGTTGGACTGGATGATCTGAAAGGTCTCTTCCAACCAAAACCATTCCATGACTCCATGATTCCATACCAAATTGCATATTGGTTTCCTTTTTTTCTTGATAATATGTTTCTGATTGCCCATTCACCTTATCATTAACAAACCCAATGAAACAAGTAACTGTTTCCCAGCAGCTTAGTGCATAGTTCTGGAGACAATGTCCTGGAAACCCAGTTCACTATTGTTTATCAGCTATCTCCCATACTCTGGCAGCCAAATAAAGATCCCTAGAAAGTGTTGGTAGTGGTGTTCAGTAAAGTTGCTGCCCACTTCTTGCAGTGCTATCAACTTTGAGTTACCCTTGCTGGGCTTTACTAGGCTGCTGGACCCAGCACGAGGCTGTTATGGCTCTACTATTCAGCCTCATCTATGAGAATACTAATTATTTATATCCCAGCTGCCTTACAACTAAAGTAAGTGAGAAAGTGAGAGAGAAAAGCAGCATTCCCAAGAAAATGGCCAAAGAAGGTCCAGCTTGTGGTTCCTTCAGACTGTGAGTCTCCTTCAGGAAATTAGTGTTTGAATCTGTTATTCTTAAGAGAAGCACTTAATCATAAGCTTAACTGGTCTGCTGGATTTTCTGACTGAGGGGAAAAATAGGGAAGGTGGGAGGAAAGAAAACAGCATAGAGAAGTCCAAAAGAATCAAAGAGAAAGCAAAAGAATAGAGTAAGACACACAGGAAAAATGCAGGGCAGCAAGGAGGAATAAGAAGTTAGGTATTAAGTTGGGAGGCGTGGGAGGTGAAAGGAGAATTCAGACATAGTTGAAGGAAAGAGCAAGCAACACAGGCCAAAAAAAAACCCAACACTCTCCCCCTCCCCACCCCAAGACTGGAAATAAAAATCAAAGACCATATCCTGCTCTCTGAAACATGAGTTGATATTCTAGGGAGTCAGAATGCATTATTTGTACTCTACAGCCCACTTCTTGCTTTCCTGGTGCACAACTGAAATACTTGTTATTGTTATTGTTATGAGGAGTACTAACATACCACTTCTATTCTTTCAATTTCTCCCTCATGTTTTGCTTCTACAAGATGAATGTGGATGCAATCAGGGCTGGAACCCCAGCAGCCCCACAGATAGCGTTGTGAGCCTGTGAGATGTTGAGTCACTGCAGGTATTTGCAGCTGTGGCAGGTGAGGTACCAACATTTTGGTGCCTTCCTGATGTTTAGCAGGAGCTGAGCAGACTCTCTGCTGCTCCTGCCTGTGCTGCTCTTGCTCAGCTAGCTCAAGATGGATGTTAAAAATCCAGTCTGAGAGGAGGATGTGCTGCAATATGCTGCTCTATTCTGTGCTACAGTTCTGCCATGCTGAGAGCAGCAGCATACGTCACATGTGCAAACTCAAAGTGCATGAACAATAAATATAGAAACAGAGTCCTTATGCCTTATGTTCAAATGCTTTTCCAGGGGAGCACGTGCTGTGGGGTAGGGGAAGTTGCATGGATGGAATATGCAGGGTTGTAGCGTGGGGAAAGCAGAGAAGCAGCCCCCTGTCACCTGTGAGGGACAGCAGCTCCTTGCTCTTAGTGGGACCCCAAACTCTCTTAGCAGTAAGATGCATTGCTGGTGATACACTCAGGAGTATGGAGAGAAGAGCTGCCTTTGACCCTACTTATTGCAGGGGTGGGGGGCAGGAGTGGAAGGAGACATTTACCCTAGGACAACAAAGTGCTGTTACAGTCTTAAATGTATTCTGCTCTATCGCACACATTACTGCTCTGCAATCCTTCACTGCAGGGAACTGCTGAGCTTTAACACTCAAATCCTTGCCCACAGCAAGTACACCTGATATTGATGCTTATTACTGGGAGCTTGTGATGCCTGCTGAAGTTGAGGAAAGTAAGTTTCCAAATCTTTTTGCAGGTCTCTGGCCTGGTGGTTCGCCTCAGTACATTTGGGCTTCCTATGCTGGCTTCACACTGGGGTTTATCTTCTCAGGCCAATGTTAAAACTGAAAAGGCAGCAGCTTTAGTTGCAAGGGGTTTGTTCAGCCCAGTGATTAGCAGATGTCTCCCTTACACCCCAAAGAAGGTAATTTCTGCAAACTGCAGGTAAAAGCAAATCAGGCTGCATGACCTGCTGAGGACAAACTGAACATGGTGAGGGGATGTGCAGGCTCCAGGGAGCAGGGAGCAGAGATTATTTTGGGAGCTTAGAAACTAAGCAAGCCTCAAGCAAGCAGAGGCACAGGCATGAGTAGATGCAGCATCCTGTAGACAGAAGGTTATGTATGATCCTCCAGTTGCTAGGCTGAGGGCTGGGGAATACAGGTGGTGAAACAGTGAGGGAGCTGAGTCTGTTCAGTTATTAGTCAAGGAGCCCTGCAGCTCGGCAGGCTGCAGTGCCACAGGCAGCGAGCTGCTGCAGAAGGGAGGAAGAGGAGGAGCAGGGACATAGCAAAGAGCCCTGGGAAGGACACCATGGTGCAGGGCCAGGGACCTCCATTTCTACATGAACCTCAATCTTCTGGTGCTATGCATGATCCAAGCATCAAAACACAACTGGGAAACCAGCACATACGTAGAATAAGGAGTTGTCCTCCCAAAGCCCTAGATCTATCCAGAGCAGCCCCCACTCCCCTGTCTCAGAGCACCAGTCAAGGTAGACAAAATCTTATGCAGGCTCCTTGCCTGGGGGAAGGAACAGAGAAGGACAAAGGAAAGTGTTCCTCTAAACCTTGCACTCACATGGCCAAGAATTTAATTACATGCCATCTTTTGAGTCCATCCCATACCTTGCACCCTCAGGGGTTTGCTGGTTTCTTTCCTCATTGAAACCAATCCAAATCACCTTGTTTGGATAGTTTAACTCCTTGGCTGGCCCATATGCCTTATTGCTCCTGCCAAGACACTGTTTCATTCTAAAATTCATGCTTTGTGACAGAAGACTCCTGACAGTTTTTCTCAATGAACACAAGCAACTGAGAAATTAGGAGGACCTTGCAAAGCTCAAGGATCATGTCCCAGTGTTGTCTCCCTTCCACACCTCAGGTTTTGGAGTCACCCTTCCACAGCTGCTAGGATATAGCATCTTGTGAACATCTGCCAACAGTGACAACCTGTCAACCACAGCACAAGTGGGTGTGTAATGTTATGTATGTGGGTAAAGGTTCACAGTAAATCTTTGACATGACAGCAGATAGTGGAGATCTTTGGTGCTATCTCATAGTCAAGCATTTTGGGCTATCTTCTAAGTGGGGTTGAGTCCAGCTGCTTTGCTGCTATTTGTTAGAATGAAGGTAATCCATCATGAGTGTGGCTCAGAGACCCCCATTCCTCACAGGGGCATCACTGTGGTTTTGATCATCGTGCCGTTTACATCCAGAATGTCTTCTGCATGACTGCAAATTCATCCTTGTTTTGGGTTAAAAAGTAGAAACTTCAGATGTGCTTAAAGAAAGGAGCCACTTAGAGAATTTTCCTTTAGGATCCATTAGAGAGCTCTTTCCAAATGATGCTTTGGGTTATGTTTAGTTGTCAGCCTGTGTGGAGCCTAATGTACCAGTGAGAGTACTGTGTGAAACTGGCTTTCTCTTACACTCCCAGTGTGGTCCTGGCTCTCTCTGTGTTCCCTCTTCACTCAGCCAAAGCACAACCTTTATTATCATTATGACTTGGGCTTCAGATTTTGCTGCAACACAGGAAGGCAAAAGGAGACAGCGAAAATTATATCCATTGGCCAAGGAACATATGTGACCTTTTCCTGTGTCACAGCCACCCAGAGAAGAGGGTGCTGCTCGCTTCACAGCCATCACAATACCCTTCACAGGTGGTTAATGCATTGCGCCAGCACATGAAAGAATAATTGGATAGCCACTTTTTTAAAGCAGTATGTAACCAAGCATATCAAGTTTATCACTAAATGTCACAGTTTATCATAATCCAATCAGCCTAGAGCAAGAAAAATGAGCATACTTGTCTCCCTCAGTAAAGGGGTGATTATTCAGACAATAACTTGCTTTATTTTCTTTATTTCCATAAATGTTTGAAGTCTCATGAAGATGCTCTGGAGAAGGGATTATTTATGTTGGCATCCAGACAGTATACTGATGGGAGGTTTAGCAAAGCTAAAGTAAGATGTCATTTTACAAATCATCCCAAAAGTCTTAATCATTTTCATTCCGCAGAACCAATTTGGGACATTTGGGACAGATTATTTGTCAGATTAGAGATGCACTGCCTCTTTCATTTTGCAGCATGCAAGCCTGACACACAACAGCATCACTGGAATGCCAGTAGTAAGGAAAAAGCCAAAATGTCTATTTTAGTTTTTATTTTCAAGATACCATAGCTGCTCTCCTGCCAATTGGCCCTTCCTTCTGTGTCCCATTTTAGGAAGCTCTGTAGTATCAAATGCTGCTCTTACCAAAGCCACTCCGCTGACGACAGTAAGAAGTCTTTTCATCAACATCAGACAGAAAGGACCAATAAAAAAAAAGTAAAAGATAAAATACTCTACCAAGTCTCCAGTATGTTCTAACATGAAGAAAGTTATAACTTTTCCCCAGGGGGATGACAAACTGCATCTCTGAAGGCTGAGCAAATCTAACGCCACATGACACCTGCGCACCCACGCATGCCAGGAGACAGGTGTGTGCTGTAGTATTTCATACAAACAGATGTCCTCAGCCGGTGTACCAAGCTGCCTGAGCCTCTTATGAGAAAATAGAGATGTCAGGAAAGCAAAACAAATTTCTCCATGATCCATTTGCCCTTGCAGCTATTCCTCACGCCTCCAGACTTAAGAGAGAACATCTGACAGGCATTCAGGCAGCGGCGGCGGCTCCGGGGTTGTGAGGAGGAAGCGTATGAGGAAGAGGTGGGAAATATTTTTGTGACAAAAATAGCAATATATCAGCCTCAGTGAATGATAAGAGATAAGAACTCCTTTTCCTCACTCAAGTGGAAATACTAGTGACAGCAGTCTAAGGAGGCTTTGCTAAATTTGGCCACCAGAGCCCAATGGGTGCTTGCGGGGCAGCCCTGATTAATGACTTCTTGCTTTACCTACTAGTCTGAGAGCATTTCACCTCAATTTCCTTGGAAACATGGGTGAGATCCCATGAGACAGGAACTCACTTCTGTGAGTTCCTCACTCATCTTGAGTGTGTATTCAGAGTGACAGGCTGAAATCTCTGAGCAGGGACCTGGGAGATCTGGTTTCAATTCCTCCCTTCCCTCTGCACTTCTCTCCTGCCCTGCCCTTTGAAGTTGCTGCATGTCTCTAGATGCAAGTTCCCAGCCTCATTGCTGGGGGAATAGCCAACATGCCTTTTTTTTTCTGTCCCTGCTCTCTTTTATCATATGATGCACACATTGAAGTACCTAGCAACACAAAATCTGGATCCTTTCACTACTGCTGTAACATAATAAGAAGACAGCTTTGTGTATTTCTTCTTGAGGTTTTCTGTAACTTTCTGTGACTCTGGTTTTCCTGGAGGCACTGAGAAAGGGCTTGTGCTGGAAAATAAGCAAAGCCATTAGTCCCTAAAAAAGGTTAAACAAGAGCTAAGGTAAATTGAAATCTGGATCTTGAGCAGGATTGCTACTTTGTGACTCGGGCCTGTAGCTGCTGGAAATCTCCTTTGAAAATGTCCTTTAACCCCTTTTAAAACATTCATTTTAAAGCTTCTGTTAGCTGACATTTGTGTCATACATCACTGCAAAATATCTTCTTAACAGCTGCTGGCAGTTCATGGCATCTTGGTGACCTAAATGCTACTTTTGTGCAACAGTGGTCTGCAAACAGCAAATGCTCTGGATAATTTTGCATTTTCTACAGTCCCACTGTTGGGAAGAGGGGATGGGGAATAACAACAGCTGGAGACACCAAACTGGGGTACAGGAGGTGGGGGATATGAGGCAGGGGAAAAGCTGGAGAAGACGGATGAGGGGCACCAGGCACCATTTCTGTGAAGAGAGAGTTCAATTCTAAACCTAATGTGGACTGACTGGTAAATGGACCCACGCAGTCCTCTCATGTCTGCTATCAGAACCCTTGTCAAGGACAGATGACTGCCCTTGCTGTCTATTGTTCCTGGCAGCACCTGCTGGGCTGCTGTCACTGCCCGTACTGCTAAGAACATCACCCTCCAGCTTCTCAGAGCTCCTCAGCACCTCTCCAGCATCTGGGGCAGACCACTGCTTTCCATTCTGCAGTGGCTCTGCTGCAGGCTGAGATCTCAGCCAGCTGCTTTTCCACTCATTTAACTGAATTTGTGCTGATTAGAACAGTAAGATTTCTCCATACTTGTAACAAAAAGCAGAGCCTGCCTCATGGGGCATCTCACCTGGACAGGCAGGACAAAGACCAAGAGGAATTTTTGCCTTCTCCTAATTCCTCCATGCAAAATGAGCTGAATGTATATTTGATCTTCTTAGTGAACAATGCTTTTTTTGAAAGGTGGAGAGTGCTTTCTTCTTACCTTTTTCATTTACTGTTTGCAACTATTTTCTATTGCATTTAGAGACTACTTCAAAAGCTTTCTTGGAAGTCATACACCCCAGAGTCATTTGGATGTAGTACAAACCAAACAATCCAAAAACCCCCACAAAAACTAGGGGTGGGGGTGGGGGAAATAATAAAAATCACTAGCAGGTTAATAAGATTTCAGATGGTAGAATAAAGCAATGTCTCAGAGCTGCTGCATGAGAAAGTCTGGGCTTATTTATTTCTGTTCTCTCCCTTCTTATTTTAATGCATCACAGTTGAATTAGCCTTGGCAGAATTTACAGCCCTTTTGGTCTATTTGGTATGCTGAGTCTTTAATGTCCCAAGTGGCCCTATGATCTGTTAATTACCTTATTGCATGTAAAGCTCTATAGGGCCATTTCTTTACAAGAATTCTTTGTCAGGATCAAATTAGTTCTGGAGACCCCTTTCTGTGTGGTGTCGAGCGTCCTCGGCTCTGCACAGGGAGTGTTGGATCCTTCCTTCATCACAGGATGCATTCAGCCCTTTGCAGGATGAGACAGTGTGAGTGAAGTAAATGATCAAAGTGGCCCATTAGATAAATCCATGCTCTCATTGCTAACCATCCAGAAAGTTGCAGAAGAATGGTTTATGTTTTTCATGCTGTATTCCAAGCACTGTGCTTAGTTTCGACATTCCCTCTCTTTGTACGGACAGCGCTGGTGCTTGGCTCTGGAGGGCTGAACAGCAGGTAGCAGCTGAACTGAGGCAGTAAAACATCATCGTGCTTCTTCCTGACCCAGAGGAATTGTTCTAAGCAAGGGGAGGTTTTGACTGAATGGTGTTTCTGTAATGGATGGTCCCATTCAAAGGCAGCAGGTGAAAAGGCACTGCAACAAACAGCTCAGAGAAGCTTGAGTGTTCCCTATTTATACAACAGTTTTCATCCCTGCCTGGCAGAAATACCACATGATTAGAGGCACTCACTTTCCCATCTCTAAACCCCATGCTATAGTCTATTTTTCTTCAGCCAAAACTACGGCTCATTACCTTCTGAAATGGCAAAGTTTCATTTCTACAAGTAGCAAAGATCCCCAGGTTGATGGTCCTCATGGCAGCAATGTCTCCTGGGTGTTCCTTATGCCCTTACAAAGCTCAATAACTGCAGGGTCTGCGTGAATGACATCACTGCAGTGCCATTTCAGCTTTCTTTTCTGCCTGTTCTCACCTGCATAGAGGAAAAACATAAGGCTTCTCCTCTGAGGACCACTCCTTACAGGAGGTTGCAACTCTATCCTCCACTCCGAGGAACTTCCTTTCTCCTCCCTGCCAAAGCAAAGAAGTCTGGACTCTTTCTGGTGCCTGGCAGAGGCAAGCAGCCAGCTCCCCTACAGCTCCTGGGTGTGGGCCTCACTGCTGGTCCCACTCAACTCAACAGACCACAGAGCAGTGCCCTGAGCTCATCTGCGAGGCAATCTTCCATGAAGCACCATGCGGGGCAGTGGCACAGGCACAGGGCTTTGCTCTAGGTCTAAAGCCCTGTAAAACTCCCCAGGGTACCTATTGTGGCACTGCTCCTCCACTTCCCTATTGTTAGCCATTGGAATGGGCTGCCCAGGGAGGTGGTGAAGTCACCATCCCTGGAGGTGTTCAAGAGGGGATTGGATGTGGCACTTGGTGCCATGGTTTAGTAATCTTGAGGTCTTGGGTGACAGGTTGGACTTGGTGATCTTTGAGATCTCTTCCAACCTTATTGATTCTATGATCTGGGAAACTTTGTGCTACTAGAACATTCCTTCTTTGAGAATCCCAGCACTCTTTATGATCTGCAGGGACTGGATCCTCACAGGATCCCTGCTGAGTGAGGTGAACATGGGATTCCATCCCTCAGGCACTGCAGGAGGGTGGATTCTCTAGCACATAAGGAGAAATGTTGATTGCTGCAATCCACCCCACCATGCTCCATTCAGCTGCCCCCTCCACCCCTGGCTTCCTTCAGCCTAGACAGCAGCTGCGTTTGGATTAGGAGTCTGATTCAGCACCAGATTAAGTACATGTTCAGTTAAAACACAGGGGTAAGAGTGCACTACAGGGTTTTGCTGAGCCTGAAGGAAAATGCTTTTTAAAAGCAAATGTATTTAGGCCATAGGGGAGGAGGGGTGAAGCCTAACATCAGGGGAAAAAAAAAGCAGGGGGGTGGGGGTGGGGTGGGGGGAGATTATAAATAGGACTCAAACTAAGCTATCACTAAGCTATCACTTCTTCATATGTCTTCTTCTTTCAAAAAGCCATCCCTAATATCTCCCTGGTTAACTGCTTAGGTTGAACAGCTCATTTGTCTGTGTTTTGACATTTTCTTCTCTTTTTGTTTTGCTGGTATAACTTCTGTGAGTTGGATAGGGATGTTGCAATGACATGGAAAGAGCAGGGTCAATTTTCTGCACCGCTAAGTGAGCACCAATTTCAGTAGCACAACAGTGCCTAAATATGCCCTTGATAAGCAGAATTTGCTATCACTGGTGAGCAGCAGTCATTGCCAATCACAATTATTAGGCTAACTCAGTTTCCAGAGAGACACACACAACTAAAAAGATCAGCTTCTTAAAGCTGTGCAGATTTGTTTCCACTACCTGCAGATGGGGAAACACCAAGCCTACTTTGCTTCCTACTGTTTTACTCAAGGTGGCTGATGTTGGACAGTGGCTGGGTCAAGTCAGCCCACTGGGCTGCTCCTTTTCACACCTTCTCAGGCAGGAGCAACCATATGGGTGGAGCAAATGGTTGTGTTGCAGCTCCACAGAAGAAACATGATGGGGTCCCCAATCTCCTGACACCCCATCTCTTGCTTGGAGCTGCTATGCTGGTGCTGTGACCACACATTTTTTTCCTTGTCTGCATTGTTTCCTTGCCACAGCAAGGAGACAATGCCTGGTGCCATTACCATAGTGATGGGTATTCACCAAATGGGTGTTAAATTATAACAGGAATAGAAATGGGTAGGATTTTTCTTGACTTTCCTTGAGGGAAATAACAATTGCAGCAGCATTCATAATAGCAGTATTTGTACAGAGTTAACTACTGGATTCAGTGCTCATACACACAAAGAAGAGCTCTTTAATTCCTGAAAAAGAAAGGCCAAAAGCATTTCCTTCTGTAGTGAATCTGGAAGTACAGAGCTGAGAAGGAGTTTTATGGCTAAAACTGCAGGTACTTTCCTTTTTTCTCTCTCCTGAAATGCATAGGAAGACTATTGAGGTCAACCCAGTGTGGGTACTAAGGAGTCCTTCACAAATGTGGACTATTTAGCAGAATATTAGGAGACGCTGAGAGAATTGACTTCTAGAATAATTTAGAAGCTTCTCAGAAGGAAAGAAAATGTTAAGCAAAATAAAGTTCACAGAATCACAGAATCACCAAGGTTGGAAGAGACCTCAAAGATCATCAAGTCCAACCTGTCACCCAACACCTCATGACTAAACCATGGCACCAAGTGCCACATCCAGTCCCCTCTTGAACGCCTCCAAGGATGGTGACTCCACCACCTCCCTGGGCAGCACATTCCAACGGCCAACAACTCTCCCAGTGAAGAACTTTCTCCTCACCTCGAGCCTAATCTTCCCTTGGCACAGCTTGAGACTGTGTCCTCTTGTTCTAGTGCTAGTTGCCTGGGAGAAGAGACAACCCCCACCTGGCTACATCCTCCTTTCAGGTAGTTGTAGACAGCAATAAGGTCTCCCTTGAGCCTCCTCTTCTCCAGGCTAAACAATCCCAGCTCCCTCAGCCTCTCCTCATAGGGCTTGTGCTTGAGGCCTCTCCCCAGCCTCGTTGCCCTTCTCTGGACACGTTCAAGAGTCTCAATGTCCTTCTTAAACTGAGGGGCCCAGAACTGGACACAGTACTCAAGGTGTGGCCTAACCAGTGTTGAGTACAGGGGCACAATGACTTCCCTGCTCTTGCTGGCCAAACTATTCTTGATGCATCTTAATTAGCTAAACACATGAGTTTAACATAGACATTATAGCCAAATGAAGAGGTATACATATATATCATATGCAAGGGTTAAATGGAGAGGGTAAACAGAATGATTAGGAAGAACTTCACAGTGTATAACATCACAGTTGTGAGGTTATATGAAGCTATGATTTATGCTGACAAAAAGGTCAGAGGAAAAATGTGTGGGTGTTGCAGAATCAGAACATATAGTGATAGTAATCTATATCAGAGGTGGACAATAGACTATTTGGTTCTCTAGTGCCAAAAATAAATGACTACACTGTACATGTTGTGTGGGCTTTGCTGCTCAGCTAGTGTGTTTTGTATGGAGCAGAAAAAAACAAACCCAAAAGCACAACAAAACCCAAAAAAAAAGCATTTGCAGCTATGAATGTAACTTGGTAAGAGTTGAAAACAAAAGATGAGAAGCATGACAATGGTACCATTGACCCCATTTGAAGTGTCATGAAAGAGTTGTCACACCACACAACTGAGAAACTGGATCTTACCAAGCCTTTCTGCGAGCTGTAGTGATGTCAGTGTGTAAATAGCAGTGTGAAAAACTTGGAGGAAAGCTTTCCATAGGATTCCTTGGCTCTCCTCACCTTATGCTCCTATAACAGCCAGGGGCTGCTGATGACTATCTCACAATTACATCATGGTAGTGACACAACTTGAAGCAGAGAGAGACAGGACTAGCATCACTGGAAGATCTTGCAGTCCCAGGCATAGAATCAAAGAACTATTTTGGTTGGCAAAGACCTCTAGGATCATCGAGTCCAGCCATTGACCTAACACAACCATGGCCGTTAAACCATGTACCAAAATGCCATGTCTACATGTTTTTAGAACATCTCCATGGACAATGACTCCACCACCTCCTTGGGCAGTCTACTCCAATGTCTGACAACTCCTTCAATAAAACTCCTTCAATAAAGACATTTTTTCTTCTAAGATCCAATCTAAACCTCTTTTGCTGCAATTTGCCCATTGGAATGGGCTGCCCGGGGAGGTGGTGGAGTCGCCATCATTGGGGGTGTTTAGGAAGAGACTTGATGGGGTGCTTGGTGACATGGTTTAGTTGATTAGATGGTGTTGGATGATGGGATCTTGAAGGTCTCTTCCAACTTGGTCTGTTCCATTCCATTCCATTCCATTCCATTCCATTCTTTCCATCACTTGCTACTAAGGAGAAGAGACCAATACCCACCTCCCTACAACCTCCTTTTAGGGAATTGTAGAGAGCAATGAGCTCTCCCTTCAGCTTCCTCTCCCAGCCTAATGATTAGATTCATTGCTTCAGTGTCTTGAAATGCCTTGCTCAGCAATTCATATTTCAATGGCTGGGCTGCAGCCTTGTCCTCAAAGCCACCTTTAGTAGCCTACGCAAGGTGCACTGAGTGTCTGATTTGTAAACAAAAGTGCAATGACTGTGTACATTTTGTTTGAATAACAAACATCAGCCAAGTGCTTTGAGGGTCAAAACTTCCCACTGTGCACTCCTCTTTGAAAGGGACAGTTAAATTATATATGTGGCTGCATAAAAATGGCAGGCTGCTGCTGCAAGCTGGGTTAATAAACAGGTGTACTGTACAGCTGCCTCATTTGCTCTAAAGGGTAAGTCACCTTGTGAAGAGTCACTGAAAGCCAAAGCCATGCCCATGGCATCAGCTGGAGCTTGAGTAGTCCTGAAGATGGAGTTGTCCCATGGGCTTTCTGTTCACCTTTGGGTACACTACATTTGCAGTCACAGCCCTAGGACTGGGATTCAGGGGTAGGAGTAGGAATACTTTTTTGCTCCACTCTCTGCTACACATTGATGCTGTTCATGGTCATGTCCAGGCTATTTAGCTTTGCTAGCTGCTCTCATTCTTGCCTCTCAGGCAGGCAAGGGTGCTTTCACCCTCCACCCACTCTGTGTGCAGGAGCTGTGATACAAGTACTGGTTATGATTAGTTTTTGCTTTTTCTGCCTTCCTGGTGTTTCCACAACAACACAGGATGGAGGCACTTGGCCCCCTAAGAAAAACTTCTGCATTTGACTCACAGTTTGAAGGATTAAAGGCATGTTATGGCACAGCTCCTTTTCCTTCCTCCCAGATCAAGTGCAATATTGCTGTAGCCCAAGATACAACACACCCAGCTCTTCTCATTCTCTTTTTGGGGGACTGGATGGGCTGCAATAGAACCTCCACAGGCAAGGTCATGTTCAGCCTCAAAGGGGTAGGCAAAGTAGGGCAGGAAGCCTCCCACTGTCTTTGGCAAGCCATCAAGGTGACTGAGGCAGTCATACCACACAACTGCTCCTCTCATTCTCTCACACCCTGGTCAGAGCCCGGGTTGTGCCCTATCTATTCCTCTCCATTGTCAGGCTGCAACAGGGCTGGTACATGCCTGAAGCTGCTGCTGAGCCTAATTGGGAGAGACAGCAGTCTGAGGGTGTTTGGAGCCTCCTCTAGTTAAGCACAAATGCTTTTTATTTAGTATCCTGTATATTCTTCTGATTAACAGCTGGAGGACATTAAGGCTGATACAGTCTCCATGTGGTGGAACAAGCCAGAACAAAGGCAACAACAGAAAAAAGTCTTTCTCTGATTCCTAACCCCCTGCCAGGGGTGGGTGGAGGTGCTACACTTTCCAGTCCTTGGAAAAAGGGAAATGATATGAAAATGAGAGTGTCAAAGAAACATCCTCCATTTCCAGCTCCTCCTCCGACTCTGTACTCTCCTCCACCAGCTCCTCCCTGCACTCATGCTTTTCAGCACAACCCTTATGAACTTTCAGACTTAAAAACTGAGCTGTTCTTCAAACAGAAATAATGGGAGGGTTTCCCCTCCACCCTAGTATTATGATACCATGCACAAAAGCTGAGTCTCTGCAGCCTTGTTTGCCACGGTAGCAAGGTCTGGGAAGAGCAGGCTCCACAAGCTGGGAATTCTCCTCCAGGGAACAGAACTGTTGAACCACAGTTTGAGACTGCCACAGCTGTAGCAAACAAGCCAAGGTTAGAGGAAATGTGTCATGCTTCAGGCTTCATCAGCAATCCTTTAAATACACATTCTCTCTGGAATGCCAGAGAGTTAATCTTGAATATTAATGCAATTAATATGGGATAAGAGTGTTTACTCTGGTGCATTCTGGTAATACTTTGACAAAACATAGGTGTTGAGAACAGAGAATAAAATACTTTAATGAACAGGAGGAAGAGTTGCTCTTTATTCTGCACCTCCCTACCTTCAATAATTTCCTTTGTTTGCTTAGTTCCTGAGCAAGAAAATTGCTGAAAATGGACAGGACTATTAAAGAGAGTTATAGCTGGCATAAACAGACTTCTGAGGAGATAAATGATAGGACTGTGGTAGAAAAACAGATCTCAGTGCAGCCCAGAGAAGCAAAAGTTTGGGTTTACATTGTAATTTACAAAACCTGCAGGTGGCTGCAGGAATACAAACAGAGAAAAAAAGAACAAGAAGAAATCAAGGGTGTGAAGCATGGAATGGAATGGAATGGAATGGAATGGAATGGAATGGAATGGAATGGACCAGGTTAGAAGAGACTTCGAGATCATCAAGTCCAACCTATCATCCAACACTATCTAATCAACTAAACCATGTCACCGAGCACCCCATCATGTCTCTTCCTAAACACCTCCAGTGATGGCACCTCCACCACCTCCCTGGGCAGCCCATTCCAATGGCCAATCACTCTCTCTATGAAGAACTTCTTCCTAACATCCAGCCTAAATCTCCCCTGGTGCAGCTTGAGATTGTGACTTCTTGTTCTGGTGCTTGTTGCCTGGGAGAAGAGACCAGCCCCCACCTGTCTACAACCTCCCTTCAGGTAGTTGTAGAGAGCAATGAGGTCTCCCCTGAGCCTCCTCTTCTCCAGGCTAAGCAACCCCAGCTCCCTCAGCCTCTCCTCATAGAGCTTGTGCTCAAGACCTCTCCCCAGCCTCGTTGCCCTCCTCTGGAACACATTCCAGCAAGTCAACATCTTTCCTAAACTGAGGTGCTCAGAACTGGACACAGGACTCAAGGTGTGGCCTAACCAGTGCAGTGTACAAGGGGAGATTGACCTCCCTGCTCCTGCTGGCCACACTGTTCCTGATACAGGCCAGGATGCCATTGGTAACAGAGGCCTAGATCCTCCATTAAATGGTTGGTCCTTAGCATCCCTAGGATATATAGTGAAATACAATTGAGTTTAGCAAGACAAATTTGAAGGGCAATACAAGGATGAGACAAAATGTTGTCTCATCATTATTAGGGGTGAGTGTAGTATTTGCTTGTGGTGAAGCTGAGACTAAATCATTCTGACTGTTATAGCAAGCTGAAAATTCCCTTCAGTCACTCTGTTTCATTATAGATATTGTGTGTGGTAAATGTGGTACCATAAGCAGTTTGGAGACTGTTTTAGAAGGCTAAAATACATCCTTGGTGTTATTTCCTACTAAACCCTAAAGAAAGGTTTCTTGATATCACACACAGCATTCAGAGGAAAGCATTTGAAGCACCTGAAGTTACCTTAAAATAGTCATTCTGTATCTGAAATTTACCTAAGAAATCCAGGGAGTTTAAGTCAGTGGAAGATTTTCTGCTGATGTCAGCACAACTAAGAACCTACCCTAAGGTAACATTCCCCACTGTGGTGACCTGGCATGGTGGTAGGTGAACTCCTCAGCAAGCTGAGACTTTCCCCTTCCCACTTGGATGGGGTACAGGGATACTCTTTCCAAAGATACTCTTTCCAAAGTGTTCAGTTCTCCTGTGGCATCAGGCCTAATCATGGCTGTTCAGGTTTTATGAAAAGCTGAGAGCCAAGGACAGCTGTGGGATAATTGCCTGGAAATATAGTACAATTTCTGGGAGCAAGTTCACCATTTTCCTGGTGAAGGGCTGACTCTTCCCTACCCAAATTAGCATTCCAGCAGAACTACCCCAAGTGATGTCATCTGCAGAAGCAGGCATGCACAGGAACTCGGATGGGTGGACAGATCGCTGATTCCCCATAAAGCACACAACAGAGAGCTGCTGCTCTCCACGAGCTTTGCCTTCAAACATGGAAAAGGCAAGTCCCCAGGAGCTGCCAGGCTGAGTTCAAATTGGAGAGCAGCACCAAAGCAGCTGATGGAGTGTGTAAGGACCAGCAGTGAAAACCCCTGGGCACCAACCCTCCTCTCCTTTCTACATGCCTCACCAGTCTCCACCCACCCACTTGCCATCATAACAACTTGGAGGTAGGATTAGTTTGGGATATTCCTGCACACTGCAGCAGTTAGGCCACACCTCAAGTCCTGTGTCCAGTTCTGGGCCCCTCAGTTTAGGAAGGAGGTTGACTTGCTGGAACGAGTTCAGAGAAGGGCAGCGAAGTTGGTGAGGGGTTTGGAGCACAGCCCTGTGAGGAGAGACTGAGGGAGCTGGGGTTGCTTAGGCTGGAGAAGAGGAGACTCAGGAGTGACCTTATTGCTCTCTACAACTACCTGAAGGGAGGTTGTAGACAGGCAGAGGTTGGTCTCTTCTCCCAGGCAGACAGTACCAGAACAAGAGGACACAGTCTCAGGCTGTGCCAGGGGAGGTTTAGGTTGGATGTTAGGAAGAAGTTCTATACAGAGAGAGTGATTGCCCATTGGAATGGGCTGCTCGGGGAGGTGGTGGAGTCACCATCATTGGAGGTGTTCAGGAGGAGACTTGATGGGGTGCTTGGTGCACCCATGGGGGTTAGTTGTTTAGGTGGGTTGGATTGGTTGATGGGTTGGACGCGATGATCTTGAAGGTCTCTTCCAACCTGGTTTATTCTATGTATCTATGTATCTACATTTGATAGCCTTGGCATGCTCTGTATTCAGGGCGATCAGACAGTAGTATTCTTGTATTTCTCCACAGAGCCATTTGTCAGCACAGTCATTCTGGGTTATATAGTGTCTGGTCCTTTTTATAGTACAGGCTCATTACACTGATAATTATTCTGATAATGCCTATATGTCTGCTATTACCTCTAAGGAACATGCAGCCTGAGTGGTGAGCTATTAACACATCTCACCACTCATTGTCTTAAAGCAATGATGAAGGCTTCCCTGAACTTCTCTCACTCTCCTTCCAGCCAGAATTTACAGTCAGTGTGAGATTATACCCAGGTGGAGGTTTTGTAGATTCAATATTTCAGTTATGGGGGCAAACCTGGTTCTTGCAGCTGGTGGTGGTATTCCCAGTCCTAGGGGATGTGGTCATGGACTGAAAAATAAGTGAGAGATCCTGCTCCTTTGGCTTCTTGCCCTAAGCAGAGTGTTGCAGCTCCAGCCCTCACCAACTCTGAACTAAAGCAATGCATCAGGCAGCCTGCCTGGGCAGAAGACCTGGTTATAAATGGCAACCTATGTGGCTCAGACTGCAGCCTCACTGACTTATTTCATGTCTCACAAACATGAACGTTGACATCCTTAAAACTAAGAAAATCCAGCCTCAGCTGAGATCCTTCAGCAGGGTACCCCTGATCTTCAGCAGGGAAAAAGTGTCCTTCCTGTGCCTGGCTTTGGTAACATCTCTGACCTGGGCATCCAGCCTCTCTCCAGATCAGTTAACCCTGAAGGGTTTGCAACAGCCACAGATTTTGGGTTTGTGCTTTCTCATCTCCATGTGTCTGAAGGAATTAATGACCAGGAGGCCTTCTCTTCAGGTCCGAGAGATGCTGTTTGTCTTGTGTTCCTTGTGCCATTATAAAGTCCTGATACAAGGAAAGAAAATAGAGTTTAGGAACAAGTGGTTTCTGCTGACGCACATAAGGCTGTGCTGTAGCTAAGAAGGGAAATAAATTGGGGGAAAAAGAAAGAAAGAAAAGAGAAGGAGTATTTCATCTCAATTACAATGCTTTGCTTTCCAGTGGAAGCTGAATCGAATGGTCTCCAAACAATCCACATAAATAGAATTCAAATTGAAATGTTATATCCCCTGCTCACAGCCTGCTGAGCTGCAGCAGCCTGCATGCTGCAGCTGGAGAGGGCTGAGCTGGAGGCTCTGCTGACCTGCTCCTGCTCCCACCCATCGTTGCAAAGGGGTCTCACAGCCCCTGAGAAAAAGGAGAAACACCTCGAGGTGTTGTTGCTCCATCAGTCGAGCAAGAATGTGGCCCCAGGCTGTTTTCCTAAAACGATGGGGATGGTTTTTACTTCCCACGGCAGGCAGCTCCCTGACGCAAAGCACATCGCAGGCAGTGGTAATCAGAGCCCCCAGACCAGCAGCCTGCCCGCACCAACTAACTTTCTCTCATCTTTCTACCCAATTACATGCTGTAAAATGCTCTCTCTGAAAGTAATTAGGTTGTCTTGTTTAGTCCCTGCACGAGTGATTACAGAGAGATTCTTGCTCCTGTGAGTGGCGGTGGAATTACTCACAGCAGATACATCCTAGATAAAAGCAGCCTCGCTACGGCCTTAGTTCACTTCAAGAGCCTATTTATGTTATTTGATTTTAAATATGCTCCAAAGCTTAAATTCCTGTCTCTTCCATGAATTGCATTGTCCACGCTGCAGGAACACCTCTCTGCCTCAGCAGCTCTCAATACACAGACTTTAAAGACAAGCAGGGAGGGGAAGTTCTAATCAGCCATGGCTGCTCAATAACGGTCCTGTGGTTGAACCCTGGGTGGTGATGCAGGAGTAAGTGCTCAGCCCCACACACATACCCGTGCAGGTCTTGGTATGATGTGGGATTTGCAGAACATCCAGACCCCCTCAGCACCACAGAAACCAGCAGCAAAGCTTGTGACCACTGTGCTGTGGCTGGTAGCAACCCATCTCTCATAAAGACTTTTTTACTTAGTCTTAGACAGAAAGGGTGAAATAACCTGAGGAATAAATGGGAAGGCAATGGGCACTGGAAGCGCAGAGGAATTACTGAGTGCTTCCTGACTTCCAGTCAGGAGGTGAAAAGCTGCTGTTCCCCTCTGAGAGTGTCTGAAGTTATTTGAATACCTGTTCTTTGCACAGGTGAGGTGTGGCAGATGGGGCATGGCTTCTGCTGCTGCTCTTTGAGGTACCATGCGTGGCTCTGAAGTGCAGGGACTTTGGCTCCCTGCACCCTGTCCTTCCTCAGTGTAATCCCCATGGACATGTCCCAGCCAAGTGCTGCAGGCTCCCATATGGGATGTTGCCCCCTTGGTCTTGTCTCTGCCTGGCCAGTGCTCTGTTGAACAGAGCCCACCCTCTGACACAGAGATACAACAATTTGGAGGAAGGGAAACCCTATTTGAAAGTGCAAATTCACAATGAACACATTTACTATTCAAAAGAGGGCAGCTTTTAGGGGAATGCATTAGCTACCTACCCTGTGTCTGTGCAAAGGTTTAGAAAAAAGGTCTTTGGGAGGGCTTTGCTCTCTGTCATTCAGTTACATCCAAGTGCTGGGTTCTACACATTGGCCCCAGCAACCCCATACAGCGCTACAGGCTGGGGTCAGAGTGGCTGGAGAGCAGCCAGGCAGAAAGGGACCTGGGGCTACTGGCTGACAGTAGGCTGAACATGAGCCTGCAGTGTGCCCAAGCAGCCAAGAAGGCTAATGGCATCCTGGCCAGTAGCAGGCACAGTGTGGCCAGCAGGAGTGGGGAGGTCATTCTCCCCTTGTACACTGCACTGGTTAGGCCACACCTTGAGGACTGTGTCCAGTTCTGAGCCCCTCAGTTTAGGAAAGATGTTGACTTGCTGGAACATGTCCAGAGAAGGGCAACAAAGCTGGGAAGGGGTTTGGAGCACAAGCCCTATGAGGAGAGGCTGGGGGAGCTGGGGTTGCTTAGCCTGGAGAAGAGGAGGCTCAGGGGAGACCTTATTGCTCTCTACAGCTACCTGAAGAGAGTTTGTAGACAGGTGGGGGTTGGTCTCTTCTCCCAGGCAACCAGAGCAAGAGGACACAGTCTCAAGCTGCACCAGGGGAGGTTTAGACTGGATGTTAGGAATAAATTCTTCATAGAGAGAGTGATTGGCCATTGGAATGGGCTGCCCAGGGAGGTGGTGGAATCACCATCACCGGAGGTCTATAGGAGGAGACTTGATAGGGTGCTTGGTGCTATGGTTTAGTTGATTAGATGGTGTTGGATGATGAGTTGGATGTGATGATCTTGAAGGTCTCTTCCATCCTGGTTTATTCTATTCTAAAGGAGATATTGTTCCTTGAATGGGTTAACTACAGTATGCAAAGCAGCTCTTCTTTAAAACAGTTAATTCAGTCAAGCTTTATTCAATAGATAAAAGCATTTTAAGGACAGGTGCCAGCCAAAAAAAACCACAAAGGAGATACACATGGTGCTTCCTCATAAACCTGGATTTCCTTAATCCCCTGTTACTCTACACAGGCAGTCACTGATGTGTCACAAAACCCAGTGTTTCAGCCTTCGAAATAGTGTTTGCTCACATGAACTAATCCTTCTCCTGCAGCTGAATGTGGTTATGTGGTTCATCAGTTTCCCTCACTTGGGGAAACTGAGGCAGGCATGCATACAAAGAAAAAAAAGGGAAGAAAAGAAAAGATAAAGGAAAGAAAGGCAAGGAATAAAAAAAAATTGATTCATTGCTCCATATTGGAGCACATTGGAACGGGTTGCCCAGGGAGGTGGTTGAGTCATCGTCCCTGGAGGTGTTCAAGAGGAGATTGGACGTGGCACTTGGTGCCATGGTCTAGTCATGGGGTCTGTGTTGATAGGTTGGACTCGATGATCCTCGAGGTCCTTTCCAACCTAAGTTATACTGTGATATAGCATCTCCTTCTCTTTTTATAGAACCACAAAATCACCTTGCTTGGAAAAGACCTCCAAGACCTTTAGCGTGGCAGGGGGATGGAGAAATGATTCTTATATTTTTCAGCTTCTGGTTTTTAAACCCAGATCATTTTTACATTGCACAGATGTCATCACATGGAGGATGGCCTGTGGGCTGAGTTACCTGGGTTCTTGAGGCTTAAAATGCGGTGTCAGGCTGTAGCTTGCTACAGGAATTCACTGTGGCTCCAGACCAATCAGTCTGTGGCTCTGCCTCATACAGTGCCATTTGTTTAATAATTGTAATAAAGGATAGCCAGTTGTTCCAGGCAGCTGTGCATTTTAATCAGGTGCAGTATTTAGCCATTCTGGCAGGGTGATGACCAGGGAAAGCAGTCCTGGATACCCTTTGCTTTCTGAACTGGTATTTCCATTCACTGCTTGCCCAGAGACACCCCATGAGCTTGAGCACAATACACCCACATCAGTGGCTTCTTGTTCTGCAGCTTTTTTTTTTCCTTTCTGTCTTACAGTATTTCACCACCATAGTGACTGCCATTTGCTAGAGAAAGAAACTGAAATAAACCCTTGCTGAGACTCCCTGCATAAACTGGAAAGCGTGGGGACATGGTGCCACTCACATGAGCACACCTCCCCTGGGGTGTGGACCTGGGGGGGAGGGTCCTTTGTACAACCACCAATCTTTTGGGTGAATCTCTTTAAAAGCAGTTCACCTCCAACAAGACTATTCACTGGCCAGGCTGTGGGCTTGTTTTCTTTCAGCCTCACTGTATTCAGGAACTGATTAGCCCTGGGACAAGTTGTTCCAGGTACCTACACCCCCTACTCCCCTGTCTCCTTTGGCTGCCTACTCTCTTCCATCACCTTTCTCTGTTTTTAATGGGCCTCATAGTAACCTTGCACAGGAGCAACCACTAGCACCTACAAAAATCAGCTGTGGCAGGGATTGAGCCCATTACCAGTAAGTTTGCAGATGACACCAAGTTGGGAAGCAAGCATTCATCTGTTAGAGAGTAGGAGAGCTCTGCAGAGAGACCTTGACAGGCTGGACGAATGGGCAGAGTCCAATGGCATAAGATTTAACACATCTAAGTGCTGGGTTCTACACATTGGCCACAACAACCCCATGCAGCACTACAGGCTGGGGGTAGAGTGTCAGAAAGGGACCTGGGGGTACTGGTTGACAGAAGGCATAACATGAGCCAGCAGTATGTCCAGGTGGCCAAGAAGGCCAATGGTATCCTGGCCTGTGTCAGGAACAGTGTGGCCAGCAGGAGCAGGGAAGTCATTCTGCCCCTGTACTCAGTACTGGTTAGGCCACACCATGAGTACTGTGACCAGGTCTGGGCTTCTTAGTTTAAGAAAGATGTTGAGTTGTTCAAATACATCCAGAGAAGGGCAACAAAGCTGGCAAGAGGTTTGGAGCACAAGCCCTAGGAGGAGAGGCTGAGGCTGTTTAGCCTGGAGAAGAGGAGGCTCAGGGGAGACCTTATTGCTCTCTACAACTACCTGAAGGAGGTTGTAGCCAGGTGGGGGCTGATCTCTTCTCCCAGGCAACCACCAACAGAAGAAAAGAACACAGTCTCAAGCTGTGCCAGGGGAGGTTTAGGCTGGATGTTAGGAAGAAATTCTTCACAGATAGTGATTGGCCATTGGAATGGGCTGCCCAGGGAGGTGGTGGAGTCACCATCACTGGAAGTAAGAACAGACTGGATGAGGCACTTAGTGCCATGGTTTAGTTGATTACATGTTGTTGGGCGATAGGTTGGACTTTGTTTCAAAGATCTTTTCCAACCTGGTTAATTCTGTGTGAAGGATGGGTATTCACTTGTCACAATGCCCCTTTCTCAGGGATTCTTTCTGTAGAGAAGTGTGACTGAGATGTCCATGCCAGCTTGAACTCTGGAGAAGATGCAGTCTTTCTGTCTGTTCTTTATGACGTTTGTCTTGTGATTCATAGGAAGTGATTCTCACTTTCCAACCTTCCCCTCTTCCTGAAGGCTTCTTGGTCAGAGTTGATTGATAAGTGAATGCATTTTCCAGATATGCTTTATTGCTTTTTTCACCCCTCCTTTCCTTCCTTATTTCTTAAAGGAAGCAGTGAGGGGGAAGAAATGGTCTGTAAGTGAGGCACAAAAGCAGAGATTTATTGAATGATGAGAGCAGACTCGAGGGGCCTCCAGGTAAAAATATAAATAGTGTAATAAAAATAGTGTAACTGGCATCAGCTCATATGACTAAACAGCTCCTGCTCCACCACCACCATTCCTGCATCCATCCCAGAGCTGGGGGCAAGACTCTCCCAAACAAGATACCCCACAGAGGAGCTCAGCACCCATAAGGAGGCACAGCCAGCACCCGTGGATGATATTGGAGTAGTCATCAATTTTGGCCCTAACAGCCGGGGGGCCACCAGGCCCCCCGGCCTTTGTAGTCACCACCACCATCACCCAGTGTGCACCATGGGCACTCACCAGTGATGAGGAGGATCCTCAGCCCAAAAGGGCTCAGCTTAGGGCTTCTGCCCTTCCTGGGGGGAATTAAATAGGGGAGTGGATGGGGAGGGCCAAGTGGCCACACCTGGGGTGGGAGGAGACTCCAATAGTGGATGGGGAGGGCCAAGTGGCCACACCTGGAGTGGGAGGAGACGCCAATAGTGGATGGGGAGGGCCAAGTGGCCACACCTGGGGTGGGAGGAGACTCCTACAGAGCCCAGGTGCTCTGGGATTTGAGGGGAAAAAGGGGGAAAATGGGGTAGGTGAGGAACTTTTAGGGTGTCAGGTAATGATAGGACTAGGGGGAATGGAAAAAAGAAATGGGTAGATTCGGATTGGATGTTAGGAAGAAGTTCTTCCCCATGAGGGTGGTGAGAGACTAGAACAGGTTGCCCAGGGAGGTGGTGGAAGCCTCATCCCTGATTGTTTTTAAGGCCAGACTGGATATGGCTCTGAGCAACTTGCTCTAGTGTGAGGTGTCCCTGCCTGCCTATGGCAGGTGGGTTAGAACTGGATGATCCTTGAGGTCCCCTCCAACCCCAACAATTCTATGATTCCAAAACAATGTTGCAGTTTAGGCCAGATGTTAGGAAGTAATTCTTCACAGAAAGAGTGATTGGCTGTTGGAATGGGCTTCCCAGGGAGGTGGTGGAGTCACTGTCCCTGGAGGTGTTTAAAATAAGACTGGATGAGGCACTTAGTGCCATGGTTTAATTGATTTGATGTTTCTGGGTGATAGGTTGGACTTGATGATCTTGAAGGTCTTTTTCAACCTGGTTGATTCTGTGAATGTGATGGGGGAACCAACAAAACCTTGCTGCTGAAGAAGGAACAGAACAGATCCTTTCTCCCCTCTTTTGTTTACTGATTTCGAGGAGGTTAAAGTGGCATGTCTTGTTGGTTTTTAAAGAAAAGCTTCATTGTCCTCTTTTAAAGCAAGGTCAAGACACAGAAGTAAAAAGATAATGGGGCCTGGTGCAAGGTGGGGGGACAGCACGGGTGGGGAGTGCACACAGATTAGTGTAATTTGTGTGAGCCAAGGACTTTAACAGCTTAATTACTCATCTTAAGGTCTCAGTGATTATGCCAATTGATCAAACCCATCAGAAAAATGCCTTCCCAAGGGATAATGTGGAACAAGGAGGGAATGCTACATCTTTAAAGGTTAAGTGACTGCAACACCTCCATGAACTGGAGCCTGAGTCAGCTCACAGTGAGCAGCAACTCCTGAGCCCCGCAGGAGCTCACTTCTGCTGACACTGCTTCTTCCTCAGCAAAAATCACAAACCCACTTCTCTCCCTCTGTTATTCTTTTCTAGACCTTCAGCCTGAGGATCAGATTGAGAAAAATGATTCCTCTGAAATACCCATTACTTGCAGCATCAACCCAAAACTCTACTCAAATGAGTTTGTGCAGCCTCTAACCTGCTCTTAGCCCTTGCATTTGTTGTTTGCATTTGAAATGCTGCTCCTGCTTAAGTGCTCACGGAGCAGTCCATGTTTCCAAGTAACTGCCATGTGTGTTTGCCTGCACCCTCTTTGCAAAGTCTTCAGGGGGCCTCTCTTGTTTTATGAGTACAAAACCAACAGTGGCTCCTCTACAATAACAGCTGAGACTGCAAAACAAAATGGTACCTCCACAGAGCTGTGTGCTGGTGGGGATGGTGACCCATAACTGACACAATGTGGGCTGAGGTAGCTGGAGCTTGCTCAAGGTGCTCCTGTGGAAGAGTACTGGTAGGTCAAATGTTTTGAGTACTAGCAGCTCAAGGTTCAGCTGCCCCTTCATTTATACATTTATGAAAATACATCTGTGGATTTAAACTGTTCAGGTGCTTTCATTCCTACCACTATCATTCACTCCACCTTTAGTTTTCATTGTTGTTTTTTTTCACTTTAATATTTATACTTGTAAATTCCCAAAGATGCTCCAACTCTACCACAAAAGCTTTATTTTTAACAACAGAAACGATTATATTCCACCCCCTCCCCATAATTCCTTTTTTTCTTCTCCTTCATGGCAAAGGGGAGTTGTTTTTCCAGTGAGCCCAAACTCCATAATTCACACAGTAACTCTACTGGCTGCTGTAAAAATAGCCACATCTTCCCAGTGGATTAAGCTGTCTTGCACACCAGACTAGCCAGTCCAGACTTCTGCCAAATGCTATATTTACATTTCCAAACTAGAATCTGCTTCTAATACATTTTTATGGGGAGTTTTGACCCTTTATATTTATTGTTAATGAGCTTTCATCTCTATAATAGCCTTTCATCCCAAAGGATCCTGAGGAGTAATTGTAATAACCTGGCATGCAAAATGCACACAGAAATCAATTTGCCCACCATTGAAATGTAGCCACAACTGGAGGGGTTGAGAGTAAGTGACTGTTTAGCAGAAACCTGTGCAGTGCTGCAGTGCTGTTTCCATTTGAGTGACAGGGAGAGCTAATTACCTGTGCTGGCTGTTGTCCAGACAGCAGGGTTCACCCACAGGCCTGCAAAGCAGCTTGCAGAGGAGATAGTTAGTGACTGCAAGAGTTTGGGAGCTTGAGCGTTTGGGTTGTTCAAAGGCTGTGAGTAACTTAGCATTTATCCAGCAGGGAGATGGTACTGGTGGAGTCCCCAGCACCAGCCCCTGAAGACTTGGTGCCATCATAGTGTTCAAGCAGTGGCTGGAAAGCTGCTGGCACAAGTTGCATTGCTGCTGGGCATCACTCCTCCTGCTTCATCAGACAGTACCTCCCTCAGATTTGCACTGTGCTGCTGCTCAAAGCAACCTGCTGCCATGGGTCTATGGACTCTAAAGGAGAGCTGCGCTTGCTGTGACTTTGCAACCCCATGTACCATGAGTTTGGCTCCTTTTAACCCCTGGGACTATGAAGGGCTTGACTCTCCTTGGCCATTTGCAGCTGGTAAGCATTGGCCTTCAATAAGCTGTGTGGATGGAAGAGGGCAGGGGAGCAGTAAGTAATAATGTCACCATCAATCACCAAGTGCCAGGGGGAAGCCTCAGCACACGATTCATCTGGAACGCTGCTGCCGAGTGCTGTAAATATTTCATTAATGGCTGCCTCAGTTTGCAGCAGTTTCATTACTGCTCACACCAGCAGTGCTCAGCTTTGTATGATCAGCAAGGGAAGCCACCGGCACCTTGTTCCTGACCCTCTGCCCCTGAGCTAATGGGCGCTGCCGGCAGCTGTGCAGCCTCTCTAAACGTTTGCAGGAGCCCCTGGCAGTGGAAAGCGATGTATGACCCCAGATGGGTCCTGCCACGGCAGCAGGCTCAGGCTCAGGCAATCCTGTCATGTCAGAGCAGGTCAGGGCATTGGCCATGCCAGCATGAACTGTGTAACCCGCCAGTAAGAGGCTTTTCCATTTCCTCTTGTTCTGCTTTTACCACTCACAGTCTGCAGGACAAAAGCCTCTTCAGCACTAATCCTGCCCAGCCTTTCACAGTGATGAGAGGTTCAGGCACAATGCCGCTGCATTTATCACCTTCCTGGACTTCAACGTTAAACTCCTCAAACGACTTGCCGTCGGTGGAAAGTAACATTCTCAATCAAAAGGATTTTACCTTTGTTGCTCCTCAAAGGGCACCAGCCCAGGTGAGAAGGGGAGCTGAGTATCACAGACCCCTGTCTTCGCTGGGCACTCATCCAGTGCTCTCAGGACTCCCTGTAACACCCCTGCCAGTGCTGGCATTTTAAAAAAGCAAAAGCCAAAGAGACAGAAGGGAAAAGCCTTCCCTTCCCCCATCCCCTCCCAGAAGTGTTTTTCTCTGGCCTATTTTACAGGAACTGAAAAATCTATTAGAGGAATAGCTTAATCCGGTTTGACTGTAATAATTAGGGTGCTTTATAAAACCCCTGACTAATCGCATAAAATGTGATTGTAGACAGTTCAGTGCACGACCTTACACTTATCACTTGAGGTATTATTACAAACCAGAAACAGCTGGCAAGCACAGAGGAGGATAAAGGGAACAAAAAAAAAATCACACGCAAAGGGACAGGAACTGTTTCTTTCATGGCCTCATAATAGGCACTGGCAGCACCTGGAGCTGTCATGTTAATGCGGCTCCATAGGATGAAGTCACTTCCAAGCCCCTGCACAGACACCTCTGTCTGCACCACTAGTGTGCCTGCCAGCCATGGGGTCCTGCTGGCAGCACCTCTTTTTCTCACATTGTTTTTGCAGGCAGTCCAAGAGGATGTGAATTAATGGTGGAGCAAGTACCCCCGGGGCACACCACAATCAAGAGATGTTTGTAGCAAGGCCGGTCTGTATTACTCAAGAAGGATATGGTGCTTTAGGGTCATTGGGTTACAACAGAGAAGCAATGCTTGCTTCCATGTCTTGGTTAGTAGCAATCTCTTGATCTTTCTCAGGCTCCAACAGCCACATATTTTTCCTTCTCTTCCAAGCCTAGGCTTAAAGCAGCTGAGTTTCCATCACAGCATCACTATAACTTTTGGAAAGCTATTTATTTCCCACATGCTCTGCCAGCCATCCCAAAGGATTGCTACCTGTTCAGGATGCCCTTGCCCCCACGAGATGAACTCATTCATGTGCTGATACTTCTTGTTCACCCCTTCCCACTACCACTCCAACTAGGATGAGCAAGCAGTCCAGGCACCCACCTCCTGCATGACTGTGTTGGAGAAGTCAACTCTTCCAGCCTCAGTGGCCAAGAAGTGTACTTTTGTGATTCAGCACCTGAGCCCACTGCACCAATCTAGTATAAGAGACCACCCAATGGGACTCATGCTTCAGCAGGGTCAGTCAGAGATGAAGAGGTTGGAGCTGACTCAACTTAGCCATCTCATAAGTGTTGGGAGAAGCAAAGAGAAGGCTCTTGTTCATTGGTACCATTGAGAGGTGAGACTGGGCCCTAGTTCACAAAACCACTACTGCAGAGCCAGTCAGGAGCTCCAGAATTCACAGCCAGACAACAGCCAGACTGAGGCTGTACCGGGCTTTGGGCAACCTGATCTAGCTGAGGATGCTCCCGCTTACTGCAGTGGGGGTTGGACTAGATGATCTTTGGAGGTCCCTTCCAACCCAGACCATTCTATGATTCTATCACCAATATGCTACTTCAGTCAGTATTGACAGCATATGATCAACCTTGAAGGAGGCTTTGAAAGACTGAAACCAGAAGCTGTACCACAATTTCGATTTACTCTCTCTCTCTGTAACTGTGATTAAAACACATGGTTGATCTTGGGAGGCTCTACTGCAGCTTGTACAAACCCAGTAATAACAGCATTCAGAGTAATGGAACTTGCAGCTGGGGTTGGATTGTTTGGTTTCTTTTTCTCTCCCATAAATCTTCCTTGGGACTTCACATTTTATTTGGGCTTTTTTTTTTCTCCCTCTTCTGCTCCATACAGATTTTGGCGATTCTTTTATTAAACAGGAATGGTTATCCCCACTGGCTCACTTACCTAATAATAGCTAGAACCTTTTAATTCAAATGATTTGATTCCTGAGGTTTTTTTAGATTAAAGTAAACATATGGTGAGGGTATTCTTGGGAAAGTGGCAATAGAAATATCATGATCAACTTATCCTGTGACTCAATTCTGCAAAGCGTGCCGAATCCTTTCTAATACATTTCACAAGTACTCAGTGGTGACCTCTTAGCACTAGAGTGCTTTCTCTCCTATGGTAGCTCAATTTGACAACTCTGAATACACTTTTTTGCCTTGGCATCCCAAGGTTTTTATAAACCATTCTTTAGCCCTTGAGAAGAGCCAATTTAATGCCAGAGTATCATTTCATTTGAACGGGATGAAGGATTTGAGGAAACACAATCTGCTTTTCTGAGCAGTGTGAGAGGAATACGGTTGTAGTTTTGTTAGAAACCGAGCTGCAGGGTAGGGACACAAAATTCAGTTTTATAAAGCTCAGCCATGGCTCTTGGATTGTGTAATGGGTTGGGGCAAACCCCCTCCCCACCACAGGGCAGAAACAACGACTCAGACAAAGGGATTGCAAAAAAAAGTGATGGAAAGTTTAAATAGAAAAACAATTAAAAAACAAACAACAATGAAAGCTTTACAGAGAACCACAAGCACCATGACAAAGAGAGAAATCCCAGAACATGCCCAAGAACATCCCATTCCCACCTGGGGGGGTACACCCAAACCCCCCAGGGTTCTTTCCTCCCCCCCCCAACCCAGCCTTGGGCCTGGGCCTGCCCAGGGGAGGTGGCTCACACCATTTTACCTAGGCTGCAGCTGGGGACGAAAGAGGAAGTGAAGAACCCGCATGGGCATTTTATAAGGGAGCAGGGCATTATGGGATTGAAATACCTGCCTGTGACCACCCCCTGGGCTGGGCCCACCCCTTAGGACCTCCCAGGTGTGGTCTATGCAGTGGCATCTGGGCCAGCACCCAGCGTAAACCACCACAGATTGTCAGCTGTATTCCTCTGCAGCACCCCTCATTGTCACAGCCCTTCTTCTGGAGCCTGCTCCAGCACACGCGACCGCTTGCATCGGGAAAAGCTGGCAAAGGAGACACTGCTGCCAGCCAAAGTTTCTATCATTTGTCAGCCTTAAAATGGGAAGGGAGGGAAGATCCCTCCACAAAGTCAAGAATCACCAGTGAAAAAGATCAGCTTGATTTTTAATTGCTATTTTTTCTATTTGCAATTCAAAACCTGGGCAGGCACACAGGGAATAAACGCCAGCCACTACAGGGGAAAATAACAAGCTCTGAAAATGCCTCCTGAAAGCCTTGGGTCTCGTGCAAAGGTGCACCCTCTGCTGCAGCCACAACCCTGCAGCACCAGGCACACATTGCCACACACACACACATGTGTTGCCATCAGCCCCCTCGCAAACCATGGCAGGAGTCGCCGGAAAGAACCCGCGGGAGCCACAGAGCCGCTCAGTCACATCTAGCTTTATTTTTAATCCCGTCAGAAAAGTTCAAGAGTTACACCAAAAAATACTTCAGTCTCTGCTACCTACTGACAAAAAATACACCACAAAATTATAAACTGTTCAGTGGTCTGCTGGAGTTGGGGTTGTTGGCGGAGGGGGGGCGGTTTGTACATTTCGGAGTGAAAAATGAATTTACAGGTGGGAGGGGGAAGGAAGGACAGGAAATCAGACAATGGCATTTGGCACTACATTTTTAGCTACACTATACAGTTATTTATCATGATGCCTGGTAGGACTGAGGAGTTCTGCCTTCATTTACACCCTCTAGTGTCTGTGTATGCGAAATGGAGGACAAAACTGCCCGATGCGGGGGAAGAAGGGGCCAGTTCCTAATTTCCATCCTAGTCTAGTCACAAACCTGAAAAAGCAGCGTTAGCCAAATGTGAACCTTGCCCTCCCTGGGTACTCTGCTCCTGCTGCTCAGTCTCACCCTGCCTGTGCTGCTAAGGAGCAGAGCTGCTCTGCAGCAACAGCTTGCAGCTCTGAAACAAAGAGAATCCTTCTTTAACTTTCAAATCCCCACGGCCAGCAGGAACTGCACATTGCCATTTACAGGGAGAGGACGTTGTGCGTCGGCCAGGCCTGGGTTAAGCCTGGGGCCTGGTCTGTATTTGCAAGCAGACATCTGATGGGACCCTTGTACTCTGAGAACATGCTACAGCCATCCCTCTCTAATTACCTAGAATGACACTAAATACTGAAGTATCTGAAGCTGAAAGAGGGTAGCAGGAGCATCCCATTTCATGGGTGAGGGAAAATAGGGTCTGAGAAGTTAGAGACCCAATACTGTTCCATAGTATCACCACTCTTGAACGGCTATGGAATTCACAATGGCATTTCTTTGTCTTTTGGTGACTCTCAGGAGAGAGGTACCAAAGGATGATGCCTCATGTAAATTGCCAAAGGTCACGCAGAAAATCTGTGTCAGAAGCAGAAATAAAACCCTGACTCCTCATCCTGGGCCTGCTTTGACCCCACTCTATATCCAAACAGCAGCCAGGACTTCAGCCTCAGAGCCCAGCCAAGATCACCATCATGGTGGCAGCTCATTATGGATGCCTGGATCTTTCTGGAGTTGCTTCAGCCGTCGCACAGGGAGGGATGTGTGTGTAACTTGTATCTTTGAGGCAGGAGGGTATGCTTGCATTTCTCTATCAGCAAATGAACACTAATGCTAGATTCAATCTGACAGCAAAATATCCTCCCTTCAGCAAGCTAAACACCACCACCACAATGCCTTTGTACCGGCTTCGTTCTACCCTCTCTCTCTAAAAGACTTCAGCTCTTCCTGCACTGCCCATCAAGCCTCTCTGTCACAGCTTTCCAGCAATGGTAAAACTTTGTGGGATTTTCTTTGCTGCTTTTTTCCCTCTCTGGCTGTTTACCTAATTTGCTTTTTTTGTTTTTTAATTTCTTTTTCTAACAAATAGTTAAGCAATGATTTAAAAATATTTTTACATCGTAAGGTACAGTCAACATCAAACATGCCTTTGTACAAGAGCTTGACTTGGTTACAAATCAACAAGAACAATGCACAAAAAGAAATATCCATTAAGATGACTCCTGCACTTGGGGTTTATTTATTCTTGTCATGCTGTTAGCACAGCACCCTCAGCTAGAGCAACGCAGCACGCACGTGGTGTCGCCCTCCCGCCCTCCTACTTTGCCCATCACCACTGGTTAACTTTAATGACCTTCTGTCTTGGCAGCCTTGGCTTCGTGGTTTGCTGATCCTGAGGGCAGCCAGGGCGATACAGCTCGGGAGCTGGTCTGCTTGGCCATGCTGTAGTGGCTGATGACGGTGTAGAACCTGCCCCGGGAGTTGGAATCCTGTGCAGAGTAGTACGCGTCCAGTGAGGCCGGGATGCATCGCTTGTGCTGCAAAGGGGAAGAAAGCAAGAGAAGGAGAGTGTACTGTCAGCCTCAGGCTCTCACTTCAAGTGTCTTGCAGTTAGCCATTCCCACGATGAGGTCTGACTCAGACTTGCTGCAGCAAGAGCAGCTGCTGCACAGCTCTGCTGCCTTTCAACACCATGGGAATGCACAAAGTTCAGAGTCGGGCAGCAGCCTTCGAAACCTGTTGCTATTGGCAACCCTGATTGCAAGCTGATTTCATCCATGGACTGTAAAATGAAGATCTTACTGGTTTGGTGTGTTACTGACATGCACCAAGGCCAAGGCTCATTGCTGGAGGCTTAGCAGGGCTGGCTGAGCAACTCTTATATGCTGGACTGAAAGCATAGTCCAGAATTAATCCTCAGACAAGCAGAGGACCACAGAGGCAAAGACAGAGTAAGCTGCCTACACGCTGCTCTGTGACATCTCTGACCTGTAGGACAGCCACCTTGGTCAGAGATGGTAGGAAGCATTTGTCTGCTCTGCACTGCACAGATAAAGCAGTTTGGTTTGCAACAGCTGCAAAAGAGCAATCAAATGGAAACACTGAACTGCTGGTATTCACCAAATCAAAGTAGCACCAAGGACACAAAGGGCCCCAGGTACTATTAGTATTAAACAATGAGGTACTCCAACTTTCTGTTCCACATGACTAGCTGAAAACTGAGTTCAAAATCTTTAATGTTTTCAGAAGTTCAGGTCTGGGTGTGATTCTGAAATTCACAGCCCTGTCCCAACTTCATTTTTATATAACCTAAGAGAATAATGTACAATGACTAATACACTAACATCCTTGCTCTGTTTTCCAGCCCAGAGACTATCCTCAGTGTGGTCAAGACTCCTGTGAGCTTTATGAGTTTATTCACAGTAAGGAGTTAATGAACTGCAAACCTTTTTTTCATCTCAGCAGAGCAAGTAAACAATTCAATATTAAATCACTGGGCAGGGGGGTTTTAGCAATTAAGTTACATGGTTTTGTCCCTGATAGAGGCTCAAAAGCATCAACAATTATCTGTATGGACAAATGTGGACTTCATTCACAAAGGACACATGTGCTAGCAGTCTGCAAGTTTGCTTTGAATTAAATGTATGCCAGCAAACCTCAGTCACTTGAATGTGTGGGAAGCAAGCATGGGATTCCAGCTGCCATAAATCCATTCACAAATATGAGGGATTGCTCCTGAACATCTGTCTGTAGTGTTCACCAAATGCTAATCTCAACAATTGCAGTGTAACAGTAGCTGATGAAGGCAGATGCAAGTCCACATTTCCCATAACACTTTTCCCATTTCAACACATCCTTGCCAAATGTTCTGTTTGGCCTGGTCAAAAAAAGCAGACCAGACTGTAACCATGCAGGCAATTAGAGCCTATCATTATCTCAGGCAATTCATCTGTCTGAAGTTTCTTACCTTATAAACAAATCCATCTGGGCAACTGTGGTCGTAAGTAAAGGCTTTGTATACCACAAGAAACACTATGCAGGCAAGGAATGCAAGAGCCAGACTTATGAGAATAGTGACCTACAAAAGAGGGATAATGTTACTCTACATATGTTAAAGTGGCATAGGAGCAACCTCATAATTAAATGACTTATAGTAACAGCCATCCTAGCAGACTGCGGTCCTCACTCCACTGTGCAGTACTTAACTAAGCATGGTAATTGAATGAAAGCCAGATCAAATAGCCCTGCATTCTCACAGCATTTCCATCCCCCCACAGGCCTTCAGGAGTGCACTTTCCCGTGTTTAACCCCTCGCTGAGGCATTTGTTGGTCTCCTTGGCTTTGTGTTCCCGTGCTCTCAACTGTTCAAACGGTAGCATCCTCTGCTGGCTCTGCAGAATCCACCCACAGCCAGAGTCCAGATTTGGGGTCTAATCTTTGCAGATAAACTGCCTTATAACCATGACAAGATCCCACTGCTCTGACAGCAGAGGTAGGTGGGCAGGTAGGAAGAAGGAAGTCTGTAGCACACACCCCTTTGTGCCTTCTGGGTGATGAGAAAAGAATGACTTGTGCCTCAGGCTCCTTGCTAAAGGAAAGGCAGGAGAAATGGAATCCTTCTCTGTTTATCAAAGCTGTAAAAAGAGAGTATTTCAGCTACTCACAAAGCCCTACATGTAAATCTTGTGACAAGTCAAGTCCAAGAAGAGATGATGGTGTTGGAGGTACCAGACACAACACCCTCTTTGGGGCTCAAGTATTTCCCTTCTCCTCATCCCCAAGCAGCTCATATAGCTGCACCATTCTGTTTCTTTGCTGTAACTCCCTTCTCTCCAGCCCTTCCAGGTCCCTCTTAAATAGTTCACTCAACAGCAAGTTTCCTGGCCATATTCACATGTATGGACTGAGGTCCTGATCTTTGATTTTAGCTGAGCAGTGTCCTCCCTAAGGACCAAGCATGAGCCCCAAATGCACTCTTGTTCTCCCCTTCCCCAAAGCTTTGTGGTCCCAGTTAGTAATTCTGCAAATGCAGCGTAAATGGCTTGGACTTCTACTGCCTGTACCCCATCCTGCCAAGACTGCTGTCTCACATTGATCTGGATTGCCATAGAAAAAAAGGCATAATCCCTGGGACTCCACTGTTACCATGCAAACTAGAGCTCCTAATCAAATGAACTCACTCACAGAGATGGGGGTGGGAACAGCAGCAGCAGAAACATGGAAAGCTGTTGCATGGAGCTGCTGCAGCAGCTCCCCAGCTTGCTCTGGCTCACTGGAACTGAGCACCAGCAGCATGTGTCTTGCAGGATGTTTGCCTGCAATGGGGAAGAGGCTGCAGTGTTCCTGTGTGGAATGAGCTGTGAGAGCTCATGATAAAGAAACTCCTACAGTAGAAGTTTGAGGTCAGACAAAGGTTTACAGGAGGGATAGTGATCAATGAGGCTTTTTCTTGTGCACAATCTTAACCTGTTTGCCTCAAACCAAATTTCTCATCCTGGCACCAGAAGTCAAATCCAGGGCTGCAAAATTTCCCTGGTCACAGCAAAAGCCATTCACCTAGCGAACTGCAAAGGCAGCAGGGCCTGTGTGCCTCTCCAGGAGCTAATGCCCCTGCCTGCAGGCATGCTGACACCATACCATGCATATGTTCACTCTCCAGAATGTGCCCCTTCCCAGTATCGGGGCTGCACCTACCTGTAGTAAAGGTGATCATTAACACTTACTGCCCCAGCAAGGAGGAGCTACAAATTTCAGCTCCATCTAGCCATCCACCCTTTTGTTGTTACAGATATGTCACAATCCTCTTTATTTTCTTGTATGAGTGTTCAAGGAAACTGAGCAGCAGGTACAGGCAGAACTTGTTCCTTAACTAATATATAGGAGGCTGCTGATGGTAGAAAGTGGGGAAATAAGGAGTAAGTCCCACAGTGTAATGGATAGGCTTGTCAGGAACACCAGCTAATGAAGAGCAAGCTGGTCACATCTCAGAATTCATCAATACAATATTACTAATATAACCATAATATTATGTATCATTAGCAATATTATATCAGTAAAGCTACACTAATTGATTAATATTGGTTCACATAGAATTTTGCTCTAATCCTCTCCTTCAGTAATGGTGGCAGCTGTAATTCTGAGAACCTGTAGGCCATGCAGTCTCAAAGAGGCCAGAAAGAAGAAGAGGGCAGAAAAAGACTTCTCACCCTCACCAATCCTGCATAAAGATGCACTGCCTGGTGAGATGTACACAGCACATTGGGGCTATTACTCAGAGAAGCTAAAGCAGCCCTGGCAATGCCACCTGCAATGCTGGAAGATGCAGAGCTCTAATCTTGGTGGCTCTTTTAAGACAAAGGGTGAAAGTACATCTGTATGAATGGCATTATATCTGGCCCAACCCATCCAGTTAAAATCTCAGGAAAGAGAAAGGTGTGGAGACTTTATCTAGCAGGAAAGATTATTAAGTTCATTGTTAAGTCAGAATATTTTAGAATAAAGTGTAAAGAGAAAGGTAAGAAGATTGGGACTAAGAGGCCTTTCCAGTGACAAGCAGGTCACTGAAGCCCTGACTCACCTTTTAGAAGAGCTGCTCACATTAACCTCCTCCTCGGGGCCTAATCTGCTGCAAAATGGACCAGGAAAGGCAAAAGGCAGCAGCAGAGGGAAAAGCACTTACTGCTGGCTCTCACAAGAGAACATGTAAGAGAGTCCTGGTGTGCTGAGAAGGTAGCTGGTAGAAATAGAGTGCAGTTGTTTGAACTGCATTCACCTCACCAAGAAAGTATGGTCTCCTCCTCCTCTCCATCAAAGCACACTTGTCAGTATGTCTGGATCGTGAACCTGGGGAAGCCATACCCCTTTCCATAGTGCTGAACAGGAATAAGACACAGTTGGATTCCAGGGAGATGGAAATGGAGCTTGCCATGAATTCTGCCCTAATAAGAAGTTATATTACACCTGAAAAAAATGTCATTTTGACAATTGAATTGCAAAGGTGACAGTGAGGTTAGTTTGGAGACATTAAAGCTACTACACATGCACATCTTGCTCTACCAAAGCCAGTGCTTAGAGGGCAGCTCTGGCTAGAAATTCAGAAAATAAGAAATGCTCAGCTCTCCAGTTTGGTTGCTCTGCCCTAAGTACAATGTACAATGAAAAAGGAAACCTTGCTTGGGTTATGGTAAAGGAACAAACTTCTGCTCAGGGCAAAGGAAGAGACAAAGTCAGAGAGCAATGAGATTATACCAAATCACAGAGCAGAACTGAGTGAGAAGGTATCTCCTGTTCCTGAGAAAGATGAAGCTGCTCATCCTTCAGCCTTCTGTAGTAAATAGAACCTTCACCTCCAGGGCTAGCAAGAGCTGCACACCAGCAGGACACAGACACCCTGTGCTCTGATTCCTCCTGCCCTAAAGCCTACCTGGTTCCTATTTCCCCCTCTGCATCACTCTCCTCCATCCCAGAGGAATCCATCAGGGCTGACTGCGTCCAGAGAAGGGGCTGTGGAAGAGAACTATCCCTGAGCTGTTAGATGTCTCCCCCACCAAGAATGACTGTGTGTCTGCCTTCCCCAAGAGTGGCCACCAAAGCTGCTTTGATAGCTCCTCATTCTGAGCCAGTGTAAATGGTTTAAATGGCCAAGTTCTTCCTTTACCCGTCACAAAAAGCAAGAACCAATTGTTAAATCCCATGTCCAGGCACAGCCTATAGAAATAACCATTAGGAATGCAATTGGACTGGTTATCTTGCCTGCTCACTGACCCCCTAGAAACAATAACCCCTACTCCACTCTGTGGTTCTGTTCTGGCAATGTGCTGACATCCAATTCCTGACCTCCCAGGAGCAGGTTCCTCCACTGAGCTCCTCCCTTGCTCTGAGGTGTAATTGAGCTCACTGTCACCTCCCTCCTGCCAGTTTCATGCACCACTAAAATTACAGTGTGACACAGTATTAGACATGATGATACATGGTGTAAAACTGCTGTGGGATGCAATGTCATGTAAGATGTTAAAACCCTGAAGAAAGGGAAGAAAAATCCCCACCCCAGATATTTTGCTACACCAGCCCTAAGATCCACCTCTCTGGCTATTGCAGGGCACACAAAGCTTCATTAACATTTAACCACCAAAGAATCACAGAGCTGCAACACCTAATAAACCTCCACTTTTTTTTTTTTATGATTAACATGAACCTTGGCAGTCTCTAAGCAATATAAACACTCACAGAGGGGAAATAAAATTTAGTGAGCAGATAAAACCTGGAAGTGCTGCAGGCATGAATCTGTCATGTGTGACTGTTTGAGTGGGTAAAAGAAGGGAGGAGGGGGTTGCCTGCCCTTTCCCCAAACTCTTATATGATTCCCAAAGGCTCCCTTAAGAGGGGAGTGTCTGTTGGAATGGAGAAGAGAGAACATTGTTACCACACCACAAAGCTCCTCATCCTCCACAAAACATGGGAAGAGGCCCTTAGCTGGGATTGTTTAGCCTGGAGAAGAGGAGGCTCAGGGGTGAACTTACTGCTCTCTACAACTACCTGAAAGGTGGTTGTAGCCAGGAGGGGTTTGGTCTCTTCTCTCAGGCAATCAGCACCAGAACAAGAGGACACAGTCTCAAGCTGCACCAGGGGAAGTTTAGGCTCGAGGTGAGGAGAAAGTTCTTCACTGAGAGAGTCGTTCGCCATTGGAATGTGCTGCCCAGGAAGGTGGTGGAGTCACCACCCCCAGAGGTGTTCAAGAGGAGACTGGACGTGGCACTCGGTGCCATGGTCTAGTCATGAGGTCTGTGGTGACAGGTTGGACTTGATGATCTTTGAGGTCTCTTCCAACCTCAGTGATACTGTGATGAACGATGAAGTCAACCACCCATCAGCAGAGTGCTTGGCTTGGCTCTTCCCCACCTTTCCCAGAGGCGACTTACATCTTGCATTTGCACAAGAGCACAGATTAAGCAAAGGATATGTCCTCATCAGGCAACAGGACATAAGCTGCCATTAAGGTTTTCCTCCAGTGAGATGATACCTAACTGCAGTAGTGCCCCAGTTAAGCTGCCCCTCATGCTGTCTGTCCATCCATATATCCTTCCCACTCTCTTTGATTTCAACAGCTGCCCATGAGGATTGTTTATCTAATCAAAATATCCCATTTGCCCTCTCTAGCTACAATGAAAACTCCTATTTTAAAGCAAACCAGAGAATAATGTCACATCCAGACAGCAGGGCATTCTTTTAAGAGCCCTTTCCCTTGCAAGGTTTTGACATTTTTATTCCTTACTGTCTTCCTTGGCAAAGATTTTCTGCCTTGTGCCTCTCAGCTCTGGTGGTTTTCAGAGAGGGTGTGCAGCCTTAAATCCATATGGAAGTCAACAAGAACAAGGAGCTGATGATTCCTCCAAAAGTCAAGCCTTAGGGTCTTCAACAGCAACACTGATAACCTGCTGAGCTACAGAGCCTGTAGGTAGCCCCACACCAGCATTGGGCTGGTACTGACTGTCACACAAACATTTTCACATCTTGGTGCCTCAGAGTCCTGGAACACCTGAACCCTCTGGAAATACCAGGTGGGAAAAAGGAAGCAGAGAAAGACCGATCCTGAACAGAGGTTGATGGGAATAACTCCTGCACAGAGCAGACATTCACAAGGAAGGACTTTCAGGCAGTGTAACTGGGGGAAGGGTCTGTCAGCAGATGGCAGTTCCCTCAAATTTATGCACTGTTTCAACTGAGTTGACAAATAATTTTTTCCCAGTGGGGACTGGGATGACTCTCTATTAGTATTCAGCATCCACCCTGTGCTGGTGAGTTGGGGAGGGTGTAGTTTTGTTCCCGCTTAAGACACATATTACTTGAATTAGCAGCTGGAGGAACTCATAATTGTGGCTCTGGTGTCATGTCATTCTACCTTTATGTTTTGTTCACAAGCTCTGCTGGTGGTTAGGACACACTGAGAGGACTCAGCATAAAAATGGTTTAAGAAGAAATGGGATAGGTAGAGAAAATAACATGGATAGGATATGATGTGATATGATATATCATAGGAACCAGCAATGGTGTTAGACATTCATCTGTATGGTTATTAAAAAACCCAAAACAAAACAGGCATAGGAAGTTCCACGGAAACAGAAGGAAAATGTTTTTCACTGTGGAACACTGAACAAGCTGCACAGGGAGGTTGTGGAGTCTCCCTCTCTGGAGATATTCAAAACCTGCCTGGATGTGTTCCTGTGTGACTTGCCCAGGTGATCCTACTCTGGTGGGGGGGGTTGGACTGAATGATCTCTCAAGGTCCCTTCCAGCCCCTAACATTCAATGATTCTGTGATTCTGTGACCTCACCTCACAGTGAAACACAGGAGAGGGCATCCTACCAAAGGGACATCTTTTGAAGAAGGGTGGTTTTTCCCTAACCCAAACCACAGATAAGCTATGAATTAATCACAATTACCAATCACAAATGGGGAAATGCTTTGTGGGAGGGAAATCTTTCTCATGTATTTACATCTTCAGAGCTGGGACAATACTCAGTGCTGCATGGTTTCTTACATGAAGCTTCAGAATTGGTTTTTTTTTTGGTTCTTTACCTTAGAATTCATAACCATACACCAACTGGGTCCCAATACTTCTAAAAACATTCAACAGCATCTTTAGGGATGGTATAATCCTGCATCCCTAAAACATCTCACATCTGCTCCACTATTTCATGGGTTCCTTTCAGCCCACACAACCCAGCAATCAGTCCAAAACACTCACAGGATAGAGAAAAGACAAGGTCATTTCTCCAGCTACCCTAAAGCCTCAAAGACATGCACCTGAAACAGAACCAGCTGTCTCAAAACAGTTTGCTCTCTCAGCCATATTCCCATTGGCTCTACCCACCTCTGAATTCACCACCTCACCACAGAATCACAGAATCACTGAGGTTGGAAGAGACCTCAAAGATCATCAAGTCCAACCTGTCACCACAGACCTCATGACTACTAGACCATGGCACCAAGTGCCACATCCAATCCCCTCTTGAACACCTCCGGGGATGGTGACTCCACCACCTCCCTGGGCAGCGCATTCCAATGGTTAACGACTCTCTCTGTGAAGAACTTTCTCCTCACCTCGAGCCTAAACTTCCCCTGGTGCAGCTTGAGACTGTGTCCTCTTGTTCTGGTGCTGACTACCAGACTACCCCAGTGAAGCTCTCCAAGTTTGTATATCTCAAAGAGAAACATCTGTCTTCTGAGATGACTATGTACCCACCAGCAATTCCTCTGCTCAGTGTCTTGTGATACTGTAAATGCAGCACGAGCGTGGAACAAGAACATCATGTTTCCAAGCAATTTGTCAAATAATTAAATTATGCACACAATAACTAGCTGGCTCAATTATATTAGCCTGTCTCCATCATGTAATATAATTTCTAGTGGCTGTTTAGGCACTAATAGCCTCAGATCTTTTTAACTGTGTCTGGTGCCAGCTGCGGTCTGCATGACATCTTTCTGTGCCAAGTCAAACCCCTTGAATAGAAAAATTCATGGCTTGGCTTCCAAGCCCTTGTTTCTTATGGAACTTCTAAATACCATTTTCAATAAGGATGCTTCCACCATTGAATATTAGCAAATTTCCACTTAGGTAAATAACCAAGGAACACTAAATAAATGCATGGCCTTTTTGGCACACCATACGGGTCTTTAGAGGTCTTTTTTCCTCCCCTCCTCCCACTTGTTTTTCAACTATCATAAGCTTTCCCTCCTCCTACCTTCAAAAGAAAAGAAGCATAAATCCAAACTTCAGCAAGCCAGGTGACTCAAGGAACACTTCTTCTAAAGATGCTTTTCTTACTAACCCCACGGTCCTAACACCTGACACACCGCTCAAGAGCTGAGCAAGGCTGGAAGAAGCTTCCTGCCAGGTCACTAATTTGAGGTGGTTTTTCAATTAGTGGGACTGCAGCAGACAGCTACCTCATCCCCACAGCTAACCCTTCAGCAGGGACATGCTGCAATTTCCCATTGTGTTGTGCAAAGTGCTGGCTGTGACAGTTCCTCCTGTCACTTTCTGTGGGACATGCCAATGGATGCCTCAGCTCATCAAGGGCTCTTCTTAAATGCATTACAAGGAATACAACATAAATCAAGTCATCAATAAAATTTCTCCTTGCTTACCCTTTGCCTGGCAAGACTCTACTTCTGAAGAGCCTCATACATGCAAATTCATCCCCTCTTTCCACCGCACCTACACTGCATATGGAACAGGGAAAGCGTTAGGAGCCCTAAGTGAGCACAGGTCCATGGATTAGCACATGGCAACAGGCTTGGGAAATGGAGTTTGAGTTCTTCACTCTGCTTCTGGCTTTTACACCTGACACACTCAGGTCTAGCTCCATGATTTGTTCCCTACTGGTAGTGATAGACAGTCCAGCAAGACCCACCTGAAGCTGCAAGTCCCCAGAAGCTTGGCTTCTTCTGCGCCTATGTGTTTGCAAAACCACCCAAGCACCAACACCATCCCACAGCCAAGGATCAGCCTGGTTCTAGGGAAAAGCTGAGGTCTGTTTGCTTTATGAAATTTGGTTCTTCCATGGGCAGGTCAATTGTCAAAGTAAGCTTCCTGACCTGAGTACCAATGTACCACAACTAAAGCACACTATGGTACTCTTCCAGGTTTGTTTTCTTGCCTTTCCCATCACTTTCTCTTGTATTCAGATTTTACATGTGACACTGGATTTGAGAATGCTCAGAACAGTTTAAGCTCTTTCCATGCCAAGGCATGAGATAACTTTCCCCTTCCTCTCCCTAATTCCATGGACTTCTTAGATAAAAGGAAAGTGAAGGTCGAGCTTGCACAAATGAAAACACCTTTGTTCAGTGCACTCTTGTGGTTAGAAAACATAAATCAGTTGGAAGTTCATTCCTTCAAGAAGGTCAACACATTCACATGCATTTCAGCATCTATCTCCACCATCACAGGTCAGGAAATAAAGGTAATAATATGGCAGCATTCATGGTCCAGTACACCCATTTCTCTTATAAAAACTTATTCTTATTATGTGGGCGCTTCATACAAGGACAAATTGAGGACTTGGCAAGCAAAGAGTCTCCTGGGTAACTTAAGAATTAAAAGCCTTTCCATTTAAAATCAGAAATGTGAAGCTCTATTGCTGCAAATGACTTCCAAAAGCTACTCTCTTAAAAACAAACAACAAAAATTAATAATCTAGCTGATTATCATGCCTTCAAATGCATGAGGCCAGTTCCATTAGCTGTGGATCTGACCCAACAGACTTAATACATCTGCAAGTACTAACAAGAGGGAGCTCAGGTCTGTTTAACATTCAATCAGCAGCCTGTGCTGCATTATAAATAGAATGAAACATTACATGGACAGAAATGTGAGTGAAGCATTTCACTTCCCTGATTATTTTTTCCCCCAGCATTCTGTGGTTTGGCTACAAGACTCAAAATGCACTTCATGACAGTCAATAAACTTTGCCTTGGCTTTAGTTAGCCAAAAACTTTCCTTCTCCATGCCATTTGGTCTCTTTTGCTACATTAGCCAAACCGGCATCAAGCATATTTCATTCCACCTCAACTGCTGACATGAAAATTACCCAAGACATAGGGTTTGCTGTAGGGTGGCAGAGGAACCAAAATAAAATATGGCATTGTACTGTTGAAGACAAAGATGAAGTGCAAGAAATCATTCAGACTCAATGGAAACTGCAATTACATTTTGCAACTAGCTGAATGGGTATCTCCCTGCAAGTGCTTAGGAAAATCTTTTTAGTATCATAGTATTAGTCAGGGTTGGAAGGGACCACAAAGATCATCTACTTCCAACCCCCCTGCCATGGCCAGGGACACCCCACACTAGATCAGGCTGGCCAGAGCCTCATCCAGCCTGGTCTTAAACACCTCCAGGGACGGGGCCCCAACCACCTCCCTGTACAACCCATTCCAGGGCTTCACCACTCTTATGGTGAAGAACTTCCTCCTCACCTCCAGCCTGAATCTCCCCACCTCCAGCTTCATTCCATTCCCCCTAGTCCCATCAGTACCTGATATCCTAAAAAGCCCCTCCCCCGCCTTTTTGTAGGCCCCCTTCAGATACTGGAAGGCCACAATTAGGTCACCTCAGAGCCTTCTCTTCTCCAGACTGAAGAGCCCCAACTCCTTCAGTCCCCAACCAACAGCCCCAACTCCTTCAGTCTGTCCTCATAGGAGAGGTGCTCCAGCCCTCTGATTTTTCAAGCATTTTGTGCCAAAACAAAGGGTCACTTGAGGTTTCTGCTCTGCAGCTCCTTTCTTTCTCCAATATATCATGATCTGGAGAATTTAGATTCAGCAGGTCTACCCCACAAAACCCTTAGTCATGTGAATATTCTCTGTGACTTCCATTTTTAGACGCTTACTGCATAGCAATTAACTTTCTTCTTCTCTCCAAAAATCCATTAAAGTAAAAAAACCCCAACACCCTGAGCTGCCTGTGCTCACAGATGGCAAAAAGTAAGATATATCTGAGGTGGTTTGTTCTGATTTTGCAAGAGTATGTGCATGTGTAAAAAAAAAACCACCAACAAACCAAACTGTGATGGCTTAAGCCTTAACTGGGAGTTAAGAGCTTAGATGGGGGCAAGGCTGAGAATCTCTCCCCCACTCCCCCCTCCTCCCTCCCAACAGAGAGGGGAAAAAAAAGTAAGGAGCAAATCCACCAAACAATAATTTGGAGTTGGCCTGGAAGTAGAGAGGTAAAGAGTTTTCTTTAAACAATATATATATATAACACAATAACAGGTAAGGTTCACAAGGGCAAGGAACAAGGATGGATGGGAGGGGGGCAAAAAAAGAATAACACAAAACCAGTCTCTCTCTGAAGAGGCACAGAGGCAGCAGGGAGAAGGATCAGGCCCGACCACGCGGCAGAGGAGCAGGAAAACAGCCACAGTAGCTCTCATCCAGGAGTGACAGGAGCCAAAAGGAGAACTAATGACCCCATTGCCTTCCCTTTTATACCCTAGCTGGGCAGGGAGTGGGGAGTGGAACAGACTCAGCTTCCCAGGGGGAAAATGCCCTGCAGGGAAGGCAAAGCACTCGCAAGCCCTGCCCTCTTTGTTTTCAGAAAGGGTGTTAACCCACCACACAAACCCAAGAATACACTCCCAAAAATGACCTATTTCACATAAAAGCTATGTCTTGTCTTTTCTCTTGCTTTGCTAGGTGCTCCCTAACCTCCTCATACAGAGCACTGTATGTATGAAGGTGTATACAAGATACACCTTCCATGTGCATGTTTGCAACATGGAAACGTCCCAGGTTTGCCTTCTTGGGAAAAGAAAGCCAGTTATCAGCTGGGAATTCTGACAAAAAGCACAGACTTTTGCCTAGACAGAGGAAAGCTTGCAGGGTATATAGTGATCAGAGATGGCTGATGTTCATCAGAGATGAACAGAAATGTCTGTTTTCTGGCAGCTGCACCACAGACCCGCACTTGATTCATCCTCACTTTTCCAAATTGTGGCTGACAATCACAAATGGCTCCATCAATCCACCTACATGCAAGCTGTGAAGCCCACTAGGACAGATAGGACCTATCCTCTTCTCTTCCCATTACAGCCAGAGGAAAAGAAAGATCTCTGAGCTCAGGTAGAAAAACAATGAGCATCACTCTGTGATTCTTTGATTCTGTGCAACATTTCTCACTGTCTTTCACACACCCAAGTGGAAGTCTGAATATATGCTGGTGGTAGTTTGCACCAGATCGAAGCAGACAAAGGCCAGGCAGGACTGGGCAGTGAATTTGTGAGGATGGAGAAACTGTGACCCTCTGGAAAATATTCGACTTCCAAAGACAAGGCAAAGTGTGGATCCAGAGACAAGTCACTCCATCACTGCCAGAAGAAGACATGGGTGAAGTGAAGGCTGCCTGACACCCCTGCAAAAAGAACTCTGGGAAAGGAAATGGTGTCTGTGGAAACTGCAATCAAACCCCTCACACTGACAGCTCCCCAAGCCCCTCTCTGAATGCAAGGATCAACAGGAGACTATTATACCACTCCCAACGCTGATGCCAGTGCAACAAGATGCCTGAACACTATTGCCACTACTCCCTGTGCCTACCACCCTTCTGTTTTGTCTCTGCTCTCCGAGATCACACAGCTCATCTGAGCACTGTGCATCCTGGAAAAATCATCAATAGCCATATTAGTAATTATTACTAAAGAGAGAAAAATCTCTGCAAATTAGAGTGTGCTCCCTCCCTTGAGCACCACTTGCATCAGTCAGTGTAATGGGATCTTTCAGCAGCCACTCTGTATCTTCCAGATAACCAAGGAGATGTGGCAGTCACCATGGTAACATTGTTATTGTTAGCATTAAAAAGCAGTAAGGAGAATTGTCCTCCTCACACTCAGAGGAGCCCTTTCATTATGAGTTACTCCTGCCCTGTGTAACTTAACAATTAAAGGAATCTTTATGTTTATTTAGCTACTGAATGTGCACAATGAGAGACCCCATGCCATTTTTCTGGGATTCATTCCTTTTCAGGTTAGAGGGAGAATTATCAGCAAAAAGCAACAGCCTACAAGTGACAGCAGAACAGGATAAGCTTGCAGGAACCATGGCATGGACAGGGAGTTTGGGAAAGGGAATGGACTGCCCAAGGGAGGTGCTGGAGTCACCATCACTGGAGGTCTTTAGAAAAGATTGGATGTGGCACTTGGTGGCATGGTTTAGCTGATGTGGTGGTGTGAGGTCATGATGATCTCAGAAGTCTTTTCCAGCCTCAATAATTCTGTGGTTCTGTGAAGCAGGGTGATCAGGAAAAGAGGAATACTACTTTTGGGGCTGTGTGGGTATTCAGCAAAGCAAGTGCAAATGGCTACCTTCACAGCTGCAATGGTAATGCACCCTTCAAAAACAAAGGCAGGGTGGGCAGGTAGATAAATGTCTGCATTCAGGGGAATGAGGCATTTGTCAAAGATATGCTCATGGTGCAGAGGCCACACAGCAATTTTCTGCATGATGCTGTAGAAGACATTGTGCTCACAACTCAGCAGACCTTACCTACAGAAAATGATCAAGACCTTCTCCCTACCTTCCTCCACAACCACACAAGCCCAGAATTTTCTTTTCCTCTCTGAATTGCAATGCCTGTCACATGAGGATCCTTCCACTACAAGCTTTAGCTGAATACCCAGGGGATTCTATGGGTCAGAGTCTAGTGGTGTAAGCAGGGGAAACATCTTTCTCTTCAGCAAAGCTGAAACAGGAAAACGAGTCCTGGCCCTGACCAAGAAAAGTCTTTCTTAATTAGAAGCCAAGTGAGATACTGGCTTGGTTTTGATAATGAATAACTATTGCATCAATGTCTGTTTTGTAAGGTGTGGCTGAAGACAAGCCAATTTTGCTTTAAGTCTTTCACATTAGGTCAGAGGAAAATAATTGTTTCAGCATGAGCATTTCAACAACAAAACC